>NC_142596.1:27083973-27386700 GCF_965207765.1 Zootoca vivipara | reverse complement strand
AGTAAAAATTAATGTATCACAGCCAGCAATAAGTTAGGTAGGCCAATTGCTCTTATGTTTTGAAGACAGACAAATTTTTAACTACTGTCTGAACACAGACCAACTGAAACAAGGTGGGAGAAATAAGTTCCATAAGTGGGGGGTCATGTGCACCTTTTACACCCTTAGATAACTTCTTGATGGGCTCATTGCTTTGTCTTTGTGTGTCCCAACCCCACTTTTTCTGCTTTCCAGAAACACCTTAGTGATATACTTGAAATCTGTTATCTCCCTTTCAGCAACCTCAGTGAGGCCTCAACCCATATGCTAAGAAATGCTGAGTTCTGACCAATTACTTTACATTGTTGGTTATCAACTGCTTTCCCCCACTGCTGCCCCCCTACCCCGCCACAAGGGTTGAATGTCTTTCTAGTGCCTTTCCAGGCCAAGCACCTTATTGAAAAGGTGAAAACCTTGATGTCAGAGATTATTGACACATACTGGCCCCATTCAAGTACAGTGGTACCTCTACTTACGAATTTAATGCGTTCCGAACGCACATTCGTAAGTCGAAAAAAAATGTAAGTCGAATCCCATAGGAATGCATTGGGAGAAAAAAATTGTAAGTAGAAGCAACCCTATCTAAAAATTCGTAAGTAGAAAAAATCCTATCTAAACCGCATCCAAGATGGCGGACGGAGCTCCATTCGTAAGTAGAAACATTCGTAAGTAGAGGTACCACTGTACAGTATTTTCTTTTGACGTTTAATTGAGTGTTTGCAAGTGTAAATATTTTGTGGCCTTTGAAGGAATGATTTTATCTAGAACTTCCTGCAACCTGTTTGGAGGGGTCTCACAGTTCAACTGGAGGCTGAAGATGGCCTTGCTCTTGCTCTGATTGTTTGCCTGATTCATGTTTTATCTGTACACCTATTCCTGAGCACATTTATGTACATGTACTCCAATTTTGTATAACAAGTGGTAATGTCTTTGCACAGATTGTTTTTAAAATTATCTGAAGTGTTCAGATTGTGCTTGAATTGGGAAGCTCCTGTATGGTGTTAATAGTGTAATGCTGAAGAAATCTTTAAGATGTTGGCTTATTTGAAATAATCAGTTGCCTTTTACACAGTTTATTTACATTAAGTCCATAGCAATAAAATCATGGGCTCCTGTAGGTGATGATGGTCATGGGCTTAGCCAAGTAAACCAATAGAAATACTTAACTAACTTACCAATCACATCTGTTCTCTCCCCCACACACACACACAAACTCCTGCCTCCCCCAACAAAATCCTGGCTACATCCATGAAGATGGCAGAGCCCCCTTGTTCCTTTAACAGTCGTGATGAAGTGCAATTTCCCGGAAACTTTTCTGTCCTCTTTGCTAAAACTCTGCACCAGGGATCCAAAATACAGTACCACTGTATCTTGTAATCTGCCCTTGGTTTGCGGGGGGCATAGCTGCCAAGTTTTCCCTTTTCTCACGAGGAAGCCTATTCAGCATAAGGGAATTTCCCTTAAAAAAAGGGATAACTTGGCAGCTATGGCGGGGGGAGAGGCGGGATGTTAACAGTTTCTTTGCGTTTAAAAGCCTGGTTATTTTTGTAAGATTATTTTGTAAAACTTTTGCAAGTTTTGACAAATAAAGGCTCATTGGATTAAAAAAAAAAAGGCTGGTTGTGAGCTTGCTCGGGGGCGCCGGATCTGCATCTACCAGAATGAATTAGCCGGGGAAATTAGGTTGGGGCGGTGGGGGGAGGGAAGCTCCTTTGGCGGAGCCATTCCCTGTCTCGCAAAGGCCCGGAGGTGTCCTTTTCCCACCGGACCTTCTGCGGGCGCTGGACCTGTAGCTGACGTCACTTCCTTTGCAGCCGGGAAAGAGCTCTTCCTTAGCCAATAGGATACTCGGGAGGCTGAGAAGGCGCTAAATGCAAAGAGGAGGGAGCGAGGCCACTGCGGTGAGTGCCGCTTCCCCGGTGAAGGTAGGTCCTTGGGAGCGGCGAATTCGTGGGGGGAGAGGGGGTGCCCCCCGAACCGATGCATTGCAGGGGGTTGGATTTGATCATCCATTGAGCTCCTTTCGATTCTGCGAGAGGCCGCCTGCTGCTGGACGACCCACTGCAAGCAGAGCTGGAGGGGGGGCGGGAGCTGCGCTGGCTGGAGAGGCAAGAGCATACGGGGGTGCGGTTGGGGGCAGGTGGCGGCGCTCGGAGCTGCTGTGCTCCAGGCAGTCCCGGATTTACGTATAAGCTAAACAAGCTGTCGTTTGGGCTCCACTCTCTTGAGGACTCCCAAAAAATTTAAAGAAAAAAAACCCTGGATGAACATTTCCAAAATACAAGATTAAAACAAAACAAAACAAAATCTACATACAGCAACAGTGTTTTGTGTTGTGTCTGGACCCATTAGGTCCATAAATGTCCATATAGCAGATATTCAACACTAAAAACAGCAACAATTTGTTGTTGACAAAGGACAGCTCAACATATAAAGGGCCCCATTACCTTCAGTAGGTTAGGGCCTCATCAAATCTAAATCTGGCCCTGCCTCCAGGGGCCACTGGCTGCCAGATGTCTCCCTGGAATGTAGGGAACTGCTTCCTGCCCAGTCAGGCCATTGGCCCGTCTAGCTCAGTGCTGCCCATACTGATTGGCAGAGAGAGTCTCTCCAGGGTCTGAGGCAGGGAGGCCTCCCTGGAAATGCCATCAGGGGTTGTGGTGATTGTGGTTGTTATGTTGCGGCTGTTGCTGGGGTTGTTGTTACCTGCATTTATATACTACCTTTTTCTCCAAGGGGCTCGGGGCAGTTTGCACGCAAAGCAGGTATGCTGTTGCTGAGCTATTATGGTCCTTTGTCTGAGCGCATTGGGATCATCTTCAACAGTGAGATATCTCTCTGCCTTTGGCGCTGGGGCAGATGGACTACCTGAAGCTGCCTTACGCTGCTAGACCATCGAAGCTTGGCAGTCAGAAGTCCGCTAAGGTCTGTGGGAGAGTCTTTCTTCCATCTTTCTAGCAGTGGCCTTAAAGCAGGCACTCTGCCGCAGAACTGGAGCCCTTCAGGAAAGCTTGAATGGGAATCTCAGCACCTTTGAACTGGCTAGTGATTACAATTGCTGGGGCATGTGTCTAGCTCAGCTTTGCTGGTTTTGCTTTGGATACCATTGTAAAGACAGAGGCTCAAGCTCCTGCTTATGCCTACAGTGGGGAACATAACTGCCCTTAAAGTCACTTTCAACTTCTTATCGACCAAAGTGTATTTTTGCTTACAATACTTGTGTATTTCAAGGGTGTGGGTTTTGTTTGTTTTCTCTCCCCCAGGCCCCTTTAAAAAAACAGAATGGCAGCTGTTCCTCAGAATAACCTGCAGGAGCAGCTTGCACTTCATTCAGCCAAAGCCCCTCTAAAAAACCTGTCGCTTCTCAAACCCAAGACTATGTAAGTATCTCAAACTGAACATGGTTAAGCAGTAGCAATCAATATTCACCAGATATTGAGCATGTACAGTACTAGATATTAATGATAGTTACCTGGGGAAAGATTTATTTTCCTTTTGCCATAACATGGAAAATACCTTAAGAACTGCATAAAAATAAGGGGAAAAGTAACTATATATATATATATATATATATATATATATATATATATATATAATCACAAATAAAATTGAGCAATGTGTACAAAATCCTTTTACAAAATTTAAAAATAGGAGTCCAGGAAAGCTTGGGTAAACGTAAGACACATTTAAAGGTAATTTCTGTCTAATTTCAGATGTTAGTAATGCTTAGAAATAGTTAATGAACAACTTGTTTGGGATTTTAAATAATTGGCTTGAAATGAAAGCCAATTTTTTAAAAAATCTGGGCATGCCCATTTCCTGTTTCCTGGTACATACTGTATATTGATTATCTTTCAAGATACTTTGGTCCACTGTAAACATGGAGACTAATTTGCTCTTTAAAATCTAAACAGAATAAGTGATAAGAAACTGAATACCAAAGTGAGACTGTTAAATATCTCATTAATTTTTTTACAATGTTTGTATATAACATGTATTTGAAAGGAAAATACCATGGCATTCTTTAATGTAGGACTTGATGGTGTTGAATCTGATTATAAGATGAATCACTAAAAGTCTAAATAAACTGTTTGGCTCTTTTGTAGGGGATTTACATTCAAAAAGAAAACCTCTCTTGGTAACTGTACACCAGTAAAAATTTTAGCTGGAACAAAGGATTTGACTTTAAAAGAGAAGGATGCTAACTCTTCTTTGACAAATCCAAGTGTGTCAAAGGATAAGCAGATGAGAATCAGTGAAGTTTTTGAAACAACATTGAAAAAGCAGGAAGGAAAACAGAATTCTCCAAATGTGCAATGCCGAGATGTTCTGGATTGTTTCCAGTCTTCTGTAAAAGAAAGTGATTTGGGCAGCAAACCAGATGACCACAGGCTCCTGAAATCAGACCATAATTCTTCATACAATTCAGTTATTAATATCGATGATGTCTGGGATGACACTGATGACTTTGAAATATCTGGTCCACGAAAGGTATGCTCAAAGCTGCCTGTTCCCTTTTCAGACACCCAGTCTGTAAAAGCTAGGAAGGCTCCAAAAAACCATAGTCCCATCCCCAGTAAGTCATTAAAGGCAGATGGCATGGGAAGAGCTAACCAAGAATGCAATAGAACCTCTGTGTGTGAGAAGAACAAAATACAGATGCTTGACAAGAAACCAGATCTTGTTGGAAGCCAGACTGTCATTTGTCTTGATTCTCCCACACCGAGCCCTTGTGAAAGCTCTGTAAGTAAAAATCTTCAAGAGGAGAAGCCTGTGGAAAGTCCCTTGGGTGATAAAAAGGAAGAGCATTTAAAAGGTAAATGGCTTTCTTTCTAGTCAAGTCTATTAATAATATTATATTATTTATTTTCAATGTTTATATAGCATCCTTTGTCCAAGATCTCGATCTGAGTAACAAAGAATCATTAAGTATCTGAAGAAGTATGCATGCACACGAAAGCTCATACCAGTGACAAACTTAGTTGGTCTCTAAGGTGCTACTGGAAGGATATTTTTTATCTTGTAAAGAATCATTAAACCACCCAATACAGAATAAGCCATAAAACTGCATATAAATAAACTAGTTCATTTTCACACCACAAAAATAGATGTACAGTGGTACCTCATGCTGCGAACGGGATCCGTTCCGGCGGCCCGTTCGCAACATGAAAAGGCCGCAACATGAAGCGCTGCATCTGTGCGCGCCTGACGCAATGTGGCGCTTCTGTGCATGCACAAAGCATGATTTAGCACTTCTGCGCATGCGCGCAGGTTACGGACGTGCCGAACCTGGAAGTAACCCGTTCCAGGACTTCCGGGTTTGGTGCGTCTGTAACCTGAAAAGACGCAACATGAAGCGGATGTATCATGGGGTATGACTGTATTCAGTTAATTATCAAATGCTTTCTAGCACATAGTTGGCTAAATATAAAGGAGCAGGGAGTTTTAAATCTGTGGTCCCATCATAGTGAAGCCCCATCTCCCTATGGGATACAGCACCCAACGTTGGGGGGGGGGTTGCGGGGGGTAGGTGGCTGGGTTTTTAAGTTGTGTCTGTTAGATTTTTTTTCTGGGTGGATTTTATGTATTACTGCGTTAGTTTTAACGATTTTATTGATTTTTTAATTTGCCCTCAGTGCTTTTAAAACTGGTGCTAGTAAAATATTCTTATTGCTTGTGTTAAAGCACAGAATGACCCTGACTTCATCCTAAATGAAAGCGAGGAACCAGATGAAGTGTGGAATGATCCAGCCATGTATGATGAGTTTGAGGATGACGACTATGTAGACTGCATTCCACCCTCTCCAGAGGAAGAAATGACTTCTTCTGCATCCTCTTTGAAAAGCATTAGGTATGATGGAATGATAAGTCCACAACTTGGTTCTTTACCAGGACCATCTCTGGTAGAAGTAGCCCAGGTAGGATGGTGAAATCATGGATGTGGAGTTTTTTCATCGGTGAATGACCAAAATGCTGGTGGAACAAATAAGCTTAGTAAGAAGTGTTTTCTAGCAGATGCGAAAAACTTTATTCACAGCAGTGTATTTATACAGGATGACTTAACGACTTCTTTTTAATGTTAGGTATGTTTCCAGAGAAGCTGCTGTTGAGAAAACACTGGCCCCTGAAAGCTTGAAAAGCAGCCTTCCAGACTTTGGAGAAACCACCCATGGAAACAGTGATAGGCAGGAAGGTAAAATAACTCCTCCTAAAGTGACTTCACTTGCTTGCTTTCAGAAAGTGCAGACCTCATTGTAGTCTTCAGATACAGACCTGTCTGCAGCCTTGCACCTGACTAAATCACAGGACTGGGTAGTAAGTGCTTCAGCTTCTATTCAGATTTTGCAATGTGACTTAAGGTTTTTTTTTTTTTAAAAAAAAAACACCTAAGAACTGTGTGGTGGGCATGTTTTCCTGTAAAACTTCCTTTGTTTCCCTTTGAATTACAAACATGCTTAAATTCCACTGAAGTCAGAATGAACTTAAGGACTTCCATGAAAAAGCAGGTCATTTTCAAGTTGCTGGTAGATGGTGACTAAAGTGTTGCTTTAACCTTACTGTGTTTCATTTCAGACAAGCATTCACTTTTGGGACGGTCCCTCTACAGTGTGATGGAAGACATCTGCAAGTTGGTGGATTCCGTTCCAGAATGGGAGCTGAAGTCTTTGTCGTGTGGACAAGAGCTCCTTCAGCATAGAGATCGCAGGTCTGTCTTGAGATGCCACTAACCCAGAGGGTGTTCACAGGCTCTGTTTATCTCTTGTGTCTCTGAGATAAATACTCTGGAAAAATCATGCTCTTGCAATTGAGGCAAGTTTATATCAAATTTTCCGGTAAGCAAAGGCATCTTTATCTGACTCTTTGGCCTATAAGCCCACCTATAAAGAGGTTGAAATAAGAGGAGACTGAGAGAAGATATGGTAGCCACCTTCAAATATCTAAATGGCTGTCACATGGAAGATTGAGCAAGCTTGTTTTAGTTGAGATCCTTGCATTGCAGGGGGTTGGACTAGATCACCCTTGGGGTCCCTTTCAACTCTACGATTCTGTGATTCTGTGTATTAATAGCTCATATTTTTTCTTTATTTCCAGAAGAAAACTCTTAAAGAATGGCACTAATGGAAGTAGAAAGGACAGTGGCATATCTTTGGATGAAAATTGCAAACTTTATTCTGGACATGAAAGATCTATGGATGGTGGTGTTTCTTTTCAACTGGGAAAAACCTCTGCCACTGACCCTTGTAGGGAATTGTTCATGTCTAGACAACCTTCCCCAAAGGTTGCACCCCAGCATAACTTTCATTCAACCCCCTCCTTTGTACCAAGCACTCAAGACTCCAGTACTGCTGACCTGTCAATTTTTTCCAAGTCTTTTGCTTTGGGCAGTAGCATCTCGGAAAATGCAGGATTGTCTCTTTCCAAAAGAGGAGTCGACAAAAGAATCTCCTCTCTGAACAGTTCCATCAAAAATCCAAGGACAGAATGGGGAGAAAAGAGTTGGCTGTGTTCAAAGGGGAATCCAGACCAAGAGAAACTCACTCAACTTAAAAGTAATTTGAGAGAGAATTCCTCAGCAACAGAGAATGTGGCCTTTGATGATGATTTTGATATTGATGACTTTGATGAGTTGGACGACATAATAAACACTTCAACTTTACAGCCACCTAGTACTTGCTACCAGCGTGCTGAGGAAGCACAGCCTGCCAAACCATTCCTGGAAAAAAGTTCCCTTACAGCTAAGGGAAATGGTCATTTTTCAAATCCTATTTTTCCCAGAGCAAACTGCCAAGGTGTGCCTGCCAAGAGCTGCTTGGGTAAATTATGCTAATTCTCTGTCACAGAAGCTTGTTGTGCCAGGGAGCTATTGTGTAGAGAGTAATTAACTAATCTGACACATTGCTTGAGTGTCTTTTGTTGCAATGGGAATACTATTCATTGCTTCATCACAGTCATTTGGTAGCAGCTTTGCTTTTCCTTCACAAGGTCACACTTTTGTCACTGCATTTCTGAGTTCTGAAATACTTTGGGAAATGTGACACATACACACGCACGATTTTTCTTCTGTACCGATGCCAAATTCTGCTGTAGGGAGTGTCTAGCATTTTCCTTTTCAAACAGCAGGAATTTGCTCTCACATTAACTTGAGCAGTGAAGTTCTCTGGTTTTTGCATTGTGCTGCTGCTGCTTCTGCTGCTTCTGTGGGGGTTAGGGCTGCTGTTGTGAAATGTCAGTTTTGCTACCCAACACTGTTTTGTTTCGAAGATAAATCTTGAAAAGATTCACTGGGGCATGTCCAAAGTGAGAGTTAAGTAGGTGCCAAACTCTGCTGTTGTAAATAGCGGGACCAAAATTGCTTACATGTGTGAATCAATTACATTCACTTACATTCAGTGAGACCAGAAGTATGACTTTGAGTTGAGATTTCACAAGGTCCTATAGTTATATTATTAAGGAATCCAGGATAACTCCCAACTCTTGATTTTGCATTGCCGACACAGTTGAGGATCACACTCTACCTATCCAGCCACACTAGTATACTTATACAGTGGGACCTTGACTTACGAGCTCCTCGACATCCGATGTTTTTGACTTATGAGCGGGAAAAGTGGCCGCACGCTTACGATTTTCTCGACATCCGAACGGAAAACCCATTCGCGGCTAGATGCGATTTCCTCAACTTACGAGTTTTGAGATGCGGTTTCCTTGACTTAACGAATTTTTCTGTTTCCAATGCATTCCTATGGGAAACCGCTTTTCCTATGGGAAACTCGACTTACAAAGTTTTCGACCTACGAGTGTGCATTCCCTACGGATTAAATTCGTAAGTCGAGGTCCCACTGTAATGTAATTATGAAAAATGAGTTAAGTGTAAGGGCAATTAAAACCAAGCAATTGTTATTTATCCTGGTAACCTGTTTTCTTCTAGATCCACAGGTTAATAATACACCTTCCAGAAATCCATTCCTAGAGCACTTCAGAGGCTTAGCATTTCCTCATTCTAACGAAATGATGAAGATATTTCACAAAAGATTTGGTCTGCATCACTTCCGGACAAATCAGCTTGAAGCCATCAATGCTGCTCTCTTGGGCGAAGACTGCTTCATCTTAATGCCCACAGGTGTGTGATGGCAAGGGTGCCTGCCAACCGCATGTGGTCTAGGGAGCTAGTCTGGCAACCTGGGAGGTTTTCAAAAGGCTTGCAATGAGTAAACAGGTGCGGGAGACTCCTGGCAAATGACCTTCTTCCTCCTGAGGTGATGAAGTGTCACAACCTTTTATTGTGTATGTCAGCAAAGTGAAAGGTGCTGTCCTTAAGGACTCACAATGTGTATTTGGACAGCAAAGTTGAAGACTGGCAAACAGGTTGTGAGGAGGATGGTTGTGGGGAGATCTGGATCATAGTGGAGGTGT
This sequence comes from Zootoca vivipara, assembly GCF_965207765.1. Lineage (NCBI taxonomy): Eukaryota > Metazoa > Chordata > Lepidosauria > Squamata > Lacertidae > Zootoca > Zootoca vivipara. The sequence goes on along the minus strand of NC_142596.1, from coordinate 27,377,250 downwards.
GGGGTTGCTAAATACAGGGTAAATTTATTTAAATCACTGAATATAATCCATGAGTTGAGTCATTACTTGTACCCAACACATCTGACTGGGTTGCCCCAGCCACTCTGGGCGGCTTCCAACAGAATATAAACAAGTTGCTAATATTTCCTAAGCAAGCATGCATTCCCACTGGCTCTAACGATTAAGCATGCTTCTTTGCGACTGGTTAGAGACTTGTGTGACCTAACAAAGTCATGGAGGAGGGGCTATCGGGGGCTACTACCCACGATGGCTGTGCTCTGCCTCCACAGTTGAAGGCTGCAATGCTTCTGAATACCAGTTGCTGGAAACCACAAGAGAGGAGAGTGCCCTCGTGCTTTGGATCCTGCTTGCGGGTTTCCCAGAAGTGGCAGCTGGTTGACCATTGTGAGAACAGGATACTGGACTTGATGGGACCCCCTTTGGCCTGATCAAGCACAATTCTTCTGATGTTCTTATGTAGACAGTGTAGTAACTCTTAAAGCATGACATATTGAGAATTTTCGATTAAAAAATAAAAACACTGTCTGAAAAAAGTTACCAGAATTAAAATTCCTAATGTGTTGATCATAAAACCTGTACTTAAATTGTGTTTGCAGTGAACCATTCTTAGCAGGAGTTCGAGGAGTGCAGAAAGTAATTTTGAAACCCAGATGGAAAATTTGTTGAAATATTCTAGGGTGGAGGTTTCTGGCTTTTGCTAAATCTCATCTGGACAACCTGCATTTGCTTACTGCCTGGGTGAGCTTTCCAACTAATCCTTGGTTTTTCCCCCTTCCCACAGGAGGTGGGAAGAGCTTATGCTACCAGCTACCAGCTTGCGTTTCAGCGGGAGTCACCATTGTGATCTCCCCCTTGAGGTCACTGATAGTGGATCAAGTTCAGAAGCTAACATCAATGGATGTGAGTTCAAGCCCATGGTTTTCTCATTGGTCCTTTGCATGAGGAGAGTTGTCTGCATCTTCATTAATTGTGACCGATTCTGCTCTTTGCTCTGGGGTATGACTTCATGCAAATTAAAAACTTCTGTTCCTTATTTGCTATATTTGGGCATTGATATTCAGATTAAAGTTGATCCAAAGTTTGGGAGCTTAGCACCATAGCAGGCAAGGAAGTGAGCATGGACACACATTTAGACCTACATCACGGAAGCTAGTACTTTATCTGTGTGTACCGTTTTTGACTTACTGTAGATAATAGTGTAAAATGAGTGTTGAATTCAGCAATCCATTTGCTGTTGCATCTGTTTAGTCTATCACTGTACCTCAGTGGTAGAGCACCTGATTGGCATGCAGAAGATCCCTGGGCTGGGAGAGAACCGTAACTGAAATCCCAGAGAGCCCCTGCCAGTCATTGTAGATAATAGTAAATGGACTAATAGATCTGATTCGTGAAAACAGGGAGCTACTTTATACTGAGTGCAAACAGCTCTTCTTCTGTCGTAGATTCCAGCAACTCATCTGACAGGTGACAAAACTGATGCTGAAGCATCCAGAATCTACATGCAGCTGTCGAAGAAAGACCCCATCATAAAACTCCTCTATGTTACTCCAGAGAAGGTTTGTATAAGGTCTAAGCACCATCAGCATTGGATTTTATCATATACAGGATACAGCCCACCAGGCGAAGGAAGCCAGCAGGTTTGGATGGAGGAGAGCTAGGCTTCCATCCCTGCTCAGACATGAACTCTGCTTACATGACTAGAGCAGGCCTCTGCTTACCAATGGCGTAGAAAAATTGGGGTTTAGTTTTTTTGCTGCCCAACTCCCCAAGGGACTGAGACTCCTAAGTTCATGATCGGTCAGAGATGAATGGGTGGAGGCAAGGATCTAAAGAAAGCAAAGCAGATCCTTATACATACCGGTATATTTGCAACAGAGTTCCCTCCCCTCCCTGCAAAGGAGGTAAAAGAGACCAAGAGCAAATAAAAAACACCACTTTTTAAAGGGCTACATTTTGGCCCCTTTACAAACCAGAAATTACATCACACACAAGCTGGGGCTACAGTGGCTCAGGCAGGTCAAGGTGTGACATTCCTGAGGATTGAGCAAGTTTTGCATAGTTCTAGACACAGTTTATGCAAAATATTAGCATTTGATGAGACAATCAGGATGCCCAGCAGACATCCCTCGGTGCAGAGCATTTCGGAAAACAATGACAATTAACACCAAGGAGGTTCATAGATTTGGGAGAGGAAGTCCTTCAGGAACTTTCTCTGATTGCTATCTGCCTCTGTGTTCTCAGGCAAGAGGGATTATGGAGGACTCAAATTATACAGTTATAAACGATTTTAGACAATGTTCCATAGGAAATTCAGGTTGTCCTTTTTTTAACAGGCTAGCTGAAAGTGTACTGGTTCTCCAAGATACTTCCCTCTGCAGAAGAAACATTTAGAGTCCTTAGGAGAGCCAAAATGGCTTTTTGAGATTGTTCTGTGTGTAAAGTGTAATTTCTCTCAAGGAATTTTTCAAATGTTGAAGGGTGAAGGGTTGGGTTTTCTGTGGACTGGGTGTCTATGTGTGCACCCTAAATTTTACAACACCAAGTCTATCTGAAGTGATGGATGAGGGCAAATGAGATAAGGAGGCTAAAGCACTTTTTATGCTGAAAGTTGATGTAGAAAGGAATTTGCTATGTGCAAATATACAGTGATAGCAATTCTCCACTAAAGTTTCTGGATCCTTGGGTGTGGGTCTCCCTTAGGTCTGCTCAAGTGGCCGGCTGATGTCAACCCTGCAGAATCTCTATGAGCGGAAGCTGTTGGCGCGCTTTGTGATTGACGAGGCACACTGCGTTAGTCAGGTGACCTTCTCTTTTTTGGAAATGTCAGAGGTTGGTGAACCAGCAGAACCCTTGCATTGATCTGTAAGCAAACTAACTTTTTTTTAAAAAAATCTTTTGACTAGTGGGGCCATGACTTCCGCCAAGACTACAAGCGGCTGAATATGCTTCGTAAGAAATTTGCTTCCATTCCTATGATGGCTCTTACTGCCACCGCAAACCCAAGGGTGCAAAAGGACATCCTGAATCAACTGGAGATGCTGAAGCCGCAGGTGTAAGTTTGATCTACACCAGGAATTCTCCAATTTTCTATACTCAGTAGCCCACATGAGATCGCTGAAAACCACCAAGGCCCAAAATATTGGTGCAGGGCAGGCAGCATTAAAATGGTGGCTAGTGGCATTTGCTGTGTCTGCCATAATCAGCTGGCAATTGCTGACATCTTTTTCTAGTGATATCTAATCAGAATTCAGTCCCGTTTTAGTCGGGTAGAGAAGGCCTTTTATTTTTATATTTTGCTTGCCCTGCCCCCAAGCATCCCAGAAGTTGTTTTTTTTATCCCATCTCCTATAATATCTTCCCCCTATTTTCCTTTCAAACTCAGCTTGAATCTTCTCCCCACCCCACAAGCCCCAGCCACTAGTTTTTCATCCTTCTGGCCTATTTCCTTTAGATCAGGCATCCCCAAACTGTGGCCCTCCAGATGTTTTGGCCTACAACTCCCATGATCCCTAGCTAACAAGACCAGTGGTCGGGGAAGATGGGATTTGTAGTCCAAAACATCTGGAGGGCCGAGGTTTGGGGATGCCTGCTTTAGATTGATTTCCTTGCCCTATAACAGATCTGTTTTGTTTGTTTATTTCCTTCAGCGCCACTTCTGGCTCTTTCCCCTAAGAGAAAGAAATGACTTACCTGCCCTCCTAGGCCTTTCAGCCTCCTTTACTCAGCATACAAGGAGCTGCTGGTGTGTCCAGCCCAGATGCTATGGCATGGTGGGGTCCATGCAAGTACATGAGGAGGCACTGGTGGCTTTTCTTAAGATATCATTGAAGATACACATATCCTTTATTAATTTACTGTTTTTCAAAGAAGAAAAAAATTGTTGTGATGGATATTTTCCAGGTTTAGTATGAGCTTTAACAGGCGGAACCTGAAATACGATGTTTTGCCCAAGAAGCCCAAAAGTGTTGCGCTGGACTGCTTGGATTGGATCCGAAAATACCACCCAAGTGAGTTTAGTTCCTTTCCTTCTTTTGGCAGGATTTATTCGTGTGAATCGAGGCTTTTTCAAAGAATGAAAGAAATGTAGAGTTGGAAGGGGCCCCTGAGGGTCTTCTAGTCCAACCCCCTGCAATGCCGGAATCGCAATTAAAGCATCCATGACAGGTGGCCACCCAACCTTTGCTTAAAAAGCTCCAATGAATGAGAGGCCACCACCTTCCGAAGGAGTCCGTTCCACTATCAAACAGCTATCACTTTATTTGAGAGGACTGAGTACTCCAGCTCCCATATTTTTGTCAACGTTATAAGCAAGTGAGTTGCATCAGCAGGAGCTGGCTGAGGAACTTACACATAGAGTCATACCAAGGCTTAAACAAATGCTTGGTTTAATGGAGAAAGTAAAAATGACAACAATTAAACTAGTCTTACACAAAACACCCACACAACCAAACCACCCACCAAGAGCACACTGGGAAATCACCCAGCACAGAGGCAACACACAACACCCCTGATATACCCTGCATCATCAGCTTCACAGCAACACCTGTCGAGCTGCTCCACAGCTGCAGAGCCCCAGTCACTAAATCTTTCCTGACTCTTAAAGGTACAGTGAAACAATAATGACACTTTTACACAATCATTCAACAATTTTGCCTATTTTTTCTTTTTCTTTAGATGACTCTGGGATAATTTATTGCCTCTCCCGATATGAATGTGACTCGGTTGCCAGCACTTTGCAGAGATCTGGCCTTTCTGCACTTGCCTATCATGCTGGTCTCGCGGACAGCATCAGAGACCATGTGCAGCAGAAGTGGATTAACCAGGATGGATGTCAGGTAAAGGAAACGAAACTGTAGAAGGTGCTGATATCACACACAAGTAGAAATATTTAAAAGAAACACAGGGTGTAGCCAGCACAGATCTAAATGGTTGTTAGCTCCTGTAGCAAAACAAATGGCTCCATCTGTCTAGCTGGTCAGTTTTCTGCGGCCTTTCTCAATGGATGTGTGCGTGTGTTCGTCTTTACCCTCCTTGAGGTGAGCCTGAAGTCGATCAGAGTGTCAAGCCAGAAAGCACTGTGTCAGTTCAGTGTATAAAGTGTGTTTGTGATGCACTGCTTGCCCTTGGCAGTATGCAAATCCTGTTTTTGTTCTCTTCCAGATTATATGTGCAACCATTGCTTTCGGCATGGGGATTGATAAACCTGATGTGCGCTTTGTGATCCATGCCTCTCTTCCTAAATCTGTTGAAGGTTACTATCAGGAGTCGGGCAGAGCTGGCCGTGATGGAGAAATTTCTCACTGCCTGCTCTTCTACACCTATAGTGACGTCAACAGGCTGAGAAGACTCATATTTAGTAAGTATTTTTCTGCGACATCTCAAATTTTGTGACCAGAATCATGCAAGAATGGGTGTGTGTGTTAATTTTATAACTGTTGTCATAGAACAGTGTTAGCAGCCCACTTCAGCCATCATGGCTATAAAACATAGAAGCACTGCCTGCAGTAGAATGACTTGGCGTTTGCCTCTCAAGTTTTAGGCTTTAAGTGTTTTCACTCAGGTTGCTTGGAACAAGCAGTGTGCAGCATCTAGCCATAGGAGACTAACAATACTATAAACTTCCTGAATAATTCATTTCCCATAAACTTCTCAATTTTTATATGGAAAAAAAATGCTGCAGTATCTCATTCCTACTAAGAAAGGTAGAAATCCAGTTCATAGACTTAAAGTTTGAACCTTTTGGCTTCTTAATACATGTCTGCAAATTATTGGTCAGAAGGAAAAGCAATCTCTCGCTCTGTGTATGTTCCGTAATAAGTCAAAAGGTGCATTATTTGAATTTCAGTGGAAAAAGACGGGAACAGCCACACACGGCAGACACATTTCAACAATCTCTACAGCATGGTCCATTACTGTGAGAATATTGTGGAGTGTCGGAGAGTACAGCTGCTGGGCTACTTTGGGGAAACAGGCTTCAACTCTAGGTTTTGCAAGGAACACCCTGAAGTCAGTTGTGACAACTGCAGCAAGAAGCAGGTAACTCTTCAAAATGTGTTATCTCTCTAGAGGTTAGAACACATGTATTTCTGGTAGTGGCTGGGCAGGAGTGATTTTTGGGCTGAAGAAACTATGGATTGCAACTTGCAGACAATGACTTCCAGCTGTTTTCTTCAATGTATGACTTGTTTTTTCTTGTATTTCCTTCAGATTAATCTCTCAAATTTAAACTAACACTTCGTTTACCTTGTATATGAAACGGTATCCAAACTGGGGCCAATACTGTACTGTCAACAGCCAGGTGTAGTGCAACAAATCAATCTTTCCTCAAAACTGTTTTTGTTAGGATTATAAACCACGGAACGTGACAGAAGAAGTGAAAAACATTGTTAGGTTTGTCCAGGAGCATTGTGGTGAGAAGCGAGTAAGAAGGAATAACACAGGGAGGTACACCTTGAATATGATGATTGACATTTTCTTGGGTAAGTTGCAGTGTATGCTGTCAACACTTAGTGTTGTGATTTGTTTCTTGATCACTGGTTCCCAAAGTGCGTGGTACCAGCTCCTGGAGGGGGGGTGATTATCTAGGGGAGTGCTAAGAGGCAAGGGGGAGGCAGAGGGGGCACTTCAGGTGTCAATTACTATCAGACTTTGAGAAGCTGGTATCATTGGATTAATTTAATCAATTTTGTTGAATTAATTAAATAGTTTTAATTGGATTTTGAACAAATGTGCAATTAGTGGTTACTGTTTTGACTTCTGTTATCTTCCTTAGTGGGTCATGTATGTTAAATAATAATAAATATTCCTTATATAATTTTCTGGTGAGTGCGGAGTAGCTAGCCAACCTCCCACGTGGTTTTGGTTCATTTTCCCATCTGGCCTTGGTCATGAGAGGGAAGCGGGTTAAATCACTTGTGAGTCCTCACTCTGGGGATTCTTGTGCTGAAGCATCTTTCCTGCTTTTGCCTTTATCAAGAAGACAGACTGTGTTTTTCTGTACAGGTACAAAGAGTGCCAAGATTCAGTCTGGCCTGTTTGGCCAAGGAGCAGCCTACTCACGCCATAATGCTGAGCGACTCTTTAGGAAATTGGTACTGGACAATATTCTAGAGGAAGACCTTTACATCACTGCTAATGACCAAGCAGTTGCATATGTCCAGATTGGTGAGAAAGCTTATGCTGTGCTGAATGGATCTCTGCAGGTGTGTAAGAGCTAAATTCATCTACTTGCCTAAAGTGTTATGCCCTGTCTCCTCCTCAAGTAGGTGTTAGGAGCTTGGAGCTACCCAGGAAAATAGTTAAGAAAATCTTAAGGTCTTGCAGAGAATGGCTGAAAAAGGAGATGCTCCTTTTCCTCTAATGGGTGCCTTCATCCTCTTCCTGTCTTGCTGTCATAGTCTCAAGCTGTATAGAAGGAAACTGCACATCTTAGTTTCAGTTGTACATTAGTGAGATTTTTTTCTGCTGCTTCCTTCAGGTAGAGTTCCATGAAACTGAAAGTGCCAGCAGCATTCGCAAGCAACTAAGGGCGTCAGTGATCAAAATTTCCCAGCGGGAAGAGATGGTTAAGAAATGTCTCTCAGAACTCACAGATGTTTGCAAAAACCTTGGGAAAGTGTTTGATGTCCATTACTTCAATATTTTTAACACTGCCACACTTAAAAGAATAGCAGGTAATGTTGATGCTCACAGTTCAAGTCTGTGTCTGTGAATGAAGTACAGTACCGTTGCATCTTGTACGCACAATTTCAACCTTGTGTGGTTGAAAGCCAGCCAGCTGAAATCCTGCAAATTAATTGTATGCAAGCTCCTTTTTACGCTCTGTGATATTCCTGGTGTCTGCCAGGTGGCATGGCTTGTTTCTGAATGACCCTTGCCTGGGAATTTCAGAACAACACTCTTAATAGCAGAACTGAGAGATTTTGCTGTGCTCTTTTTGTATGAAGATAGTAAGCAAATGGACTGTTTTGCTTGTAAAAGAAGTCACTGCCTTGTGTGGTGATCCATCTTTTCAACAACAAAAAATGTCCAGCATATGTATCCTTGTCCCTGCTTATACCAGACATTCTCAGATGTCAAGCCATTTTAAATATCTGCTTTTCTTTCCTGGTCTCCAGAGACACTGTCTTCAGACCCTGCAGTTCTGCTTCAGATTGATGGTGTTACGGAGGACAAGTTAGAGAAGTATGGAGCAGAAATCATTGAAGTGCTGCAGAAGTATTATGAATGGACACTGCCAGGTATTGTGGGACTTCAGTATTGTTAGAAACATTTTCCGGTTATGCACTTTATTTATTTATAAGTGTAGTCACATCAGTTATTGTTTTTCTCTGCATGATTACCATTGGAACAAGGAACTCATCGGGGAGCCCTTTATATGAAATGACTTTTTAATGCAATCTTGGTCACTTCAGTCATGATGACTCCCCTACCTCCCATGATGGAAGCAACTCAAACCATGCCAGCAGCCATTTATGCAGACTGCTCACATATTCCTTTTTCAGTGACAGTGGTCACTGAAGTGGTTTTCAGACCAGCAATTCTCTTGCTTTCCATCAGAACACTATCTGTGCTAAGGGGAAGCTGGGAAGCTGCAGGGTTATGGTCTCTGTTTGGCAACATCCAAAGCCACAGGATTAAAGACACATGGGTCTGTTTCAACAGCGGAAAACAAGCCTCTTTGGGCTACAGAAGCCGACGCTGAAAGAAATTCCAGTACTGATGAAGCAGAGGAGGAGCTCCATACAACATCTGCCTATTTCCACAACAGACCCAACAAAGGAAGGAAGAGAAAAAAGCCACAGTTCTTCAGAGAATCAAAGAAGAAAATGAGGTCTGGAGGCCAGCAGGCTCGTTCTAAAGGGTATGGCTGTTTGTTTTTTAATCCTTCGGTGGCAAGTAAGCCAGATATAACAATGGGATTCAAGCCCTTCTACAGTGCCAATTAAACACACTTTTACAGTAAAGTAAAATAAGTATTTTATTGTGAAGACCTCACAAGGAGTGAGGAGCACAGTAGCAACATGGAATCACTTAATTTTAAGCCACCTCATAAAATCATGACTGACAAAGCTGTGATGCCAGCCTGGAAGTGCTGTCCCTTTCAGGGTGTCCTTGTGGAACACAACAATTCCCACATTACTTATGTGTAAGGCTGGATGAAATGGACAAAAACAATTTGGAGCATTCCAAGCACCTAGAAGAGAGGGGTGTGCTGGTGCTAAAGGGTTGGTGCTTCAGCAGTGAGGTCAAGTGCCCCAATGCCAAACTGAACTCACATCGGTATTCTGGTCTCCTCCCTATAAATGTACAAATGAAACATTTGGCCAAAATGCAGAGCAGAAATGATGGAGATTGTTTTTTAGGCTCATGAGGCTCTTGAAACAACAGATATGCATGTTTACAAAATTATTGGCGTCAATGACATATTCTATATTTTCCTCTCTAACTTTCTAGGGGTTACAGAACCGGCAAGAAGGCATCATCTAACTCCAAAAGTTCCACATCTTACATTCCTCCTGCCAAACCAGGAATTGGCAAAAGGCCTGCAATCATGGCACCGCCAAAACCACAAAGCAGACAGTACCTTAAACCTTCTTTCTCACTTTTGTAATATCCTTAAAGTCTTTTTAATGTCTATGGATGCTGTTTAACTAATTTTTTTTATTGAGGTGTAACACTCATGCCTAATGTTAATAAATACATTTGCTTAAACCATACTCTTGAGAGCTTCTAGCAAGACGCCTTGTGAGCCATGCTGGGAAAGTGTTTGGTGGTATATAAATCCTCTGTATTGGTCCCCATTTCCCCAAATAGCTTGCCGATTTCAGTATTCTGAACATTTTGTCCATGAGAGATGGAGAACTTCATGCATTTGTGGATCATGCCACATCTATTTCATTTTACTTTGTATGTTTAAAACATTCAAAGCAGCCCACTGATAGGTAATGAAGCATGAGACAATTTTATTCCTAATGGTAAGAAACCTTGCAAAATGTACAGTATGTTAACAGACAAGTTTCTGGTCTGAAGAGCTGTGAATACTAGAGTTTTGAAATTTGTCTTTGTAGAACTTTTTACACAGACGACAAGAATTAAATACTGTACAGTGGTACCTCGGTTTAAGTATTTGGTTCCGGAAGTCTGTACTTAACCTGAAGTGTACTTAACCTGAAGCGAACTTTCCAATTGAAAGTAATGGAAAGTGTATTTTTTCTTTTCTTTTTTGTGTAATTGGTATTTGGACATTGTATTAGGAAATGGATTGATTGGTTTTGTTCTCTTATCTTCTAAAAAATTTAATAAATATATTATTTTTTAAAAGAGAAAGTAATGGAAAGTGGATTAATCCGTTCCAGACAGGTCCGCGGAGTACTCAACCTGAAGCGTACTTAACCCGAAGCATGAGTGTAATTGGTTCTGGAAGTCCATACTTAACCTGAGGCGTACTTAACCTGAAGCAAACTTTTCCATTGAAAGTAATGGAAAGTGGATTAATCCGTTCCAGAGAGGTCCACAGAGTACTTAAACTGAAAGTACTCAAACCAAAGCGTACTTAAACCGAGGTATGACTGTATATGAATACAAACTCTTGAAGGAAAAGCCCCAATGTTATTAACTGATTAATAGGACCAGCAACTTCATGTAGTATTAGCTGAGGCTTGCATGTTTTGGGCAGGTGTACTGAACACATCCCAAGGCCTTCCTGACTCCCAGGTTTAGCCCTCAGGGCCTGTCTAAGAAAGCCTCCTTCAACCTCTCCAAAATATTTCTCAGGATGCTTGCCAGGGTTCCCATCTGCCTTAACCTGCTCCACATGGATTCTGCCACAGTGCAGCGCTCATCAATGCTTAGTTCCCTCTCTAGGTGTTCAAAATTATCCTTTGATTATGCAATCAAAGAGCAAAATGAATCCTCAAAAATGTGGACTCCATTATTCTGTGGCTGCAAGTAGTGCTTGAGATCTGTGTGGAGTTTCTCTCCAGATTTGTAAGCCAAATTTGTAACTGAATTGGTACTCAATTCAGATAACACTAAAATAAAATAACAATAATAACAATAACAATAATATTTATGCACCACCCATCTGGCTGGGTTTCCCCATTAAACATAGCCTCATTAATCACATGACTAGAGGTATTAAACACATTTTTGCTAGGATATCTTAAGTAAGTGTTCTAGAATAGGTAAATGCACTTAAAATACACCAAACCAATGGCTGCCAAACACCTACGGTCTAATATTTATGTGACAATAAACAAATTGGTCATTTTACCTAAGTAAATTTGGACTTCTGGGTCACCATATCAAAAAGGCTGGGAACCACTAGTCCAGGTGGATTCTAATGTACTGCAGATTTCACTGTGCAGCTGTACAAGCTAAGCTGCATCACTCAGCTTGTCAGCTTTAACCTACCTGGCTAGCGGCTGTTTAACTAGTTATCTTAAAATATCTTTTAAGTTACACTCCTGCAAACATGGCAGGTATTCTGTAAGCTGTCACAATAAGAACCCCCTTCCTGTGTTCTGTCAGGCCTTGCAGAACAAATGCATATGAATGCAAATACTGATGCTGTCTTTTTGTAAGTAATGAGAACACGAGTCTTGTCACAGTATATTAAGATATACATGTTACCTGAAGAGCCAAGCAAACAAAATTAATTTAAACATTAATCTGCAGAAACATCAAAGCATGTTGGTGACAAGTAAGGCTGAAAAGTATCTTTTGAAGAGATGGCAGGCTTGCTGCCATCCCACTCAGCAGAATACTTGGGGGGAAAATGTGTAAAATGTACAGTATAGTTTTAGCAATGAGTTCATAGCTCACTCTAGCCTGGACATCCAAATCTGAAATACAGAAGTATTGCATATTGCCATTCCTCACTGTTTATGTTATTGAATATTACCTGCTTGCAATCCTAGTTGGCAAAGCCACCCCCTGGCTCCCAGAAGGCTATTCTTGCCCTATTTTACCACCATAACCTTTCTTCATGTGCTGCCAAACTCCAGCATCTTGTAACTAGAGCACATGTGCAAAGGAGATGAGGTTCCAAGCCGAAGTTTGTGGGAGCCATTTCTGGCTGCATTCTTCCAGGGCAAGCAGGATGCATGCTGTTATAAGAAAAACTGCTCCATTTCCTCTTATGGGGTATTCTGGAGCCCGTATAGAGTCCTTAAGTGGGTTCCCTATCAGTAGAAGAAAATAACAGGCCAACCACAGTGTATTGAGAAGCAAAGAAGCTAGTAAGCCTGACCTTTATTCAAGGAACTGTTGCAACAGGGTCCCCACTCAACACATGCAGGAGGCAGAAAAACCCTGAACAATAGTGTGCAAGCAGTTATATAGATTTTTGAAATTGTCCACCCTGTAGCCCAATACCACCACCCCTCAAAACAACATACAGTACATACATCACAGAAGGAGGTGGCCTATGGCAAAAATCCTGTCTGCTAGGATACCTGATAGTGGTCACTGATTGCATTACCTAGGCAGTCTATGGCCATTCTTTTGTGATGGTTAATACTTAGTTCCTGAATCTGGGTCACATGCTCACCCTATTCATGCACAGATACGCCCATAAGGCAGGACTTGTAAGTGAAAAGCCAATGGGAAGGCTTTCCCCATTTTCCTCCCTTACTCCAGAGGAATATTTGAGGTCATTGGGAGAGTCAAAATGGCTTCAGGATTGCTCTCCCATACAATTTCGGACACATGGTTCATATATGTAGATATGTGTGCATTTATGAATATTCTATATTTGAGACCTTAAAATTCTTATAACCAAGGAGATAAACCTGGCATTGCTATTCTTTTTCTCTCCACCTCCCCACAATAGCTGACACATGGATACTTTTTAAAAGTGGATGCCTACTTTACCTTTAACAAGACTTCCTGTGCCTTTTCAAATCTGTTTGAGTACAGTCTCTCCATATCTGTTCTTGAGGCAAGGCTGCTTTCACTTGGGGAGACCCAAGTTCACACACACACCCTCAAGCCATGAAGCTCACTGGGTGACTCTGGGTCAGTCACTGTCTCAGCCTCACCTACCTCACAGGGTTGGTGTATGGATAAAATGGGAAGATAATTATGTATACTGCTTTTCCTTGGAGGAAAAGCGAGATAAAAATGCAATAAATGAACAAAACTACAGTATTTAAGGGTCTAGCTCTGTGCCTTTTTATATATATAACCAGGCGGTATATAAATTTTATTAATAATAAAAATGCAAAATGGGCCGAGTTTTTTCCTCCCTGTATAGCAGCAACCAGCCCAAAAGGCTGAAGCATGAATGGCGGCATTTTGACTTATTTTGGGGTGTACACAGTATGTGAGGGAAGAGGGATGTCCCGCATTTTAACGGGGCGCTGCATTTGCTGGTGGCTTTTCAGCGTTTGATTCGTCTTTCGTTGCAACGCGCTTCGAATTTACACCGCGTGAATTGGATTTATTTATTTATTTATTTAAAAAATAACCAACCACAGCGGGCGCGCAGGGTTTTATGAGTAGCCCTTAAGCCAGAAGGCGGGAAACAACGCAGCTGAGCGGGTCACGAGGAAGGAGGAGGAGGAGCAGAATTGGCGCCTTTTCCCCGCCCCGCCCAGAGCCCAGGAAGCCGCTTCAGCGCGCGAAAAAGGAAGGGAAGCCAGGACCAGTGAGCCGGCCGGCATGGAGATGGAGCGGATAGTGGTTGAGGAGGAGAAGGAAGCGGCGGCGTTGATCCAGCAGGTGGAGCAGGTGGGTTTGTGTGTGCGTGCCTGTCCTACCTTACCTTACAGGGAGGCGGGGAGGGAAGCGAGGTGGCGGGAGGCTCCGCAGGCGCGGCGGGCTTAAAATAGGCACCGGCCGCTTTTAAAATGGAAGCTCCACCTCAGTTGCCCTCATGAAAGCGTTGCTCCTCGCGAGGCTCCTGTGGCGAAGGCAGCTTCCTTGCTATTCGTAGTAGGCGGCTCCCAAGGCTCCCAGTGGACATGCTGGAATTAACATTCTTAAAATTGCCCATGTCTGCTTTCATTTCAGCGGGTAGCCTCCGAGTTGCACCCAGCTTCGCTGAGATTGGACCCACTGGGCCCAAATCAGTTCATTAATTGCAGTAGGTTTACTCTTGAGCAACGGTGCATAGGCTGGGACCCAAGGCCTGTTCCTGTTTCAGCAGGTGCAGGGTCCCTGCCAGGTCCAGCCTCCTAGGGCCGCCTCATCAGCATGAAGGTGAAGCTTTTTAACCACTGCACGCTCCAAAATTAAGCATTGAAGGACACTGGAAAGGCATGGGGCACTTTTTGGGTTCAAGAGAATAGGGAGAAAATTATCTTCCAAACCCTGGAACTTCACAGGAACTAAGTCACTCCAGAAGAAGATATTGGAGCGCTCCAAATAATTTGTTCCTGGTAGCGCAGTTACTGAGCTCTGTGCTGGTTGCTGCTTTTGTTGTTTAGTCATGTCTGACTCTTAGTAACCACATGGAGCAGAGCACGCCAGGCACTCCTGTCTTGCACTGCCTCCCGCAGTTTGGTCAAACTCATGTTCGTAGCTTCGAGAACACTGTCCAACCATCTCGTCCTCTGTCGTCCCCTTCCCCTTGTGCCCTCCATCTTTCCCAACATCGGGGTCTTTTCCAGGGAGTCTTCTCTTCTCATGAGGTGGCCAAAGTATTGGAGCCTCAGCTTCACTATCTGTCCTTCCAGTGAGCACTCGGGGCTTATTTCCTTAAGAATGGATAGGTCTGATTTTTTTGCAGTCCATAGGACTCTCAAGAGTCCCTTCCAGCACCATAATTCAAAAGCATCAATTCTTTGGTGATCAACCTTTATGGTCCAGCTCTCATTTCCATACATCACTACTGGGAAAACCATAGCTTTAACTACACGGACCTTTGTCAGCAAGGTTGCTACAGTGCACCCCTAATCACTATTATTGTGTAAGATTATTGTATAATCTTAGAAAGTTGTATAATCTTGGGAGGGGTGTGGCTGTGACTCACAAGGGAACCCATACAGCACTTCTAAATTTGCTACTATGCTGCACTTAAGTAGCACTAGTATTGGATTATTGTTATTACAGAACAACTTACCTGCTCTTCATTGTAAGAGTCCTGGGTGGGTTACAAGAATCTGAAAATAAGATATTCAAAACAAAGCATGTTGCAATCAAGAGAAAAATCCTAAAATATATGCATATCTCAAGTGTTGGGGGGTGGGTAAAGAGGTCAGTGTTCACCCACAGGTCTGCCCCATTTGGGGCTCACTGGCAGGGACAGTACCAAGTATTGCTGTGACAGCCTTCCTAGTTGATGTGATAATCATAGAATCAGAGTTGGAAGGATCCCTGAGGATCATCTAGTCCAAACCCCCTGCAATGCAGAAATATGCAGCTGTCCCTTATGGGGATCAAACGTGCAACCTTGGTGTTATCAGCACCACACTAACCAACTGTTTGCTTTCGCACCCTCTTGCCAGGGCACCAATGGGGAGTTCTCCTGCAGGTTTTGCATTTGAGCCCAGCCACAAACTTTGGCCTCAGAGGGCTGGCTTGGGATGACAAACCAGTGAGAGGGCCCAGGATGGACACAGGCAGCCATCCTCCCACATGGTTGGGTCCCAGAGTCTCTTTGTAAATTAACAAAATCTATACACTGCTTGAGTATAATAAAATCTCTTTAGTGGTTTACAACGCAACGTTCCACCTTGTTACAAGGGTCCCTATGGGTGTACTGTTTAAAGAAGACCATGCAGATGGACCTGTGATAGAGTGTGTGACCTTCCCCAGCCTGTGGCCCTGCAAATGTTTTGGACTGCAACTTCCATCAGCCCAGCCAGAATGTGCTCTCTGAGTGAGATTGACTGGAGTTGTAGTCCAAAACATCTGGAGGGGCCCGTGTGTGTGTGTGTGTGTGTGTGTGTGTAGCATTCCTGCTCCCCAGTGTTAGATGTTTGTTCTGTGTGAGCTCTTAATGCAGACATAGGCAAACTCCGGCCCTCCAGATGTTTGTAGTGAAAATACAAAATTAGGGGATTATTAGCTAACTCTTTATACTGCATGTTTTTTCGAAGCAGCACCCCAAGTGTTCGACGGTGATTGTTTTACGTGCGTTTCAGGTCAGCGTTCATTTCCCCACTTGCAGCTGAGCATAAGTACCAAGTCCTAAGGGCTGAGGTTACCCCCAATAAAATATTTGAGAGGGCTGCCTCCCAAAAAAGTTGAGGGAGATTGCCATTGAAATGGGGGGGCAAGTGCTGCATCATATGATCAGTTCTGTTGGGTGGGGCTCCCCTCCCCCCGTATTTTATTCAAGTTGGTACTCCTGCAGCTGAGAACACCGTATCAGAATTTTAGAAGGCAGAATACATTAAAGTTTTTTGTGCTTTGGAATGGGGTGCATCACTAGTGATATGATGATCGGGAGTAGAAAACAATTCTCAAATGACAGACAAACTTAACTCCCAGTATAAGTTAATTGGGAATGTGTTGCAATAATAAATCAATAGATAAGGAATAGAGAACTTTTTTTATTCCTTACACATCTTCAGGAGACAACACCCACTGGAAATCCGAGCACATGTCTCCCCAGAAGCCCTGTGAAGAGGAAGATTTTGACTAAACAAATCAGAATTCTTCTCACGCCTGTGTCAGACGCATGTGGAGAACACAACAAGCATTTGCCTCAGAAACGTTTGTTAGAGCAATTTTCCAGCTGTGAGGAGTCTTTTGGTAAAGAACCCGAAGCCAAGAAAATCTGTAGCGATTATTCAAGTCCAGAAACGGGGGCTATATCTCATGGAGTAAGTGAGGTAGTCTTCAACACAGATTTTCACAGATGTGGTTCAGTTGTAGAGGCTGTCAGCAGTGATTTGGAGACCGATGGGGATTCCGAGAGTGACAGAAATGATGTAAGTGCCTCTTAATTTGGTGAGGAAAATAACTGCTTATATACCGTGCTTAGAATTACATGTAAGATATGGCTTAAAACTTCAACTCCTGTGAATATTTTGAAACATAATTGCTTGCTTGCTTGCTTGTTGTTGCAGGAGGAAGTTTCAACACAACTATCGGCTTATGAGAGGAAAAGACTGAAGAACGTAACAGAAAACGCCAAATTTTTTGCTTCCCTGAAGCTGTTTGAGGTTTGTTGGAATGTCTTCTGAATTAGTACAAGAAGTTCTGATACTTGGGGTGCAGCCTTGGAAATACCAACCTGGAAGTAACTTTGGAATAGGATTACACTGTTGAGCCTGGTTTTCATCATGGCTTTAACCATATTTTTAAGTGGTATAATTTACTTGAGAATCAGTGTTTGAAACTCCTGTTGTTCTAGGCGCATTTTGCAAAAGGGAATTCCATTAGTGCAAGCAGTTTCTGAGCTTTGGGCTCAGTACTGAGGCCAAGATTTCAGATTAAAACTGCAGAGTGGAAGGAAAGGAGGACCTTTTTCTGCCTCCCCACTTCCAGCTACTCTCTGAAGACTGGAGAAGAGACCCTCTTATGAATATTGGGGGGTGGGCAGGGGAAGGACTAGATCAGGGGTCAGCAAGGTTTACTGCCCATGGGCCAGATCACTCCCACGGAGATCATCTGTGGGACGGACTGGCGTAGCGCGCTGCCGGAAAGTGTGTCTGCACATGTCCACGGCCCCGAAAATTGCTTCTGTGCATGCCCAGACGCCAGAAATCGCGCCTGCGTAGAAGCAATTTTCGGCATCTGGACATGCACAGATGCAATTTCCGGTATCTGTGTGTGCACAGATGCAATTTCTGGTGCCGCTCAGCGAGTCCCTGCGCTGCGCTGGTTTAGCACAGCACATGGAGGACTCGCCGAGCGGGTAGCTTGGTTCGGGGGCCGGTAAAACGGTCTTTGTGCACTGCACATTGCCGATCCCTGGACTAGATCATGTGAAAAATGAACATATTTTAGCTGCAGTTCATTGATTTTCAGCTTTGTATTCTTGTTATAAAAAAGTGCACCTAGACATTCTGTTGTTGTGCCCATAACCTAGGTTTAAGGTGGCATTTAGCTCCTAGCCTTCATATCTCAGTTTCTAACACTGTTGAGAATCCATCTTCAGCGGTGGTTCCATAGCTAATAGTTAATACAGCAAACATCAGGGCCTTCCCTTGCAATGCCAGATATGCTTTGTTTTATTTAAAACATTTTATACCATGCACCAATTAAAGATTTCCAAATATTTCCAATAAGTCATAAAGGAGAATGGGTGGCATTCAGTTAAGTTTTGCCAAATTTTGCCATTCAAACGGAAGTGAATGGACCTACCTTAGTTATGTTCATTAATTTTAGTGTGTCTACTCTGAGGTAAACTCAGTTGAGTACCACAGTAACAACAGTTGACATCAGTAAAGGGTATCGCTAAAGCCAAACGCAACAGAAATAAATATACCTCAGAGGTTAAAAGCCTAGGGAAATAAAAAGATATATATAAATGTAGTAAATTGAAGCAGGAACAATATTTTTGAAATTTTATTGAGTGGATAAATCTTACATTCTATGCATCTGATCTTACTCTCTCACTCTTAAGTCGGCAGCAAGACTTCGTAATATGACAACCAGAGTGCAGTCTCCGAAAATACAAAGGTAAAACTACATAGCCATTCATTATGGTTAAATATTTTGGCTTTTTTTTCCCTTTCCCTCTTTATGTCGTGACAGTACTACTTAACTAATTAATACTGAAAGCTGAACTCCTGCTGGTTGGCTATTGGGAATTCTTACCTGCTGTATTATATGTGAAAAAGAAAATATCATTTTAAAAGTAGTACAGTGGTACCTCGGTTTAAGAACAGCCCTGTTTAAGACCTATTCAAAACAAAAAATATAAAAATTCCTTCCAGTAGCACCTTAGAGACCAACTAAGTTTGTCATAAGAGATCCAGGTGGCGCTGTGGTTAAACCACTGAGCCTAGAGCTTGCTGATCAGAAGGTCGGCGGTTCGAATCCCTGTGACGGGGTGAGCTCCCGTTGCTTGGTCCCAGCTCCTGCCAACCTAGCAGTTCGAAAGCACGTCAAAATGCAAGTAGATAAATAGGAACCGCTACAGCGGGAAGGTAAACGGCGTTTCCATGTGCTGCTCTGGTTTGCCAGAAGCGGCTTTGTCATGCTGGCCACATGACCTGGAAGCTATACGCCGGCTCCCTCGGCCAGTAATGCGAGATGAGCGCGCAACCCCAGAGTCGGTCACGACTGGACCTAATGGTCAGGGGTCCCTTTACCTTTACCTTTTAAGTTTGTTATAGGTATGACCTTTCGTGTGCATGCACACTTCTTCAGGTACGAAGTGTGTACGAAGTGGTATCTGAAGAAGTGTGCATGCACACGAAAGCTCATACCTATGACAAACTTAGTTGGTCTCTAAGGTGCTACTGGAAGGAATTTTTTAATTTTTTTGTTTCGACTACGTCAGACCAACACGGCTACCTACCTGTAATAAGAACTATTCGGTTTACGAACTCCGCAAAACTGGAAGTGTCCCAGTTTGCAAACTTTACCTCAGTCTAAGAACGGAATCGGAATGGTGGAAGGGCACTGGCGGTGGGAGGCCTCATTAGGGAAAGCGCGCCTCGGTTTAAGAATGGTTTTGGTTTAAGAATGGACTTCCGGAACAGATTAAGTTCATAAACTGAGGTATCACTGTGTTTGGGTTAATAATGTCATGACTGTGACAGTAGGAGAATATGCAGTTGCTCCGTCACCTCCTCCTTTGCCTTGTTTTAGCATGTGGGACTCCAGTTTTACTCTTGGCAAGTGAGAGGGGGAGAAGTGGAGTACTGTATCAACCTAATGTTTGCTCTTTTGGAGCGTTGACAGCTTTGTTGCATTTTTGCGGTTTCATTTCTAAAGTACTCTGGGAGTTTCATTGTAAACTGAATGATAAGCTATGGGTTATATTAAATGTACAGAGGGACAAGCAAGGTCTCCAGGTTGTAATTTTGCAACCATTGTGGTGTCTGACGGAGGCAGATAAAAAAATACGATGGAGGGAGATGGAAAGCAATAACAGAAAATGCAGAATAATCTAAAGGAAGAAATAAGGCATTGGCTAAATCTGTAGCGGCATGAATGAGGATCCCTTGAAACCCTGCAAGGACTTAGTGGAGAAATTATGTTGTCTCCATAGAATTAAACATTCCAAGGCAAAAACTGAAACAACTTGTCGAAGATCGATGCGCTTGCAAAAAGTGGATCCACTGAGCATTCTCCTGCCAGAAGCACAAGCACAGCCAGAACCTTCAGTTGACGAATATGTAAGTTGACAGATACAAAGGGAAAGGGCTTTATCTTCAAATGCTCTCATTGAAATATCCATACTTGACTTTGCAAGAGTATTTCGTTGATTCATTTTATTTGTATGCTGCTTTTCCACAAAAAAATCATGCTCAAAGCAGCTTACAACAAAGAAATAGGGCTGCATTTCAAACAAACACTACAAAAAAATTCAGAATAACATAACAAAACAATAACATAGCAATGATTTCATAATATAGCAACAATTTTATGATGGCATAGCAAAGCAATAGCAAATAGAATAGATATAATAAGATCCCTTAAACAGCATGCAGTTTCCAGTGTAGCAAAAATGGCAGGGAAGCTTCACAATTTCACCTAACTTCTAGAATAACCCCTCGCATGATTTTGCTCTCGGTCCTCCTGCAGCCACTCACAAGGCATTTTACTCTGAAACAGGTAGGTAGCCGTGTTGGTCTGGGTCGAAGTAAAATAAAAAAATTCCTTCAGTAGCACCTTAAAGACCAACTAAGTTTTTATTTTGGTATGAGCTTTCGTGTGCATGCACACTTCTTCAGATATCTGAAGAAGTGTGCATGCACACAAAAGCTCATACCAAAATAAAAACTTAGTTGGTCTTTAAGGTGCTACTGAAGGAATTTTTTTATTTTACTCTGAAACGTGAGGGGTTGCTGAGAGAGCTTTTCTGCTGTCTAGCACTAGTTTGGTCTCAGCATCCTTGGACTTCCTTGGTTCCTCACGAATCAAGTTTATAGTTGCTTCAAACAAGTCTTAAGAACTTGGCTTTGCGAAAATAATTTGGTTTGGTGAATAAAGTGAAAAGATTGATTGGGATGTGGGAGAATAAATTTTTATTCATTATTTAACAAAATTTGTATACTGCTTAACTAAATAAACACCCATGTGGTTTACAAAAAAGCATAAAATATTAACGTTATTAATAAAAGTCAAAGTTTAAAAAAATGAAAATACAATTTTAAAAATAGAAAATGCAATTATTATTTTTAATTAAGTGGCTCTCTTTGTTATTTTCTGTGGGGTGCACTGATGAGCAAGTTGTAAAGCAAGCTAGTGATGTTTTGTGCCATTTCCTCTCTTGAAAGCCTCGTTTGCCACCTGGACCGCTTCAGATGATACCCACAGATCAAGAGGAAGGAAATGATGTAACTGAAGGTTTTCTGAATATGTGGGCAAAAATAAGTCAGGTATCATTGTTTTGACACGTAGCAAGCCTAAATACTTTTTTAAAAAAAATAAAATTCAATATCTGCATGGTAAATTCCTTCTGTTTTCCAACCAATTTTACAGGTAAAGCCTAAGGTGATTGAGACGCCTACATGTAACTTGGAAAGGTAATTTAAAAACCAGTTATAACTCCCGCCCCCCCGCCCCATTTGATTGGTTTTTGT
Source organism: Zootoca vivipara (assembly GCF_965207765.1). Classification (NCBI taxonomy): domain Eukaryota; kingdom Metazoa; phylum Chordata; class Lepidosauria; order Squamata; family Lacertidae; genus Zootoca; species Zootoca vivipara. Next base: position 27,355,573 of record NC_142596.1, on the reverse strand, counting down.
GGATGTTAACATGCTTATGATTTTGTCCCAGTTACCAAGCACATCTGCGTAAAATGGTCCTCCGAGAAGGTTCTGTAGCAAAAGTGGTCCAAAACCGGATTCACTCTGTGGCTATCCATCCATCTGAAAGCAGAACTTTAGTAGCAGCTGGAGACAAGTGGGGACAGATCGGTCTCTGGGATTTGGTAAATAGCTTGCACTCTTTTGTCTTTGCTATCTATTACTGTTTATATCATAGAATCATAGAATCGGAAGGGACCCCCGAGGGTCATCTAGTTCAACCCCCTGCAATGCAGGAACCTCAGCCAATGCATCTGGGACAGATGACCATCCAACCTCTGCTTAAAAAGTTCCAATGAACTAGAGGTCACCACATTAAAGCGTAATAATAGCCAGACTGCTGGGTCAGGCCAAAGGGTGCCCATCTACTCCGGCATCCTGTTCTCAAAGTGGCTAATCAGATGCCCCAATGGCAAGCTTACATGCAGGACTTGAATGTAACAGCAGCGCTCTCCCCGCTTGGGATTCCCAGCACCTGGTATTCAGCAACAGTCTGCCTCCAGCACTGGAGGTAATAGATAGCCATGGTAACTAATAGCCATTGATAGTTTTGTCCCCTGCAAACTTTTCTGGCTCTGTCTTCTAAACTGAGAAGGATCTGAAGGGAACCACACTGTAGGGAAATTATGAGAAATGTAGTAATGCTGTGTCTGTTTATACTTCTTAGGACAGCGGATTGGAAGATGGAGTACACACCTTTGTTCCCCATAGCCAGGCAGTTAGCTGTATGTATTTTTCTCCGTCTAATCCTGCTCATCTTCTGTCTGTGAGCCATGACGGCACGTTACGATGTGGAGATGTAACCAGAGCGGTCTTTGATGAGGTGAATGTTGGTTGCAACATTGCAGCTATTGCAAGGTCTCAATAAAGATTTATTATTTATTCATTCATTTGGTTTCTAACTCACCCTTCACCATCAGGTCCCTGGTTGAGATACAATCATTAGTGGAAAATACAGTCATAAAAACAGATAAAGTCATTAAAATTATAAAACAAGTAAAACCATTCCAAATGGAACAGAATAGTATACTGCTGCAGTGACTTCTGCTAAATAGTAAAACTTCCATTTTAACTGAAAGAATGGAAGGAAATGTCATAAATTATGTGTTCAAACATTAGCAGAAACGCAACAAAATTGAGAATTCAATATTCCTTTGTTTAGAATGAGATTCCTTTGGATCTATAATGCAAAATCAGATTTGGTATTCGTCCATCCTTCTATCTTGCTCAAGCAGCTCCTCCAAGATGGATAGAAGATGGAAAAGAGCAGCTCTCTTGCGCGCTCTCTCTCTCTCTCTCTCTCTCTCTCTCTCCTGTTCACTTCTGTCTCATTAAGACAGCAGCATAGCATAGTATTACAGCACGTCCTTTACAAGCATAAAGCCTGAGCTTCAATCCTTGGCACATCCAGAAGAAAAGGGGTGGCCATGGTGGGAGGTGGTGGTAATCAAATAGCAGGTGATAGGAATGACCTCGGCCTGAGACCCCCGAGAGCTACTGCCAGTCAGAATAGACAGAACTGGGTTAAGTGGTCATACAGTTCTACATAGTACAAGGCAGTGTCCTCCTGTTTTTATCTGTTGCTACAGGCAGAATTCAGTTTTTTAGGTGGGGATGGAAAAGTCCGGATTTTTAACTCTGTACAATTTGAACTCTTGTCTGTCTGCAAGTGTGCTTGTAGTAATTGGCAAAGAGGATTGAGGAAACCATGGTGTGGCAGCTAGAGAAGCATCCTACAGCTATTGTGATATATCAGCATAAAATTGGTAATTTAAAATAAGTTTAGACTTCACACAAAAGTAAACCTCTCTCATTCTCAGGTGTACAGAAATGAAGAGGACGACCTTTCCTCATTTGATTTCTTGGCAGCAGATGCCTCTACTCTGATAGTGGGAATGTGGGATGGAAAGGTAGCTGTAGTAGATCAAAGAACGCCAGGAGCTTCTGCTGAGCTTTCTGCAGAACTTAATTCGAAGAAGACAAGGACCATCCATACCAACCCACTCAGTAGACATTATTTCATAGCTGCTGGAGCAGGGTAGGTACAAGCTGTGATATGTGATTGCTTGTTGCAGTGCATTAGGAATTTGGAGCCCAGAAATCAGAGATGTGATGCTAGTAAGTGAATAGAGGCCTCCTATTGAGTCACAATAGATTCATCCCAAGACCTCTGGACAGTCTCTAAATTTAGTGGAGGGGGGACTCTGAAGAGATTATAGTGTTGTTATACAAAACTCCTGGTCACAGCATCACAATCTCTCGAGGAGCTCCTTGTGACCTCACAGAACCCTAGGGTCCCATGGAACCCTGGTTGAGAAAAGCTGTAGCAGACAGTTGAGAGTAGTAGCTTTCCCCCCTCCTTACTTCAAAACTTAAAAAAAGTTTTGGCAATTCCTTTTGCTTTCCCTGTGTTTTCATTTCCCGTGGGCAGCTAATTGCAATGAGAGAAAGGAAGAGGAGAAAAGCGACTGTTGCCAAAGAAGGGCAATGCACCCACCCACGCTGCTCACTTGGGGACCAGTGAATCCACCAGCCAGGACTGGTGCTCGTCCCACTTCTACACCCCGAAGCAAAGAGGGAGCAGCACCTTGGACTGCTGTGGATCTTGATCTAGCAGACTCCTGGTCTTAAGAACACAGCATAGGCAGAAACAGTGCTCCCCTTTGAGCCGGAAAGTGGGCATCAATTCAGAGATGTGGTGCTTATGGGTTCTGTGGAACCTTAGGCACGAGGTCTCCTCTGAGCTCTAGCATGGCATCTGGTAACTCATCCACAATGGGAGGAGGAAGTGAGTGTATATGCTGAGCAACTCCCCTTAGCCACCCGATCTCTCTCATAGGAGGAAACTTGTTTCACTCAGAATTTGTAACAGTGTATTAGACACTTTTATATATTTATGATATCAAGAACATAAAATCAAACAGATCTGCAATTTACAGGCCAAAAGGGAAACAGGGGCACACACAGGGAGATCCCATGCTTTTTTCCTTCCCCAAATAAGAATTGTCTCAATTGTAAGCAATCATCCTTTAATTCTTTTATTCCCCCTCCCCCCATATTGATACAGTGGTTTCTCATTTTCTTAAGTGCAGTTTGCACCAGTATTTTGTTTGACACCAGGGTTATATGCTTTCAATGTCCTTTTTTCCTTGATGTGTAAGGAGCTCTCACCATAAGAGACAGGGAGTCTAATAGATTATCTATGCCTGGATAGTCCATTGGGAGGAGATGTCCCATTCAGGACATCCTCCTAGCCGCTGAAGAAGAGACACTCAGGGTGAAAGTCTTAATGTTTCCATTTATGCCACAGGGATGTTGATATTTATGATGTTCGGCACTTGAAGGCGAGTGGCAGCAGGCCTGTGGTGTCTCTTGCCGGGCACACCAAGAGTGTTGGTTCTGCTTATTTTTCACCTGTGACTGGCAACAGGGTGCTGACTACTTGTGCTGATGATACATTGAGGTATGTGAGAGTGGGAAGGGAGCTGGCTTTTGTATTACCAATTTCCTCCTGTGAAAGTCCTTTCCCACAAAAAAACGAATTTGCTGCCATGAGACTTGGCTGTGGTCCGTGGCCTATATGGCATCAGTAGTGGATTTGAGCACGTTAATAGGACTGTTGAGAAACAGGGATGCTGTAGATCCTGCCGTGTTCAGAGGCAGTATATTGCCAAGGGTGGGGGAGGTTTGGAACTCATGCCTCTAGCTGGCCATTGTTGGAAACAAATGTAGGAGACTGTGAGAGATGTGTATGGCTGAGTTACGGCAATTAAATATTTTGCATTGAGGTGTGTGGGCTCTTGCTTATGACCTTTTAAAAAAATCTACCTCAAAATACTTGCTTGTATTTAGAAATACATAGCAGATTTTCACTCGAGCAGTAGGGAGACCCCATGCAATATAATTGTTTACATAGTCTAAACCAAGAGGGTGGGGAGCTAAATGTGGCCCTCAGGACTGTCCTCAGGCAACACGCCTTCCTTGAGTGTTTTTGCCTGACTGGACTGTGTCCTTGAACTCTTTGATAACGTTTCCTGTTGATCCTCATGCTGGATTTGAATAAGTAATAAACCACACTTTTAGGTTTCTTTTTTTTCTAAATCTAATGTTTAGGGTTTTTTTTAAGCCCCCACTTTTTGTCTCTTGCAGGATCTTCGAAACCACATGTATATCATCTTCAGCCCCTGTTCTCACAACTATCAGGTGAGTTAGAACAGGAGGATTTACTCTGGTGCTAAGATTCAAGTTTGGTGGAGGGGGTTATGAGATCACAGACTCCACAGTGAGCAAAACACTATTTGACTGTAGCAGAGTGGTTTTCCATTAGAGGGCATGCACATCAGATTTAAGAACCCTGGTTTTCTAGATCAGCGTTCCCCACCTAGTGCCCTCCAGATGTTTTGGATTACAACTCCCCATCAGCCTTAACATCATACAGAGTTGGGCTGGGTGGAGCTGCTGGCAGGTTGCTGTCCAGAGCCAACTGGAAGGCACCGATGTAGAGGAATCTTAACTATTTCTCTCTCTCTCCCCTTCCCCTTTCTTGAATAGGCATAATAACTACACAGGGCGGTGGCTCACAAGGTTCAGAGCTATTTGGGACCCAAAGAGGGAAGACTGCTTTGTGGTGGGGAGTATGTCTCGACCAAGGCAAATCGAAGCCTTTCATGCGACGGGAGATTTGGTGCATTCCTTCCTCAGTGAAGACTACCTTGGCTCTGTTTGTTCCATCAATGCCTGGCACCCTACCAGATACATTCTTGCAGGTGGTAACTCTAGTGGTCGCCTCCATGTTTTCAAAGAGTGAAAAAAAGTTGGAAGATAATTTTGAACCTTTAGGTAACAAAGAGTATGAATTGCATTTTGGTTGTGTTAGGACTTTGTCCCCGGAGAAAGACATTTATCCAGAATAAATATATTCAGTTTCAAAACTTTCTAAGTGATATAGATTACCAATAACAGAAATAAATAAGGCTAGCCTTGTTATTCAAATACAGTGACATTGCAGGTTTCTGCAAGGTTGTTTATGTGAAACTGTTAAATGGTTTCAATATATTAAGTTCATTCATAGTGGCTTAAAAATCTACAGAGCAGGCTGTGTACTAGATAATGTTTAATTCAGAGGTCAATTGCTAACAATTATTCTGAGATCAAGAGGGTGTTTTGGTGTGTATTGAGAAGGCACAGGCTTTCTCTTAACATCCACTATCTTGAACATAAGCAGCATGTTAATAATGCTTATGCATCGTCGCAAGATGGAAAATGCAATTATGTCGGTTGTGTAGTAACACCAGATGGCACCTTACACCAGGGAAGCATTCATAGTAAATGAATCAGTGTTAGACCTGCTCATCATGTTCAACTTCTTTAAAGTACGAACAATAAATGCTTTGGAATTTGTGTAGCATCATGTGGTGGTTGTACCAAAATCATATGGATGATCTGGCAGTAAAAGTATATATATCCAATTTAAGTTGGTTAAGCATTCAAGTTGTGAAAACGTTAAGGACAGAGAGGTTGAAAGAAATTTTCCACAGCAGCAGGTAGCATTTCAGGCGTTGTCTGAGCAGACATGTCACATGAGCAGAAGCATCAATTTACTCAAAAGAGAACGTTTTCATCATAATTAAATATTTATTTAAATTTAAAAATACTTCTATATGGCACCAATGATTTATGCTAACTACATGTTGAATATGTAGAAAAAGGTACATTATTTTGAAGGGAAAAATGTAACACAGCATTTGGCACATGAAAGGTTAACGTCTATATCGTTATGAAAACTAAAATTCACATTTTCAGGTAACTTACTTTCTACTGCTTTTAAATATGCAGTACACTAGTCCTTATTAAGAGTTTGTTTCCTCTGATACAGCAACCTATGGACACCACCACACTTTATACAAATGAGACCAGGAACAACTTAGTAGTAAGTGAAACATGAAACGTAACATGGGGCAAAACAGGAAAAATTACTTTTTTCAGTTGCCAGCTGGAAAGTTTTCAGGATAAAACATTTGGCAAAAACAAGACACAATCCATTAGGAAGAGGTTCTTCAGTGCAAGCCCCAGAAAAAGGAAAGTGCACAGGAGACCTTAACTCTAGGATTATGGCTAGAATTTGCCACCATCAGTATTCATAAGTTGTCCACTTTGAAAATGAAAAATGTCCATTGTGCAAAATAGTTACAGATAACGGGACAGGTGTGTGGCGTGATCAACAATACCGACAATTAAAACATGAAATAAATACTGCATTGTTATCTGGGATGGAGAATGTTAAAATTAAGACTTTTCACTCACTGCATAGAAGCATCGTTTACTACAGACTGAGGTAGGAACACTACACTAGAAGTTAATTTTGTTGCTGTGTTGCATAAAACAGTGTGTATCCTTGTAAAATCTATCCCTTGTATCTTCTTGGCAGGCATTCAAAAGTTTATGTACCTGTATAAGCAAAAGTGAAAAAGCCAAAATCTCTCTTGGCTCTTGTGATTTCCAAGCTGGCAGTTGCAGTTAATGGTCAGTAATCAAACAGATCCTTGTAGCACTTCAACAATGTGTTCAGATAACAGGGAATCCTTTTCTAGTGTACTGTACACCCACACCCACACCCCAGTCTGAGTCCAGTAACCTTTGCCAATATCTAGTGTATTGCTAATAGTGTCATTGTGCTCTTTTTCCCCAAATGATGAATGACCAGCTGCGGGCAGAGTGTATCTGAACTTGGAAAGGAAATCAGTGCTTGAGATTCCCACGCCTATCCACGCACCCTCCCATTGGGCAAGTCCTGGCAGTGCTTCAGTTCTGCATGAACTTGAAGGGCTTGTGTGCCTGCTGAAAATTGTAGTAGCCAAGTCAGAGACAAGATAAATGAAACCAGCCTCTTGAAATATTTCTGATTTAGATTCCCAAGTGACTTGAAATCTCTCCCTGAGATGAAATAAAACACTTGCCAGTCTGATTTCATTCTCTTGCTCTGCTCAATCTTGGTGAGTACTCTCACCATGTTTAAAATTTATTGCTCCTTTTACAAATGAGCTGCTATTTGTCAGGCTTTTAGATTAGACTATCCACATCACAAGACAAAAAGTAGAAAAAAAAAATTCTGAATTGCCTTCAGGATGGAAACGTGTGGGCCAGATTGTTCTGTGTGTTTTCATTGCAGTGCTACCTCCCCCACGTCCTTAAGTTCTCTATCGTTTTAATGGCACAAGGTAACCCATTTTCCTTTCAGTAGTTATGAATGGGTTAGCTTGGTGCTCAAATACCATCCTAAAAACAGCCATAATATTTTGTTTACCACCAATCACTTTGAATACCACACTATATTCACCTAATTCATAAAGTAAAAAAGACTTGGTTTTGCTCATTAACAAAATAGCATTTTGTTCTTAAAATATATAGGTTGAAACAAGTTTGTTCTTTTGTAGTACAAAAACAAGTACAGCTTTCTGAGGCAAAATGTCTTTCAAAGAAATTGGATATGATCACTACTACTTAATACAGCAAGACTCGGTCAAGTATAATCAAATACATATATTTATTTTCCCCATATACTAACTCTTGCTTTATATGGGGACTTTACTGCTCTAAGAAAAACTGTATTTCTGGGATCCTAAAGGTCAGAAGTTGAAATTCACAAAGGACAGGTTTCTCCTAGTCACACTTTTCAGCGCTAGGGGGAAGAATTAGATCTACACCTCATTGCTGCCTCCTTGTCTCGTCCCTTACCTATTGCTTATAAAGAATTGAGTGTGTTTGGGTGACCATATGGTGTCAGAACCGTAATCCCCCCTGGCCCCACCTTCAAAATTCCAGATTAAGCCAGAAGTTTGATTGGTAAAATAGCAAGATTATGTTGTAGTGCTGTACACAGTGGCAGTTTTAATAAAATAAAATACTAAAGTTACAACTCAGTAGCACCATTACAAAAGCTCCTGCAAAAAATGACGCTGCCTTCTTGAACTGGTGTCCTAGCTGGAGACTGGCACTTAATGCAATAATCGATAGTAATAAAATAAACTCTCTTTACTTGAAATTTTTGAAATGGCCACCTCTAGGAAAGCTAAAATTAAACTTGGAAGAGTGCAGAATAATTTAAAAGTTGAAAGCAAACCAGTTGAAGACACTTCCAGGTAGAGGACGTGTAAAGAAATGGGCATTGTTTGAATCTGGCGCATGTGAGAAAGTCTTATCCCTTTCTTCTGCTTGGAAACAACTCTCCTAGGCCGCTGTTTACTTTTATTCATGAAAGGAGGACTTATTTTATGTGCCGATGGTGCCACGATGTGTCCCATTTTTCTGGGAATGGGTAGCAGGGATCTTCTGCAATCCACCTGGCTAGTTACTAGGAGGAGTCCTGCCTTCAGGTGTCAATGAGTAGGCTGAGCACGGAGCGGATTTTGCAGGCAAACCATCGCCTGAGGGGACAAAAGTATTGATAATGGAATTGTTCAAACTCAGGGGTCTGGCGAATATCACGGAAAAAGGCAATGTCAAGGTCAGACTCGGTAAGGATGATCAGGAGGAGGAGCAAAACAAAGAGGAGCCCACCAGTCACAAGGAGCAATCGGAGGACACTGAAAACAAACTTATTCACCTGTTCTGCTTGGGCTCCGCCACCGCTGCCCACACCCTGGCACAAGGCTCGGAGCTCCCTCCCCAGCTCCTCAGCCTCGGCCACCGTGGGCGTGTTGGCCTCAGACTCCTTTTCTTCCTCTATGCTGCAAGGGGCTCCGTTGATCTGCCTGGAGAGCAGCATCAGCTCAAGGCTCTGCTCAGCTACCGGCGTGGGAAGGACGCTGTCCGAGGGACTGTAGATCTCATCCGAAATGATGGTCACACGCTCGGTGCTCTCAGCCCGGTAGGCCCGTGAATGCGACAGGAAGGCATCGCTGTGGGAGGCTGACCGTACCGGGGTGGAGTGGGCACTGTCCCGCAAACACTCGAGCCCTGGAGAGAGGGAGGGAGAGAGAGAGAGGAAGAAAGGGGCTGGCTATGGAGAAAGATGAGGGGAGTCGCCAACGCATTAGACAGTCTCGGCACGGAGACACGGAAGTTGGGCTTTCAATATTTACCTTGATAAAATACTGTTTATCCCAAGATCAAGATGTTGCTGTAAATTGAGCATGGAAGTGAGAGCTATAATCTGGCCAGGTTCAGAAGAATCCTGGAGGAAGTTAACCTTCCCCAACCTAATTCAAAACATTCCTTAGATTCCTCTTCAGAGATTCTGAATGCCAAAAATTCAAGCACAATGCAGGCTTGTGCCTTTTAGTGGTTTGGTGGAAATCAGTTGCATATTCCCAAAATCTGAAGCTCCAAAAATTCCCCATCTGTATGGTAAGCAAATTTAGGGCACATTTGTGAACACCTGGAGTCTTCCCTGTCGCCACACTGAGCAGGCTGACAACATCTCTGAAGACTTTCACTTCAAAGGCTTGTTCTGTCCTGGCCCAGAGAGCAGACCTAGATCTCATGGCCTTAAATTACAGGTAGATTTTGGTTGGAAACGTTTTGATGAAAGGAGCGAGTCAACAATGGAACCAATTAGTTGCGTGTTTTAGGAGGAGGGCTGTTATTTGCTGGGCAGCCATGTCTGTAAGGCTAGGTAGTCTACAAAGCCTCTCTGCAGCACCTCTATGATAGAACTGGTCACATAAGAAAAGCAGGCCAAAGGGGGGTGGGCATCTGGTCCAGAATCCTGTTCTCATAGTATCCAACCAGATGCCTGTTAAGAGACACCTGAAAATAGGACCTGTGTGCAACAGCAGCACTTATCTCATTTGTGATTCCCAGCAACTAGTTTTCAGTGAATTTGCAGCAGCTCAGACTGCCCTTTTAAGTTCAAGGTTTTTAAATTCTTCTACTCTTTAGTTAGGCCTATTATGTTAGTGGCACAGTACAGTGAGAAATTTTATTTAAAAGGCTCAATCTTGCAAAGGATTTTGTCTTCTCCCATTAAGATGTAGGGGGCAAAGCATTTGTAGCCAGCACACAGCATTCTAAAACCATACACCAGCAGAATAACAATGCTTGGAGTTGTCCAACCCTTCCTACGAAAATTAGCATAAGTGCATATGAAACGGGTCTCCTGTCCTTGCGTTCCATAAATCACTTGAGACAGCTCCCTCCCAATTTGGCCACAAGAGGGTGATACAGCACATATGAAAAGGACTCCATGGAAAGGCAAACCTGGCATTTGTGAATGTTTCCTTCATTAAGACTGAAACCAAACCACAGATTTAAAATACACTCCCCACCCCCAGTAACTATAGTAGTTCCATAAAATATACTCAGATTCCATTCCGAGAAAGGATTAACAACGGATGAGGAGCTTGTAGCACACACACCATCCTAACACCCCGAAGGAGGCGAATGTGCAAATGTGGGCTTTGTTCAGAAGAGAGATTCAATCTGGAGAGTGTGCCGCAAAGCTATACGAAGGCACCATTGTGTCCAGACCTCACCTTCCATGATAGAGATGTGCACAGCTCTCCTTCGGGTCCTGGGGACGCTGCTGAGCCGTGGTCCGTGAGTGATGGAAGGACAGCTACGGCTAGGAACCAGCCCTGCCCTACAGAAAGGAAGCACACAAAATGGTGTTCGGAATGCAGCCGGTGTCAGAGGCGAGCCTCCTTAAGATTATGAGCCAAACCCAGGAAATGGCCCCTTCCAGAAAATGCAGGGGTAGAGCTGGAAAACGCATCTGAGGTGGATTTTGCAACTAGCAAAGGAAGAGAGTCTGCTTATACTGACTCAGACCACTGGTTCATTTAGGCCAGGACTATCAACACCAGGGGTCAGCAACCTAAGACCCATGGGCCGGAAGCAGCCCGCGGAGGTCGTTTGACCGGCCCATGAGCCGCCCCCAAACGGAGTTGCCTGCTCGCGTGCTGTGGGCGCGCACATGATCTGGCCCACGGAGGGATCTCCGCAGGACTGATCTGGCCCAGGCAAGATAAATATTGCCGACCCTTGATCTACATTGACTGGTGGCAATGGCTCACCAGCCCAACCTGGAGATTGAACATGGGACTTTCTGGATGCTTTGCTACTGAGCTATGGATCTTCCCCAATGGGGAAGAGACATGGGGAAGCTGTGCCCCCATTTGTTATTGAACTTCCACCAGCTGCAGCCAGCGTGGCTTCTCCCAGGGGAGCCCACAGCTTGTTTTCCAAGCTGCCTTTGCTGAGCCTTACCTGTGTATTTCTGGAGGCTCCCTCTTGATCTTGGCACTAGACTCCATCACTTCTTTCGCAACTCGGCCACTGAAAGTGGTTGGAGAACAGAAGCCGTGACAATAGCAGAAACCACCCTCCCTCCCTCCAGAGATTCTGCTAGCAACTCTTGCCTGCTCTAGACACAGGAATCAGACTTGCTTGAAGCTCAAATTTTACTTTGAAATGTTACGTTGTTTTCCTTCCCTTGTTGCATGGCCTTGGCTGCAGAACTTACCTTGCCGCCTATTAATTGGCTTTTGCTTCTTGGCTGTGCATAGAAGCAGAATTTGGCCCAGCTACAGCAGTCCTTTTATTTCAGATTTTTACTTACTGTATTTATATTCCACCTTTCCTCAAGGAAAGGCTAGGAACCATGATCCCTAGCTAGCAAAACCAGTGGTCAGGGATGATGGGAATTGTAGTCTCAAAACATCTGGAGGGCCGAGGTTGAGGAAGCCTGCTCTATAACCACTACACCTCACATTTAAATTCTGGCATACAACAAAACAGCTCACTCAGAAAACAAAGGGGAAGGCACCTCTTGAATCCTTGCATTATATTGGGAGGAACCCAAATCAGATGAGCAGCCTAGACTTAGGGAGGGATCCAACCTCACCCCCTTCGAGTTGTTTAGTCAGCACCAGCATTTTAACTTGCCTGATGAAATGATACCCACCACAACCCCATGTGCTGTTCTGGGGTTTCTCCCAACCTCCCCCCACAGCAAGTTGTGGGGCAGGGAGAGGAGAGAGGAAGAGAAGCCCTGCTGAGCTAGAAGGAGCTCCTGTTGCACTGGCAGGGCCAGTTACTTAGATCATGCCCAATAATTTTATTTCAAATTCAACACAGCTGAACTTATAATGGACTCGTTTCTCAAGCCACACAGAGGAAGCATCCAAGAACATACCGTACCCAGTAACTGCTACTTACGGTCATTATTTACCTGTATCGGAACCGACTCCCTTTGAAAAATAGGTTACTGCTGGACACAGTGCGGACTTGGCTTGACTTCTCCAACCTGAAACAAAAAAGCAGGCATTGGCAGAAGGCCTGTAACTTGGGTTTTGGCAGCATTCTGCTAGCAGACTTTGTTGGAAATGATGTCAAAGCTCCTGCTCTGAGAGCAGGTAGAGAGATACTTTCTGGTTTTCAAGAAGCCCCTGTGCTCCCCTCGGTTTGGTACCCCTGCCAGTGACCAAGTTGAACATTTTAATTCAGCATCTCGACTTCCTCCCGAAGCTGCTCTTGATCCCCCCCCCTTTTTTGCATTCCAAGTCAAAATGAATGGTCTGACATTAGAAAATAAAAAGATCCTGCCGGATCAGGCCAACAACCCCATCTAGTCCAGCATCCTGCAGCCCACAGTGGCCATCCAGAACCAAATGCCCCAATGGGAAACTCCCAAAGAGGACCTAACAGCAACTTCCCGCTCCTGGGGATCCCAGCAACTGGCATTCAGGAGCATTGCCGCTTCCAAGTGTGGAGGCAGAGCACAGCCATCATGGCTGGTAGCTACTGCACTTGTTGCCCACCCTGCAATGCCTCTGTGTGAATTTCAGACTCACAGCCCAGAGAGTGAGGTAACTTAGCTGCAGAAGAGAAAGAGGTGCAAACTGATAGCTAGGAATCATGGGAGTTGTAGGCCAAAACATCTGGAGGGCCGAAGTTTGGGGATGCCTGATATAGAGTGATAAAGCAGATGCAAGTGTCTCACTCTGAGATTCACAATGGAACATTATCAGCTAGACAAAACATTCCACCCAATCTTCCTCACCTATAAGTAACTGGGAGTGCACAGGAGGCTCGGGGTTGACACCTCACTGCTACCTCACTGCTGGAGCCGATCAGCAATCCCAACACTGGTTGGGCTACTTCACTAGGAGGAGGAATGGGCTTGCTTTTTGGATAAGGCTACGGGTTCTGGCTGCTTCCACACTGCCACTATTTTGCAGGTACACAAGTAAATTTTGGTCATGTAATTAAAGTAGATTTTGTGCTGTCTAGCCTAGCCTAGAATCTTTAGGAGGGGTGCTTTGGGTGAGGCACTGGTTCTGTATAGAGGGGATCAAGGATAGAACAGAGCGGTCTTAATTGCATCCATCATCTGGTTTCTGGGGATGCATAAGCAGAAGACAATGTACTGTACCAGTGCTGCTATTCATCTGGAAAAGAAGCAAAAAGATTTGTGAAGCAAAACGGCAGCTGTGCTTCATGTTAATATAATGAGAAATGAGACGGCCTGATTGCAGCTTACCCAAACAGAACAAAGCAGCACACATTTTCTTGCAGCCCACCGACTACAAGGAAGCACACTAGAGAAAGCAACCTTCTATTTTATAAGCAAAACACCAATTTAGAGGGGGAGAACAAAGTATTCTGTTTGGAGGCTACCAGAGATGGAACGCCTCTTCACAAATAGTCCGTGTTTCTGGCCCATTGTTCCTTAGCTACTTCTCAAGCTGGCTGTTCAGTTGCTGGTCAGAAACTTTCTGGGGCCAAGATATTCTTGTAACGCCCAGTCAGCCTCCACCTTGTCCTAGATCCAAACTGCAGCTAAAAGTGGGGTGGCCCAGGCAGAAGTGAAAAGGAAGCTGGCAGGAAAGCAGCCCTGATCCCTTCCTGCAAGTAGCTTTGTTGTTGTTTTTTTGCAGAAAGGAGGGTGGGGGCAATCCAGATTCAGAGCAGCCCCCACACGCATACACACAGTTTGCCCAGGCATGTTTCCACATCCACACCCGACACCGTCAGCGGCTGCTGGGAATGATCACACCTGCCCCACGGACAAAATTCATCCTGGGGGAATTTATTTCATGCTTACTTATAAAAGGCTTGATTTTCAATCCCACATTTCCAGAGGTGCTTGCAGGCTTCAGGAGTTGGAGCAAAATATGTCAGAACAATTTTCTTTTCCTATAGAAAGCCCAGGGGGGAAAAACCCGTGAGGTTAATTCACAAGCTTGGTTCACAGACAGCATGCTCAGTGAGCTAGCTTTAAATGCAAATGGCCCGAATGCTATTTGAACGGAAGAAGGATGGGAAAGCAATTTCCCTGAAGGAGTTTTGGGTTTGCTTTCCATAAATAAATATAGGTGGCTCTATAAGCAGCATCACACTCTGCAAAACCTGGAAGCTGCTCAGGATAAGATGGCAATAGCATACACTACAAGTGGTGGTGCGATTTTTACCTGGGTCGCATAAACAGTGGATGAGATTGCAATACTATTTGTGAGGAGTCTTGCACAAAAGGCTCCGGCTGTTTTGTTTCCACTGTCAGAAATGATGGCAGGATTCGACTTTCCTCCTGGCAACACCAACAATGCTACCTTTGCAAATGCACCTGACCCTTAAGGATACCTAATAGAAGTTATTATAAGGCCAGTAAGTATTAGATTGAGCATCCTTAAACTTAGCCATGCCGCTCAATATATGTGGTGCTTCAGGATAGAGTGTGGCCAGAAACAGAGTCAGGAATCCTAAACATTGCATCTCTCTTGGAACAGAGGCAAAAGCTATACCTACACAGTTACGGCGGCAGAAGAAGGTACTCACCTCTTTCTGACTTACATATAAATAGAACGTCTTGCCTTCGAATTTCAGTTTTGTCACTTCGTTCCTACAAGCACAAAAAAGGCACTTGTGTAAACCAGGGGATGCAGCCTACCTCCCATCGCACAGCATTATGAATGCAGAGCCTACACACAGCGTGGAATAGATTCCGGCAAGATGCAGAAATTGAAAACCAAATTGTTTGCATGAAACGCAAAGTCAATAAACAAAATGTTTTAGAGGGCAGCAGTTGCAGGAGTTTCAAGTCCAACATTTGCAGTTCATCCAAAGTGTAACACGGTTAGAGAAGAGGACTCCTGGCTCAAAAACAGTGGCTGAGGTGAGAGGAATCTCAGCGCAAAAAGGTGAGTCTTAAGTGGGGGGTGTCCAGGAGCCACCTTGCAAACTTTTGTTTTATAAAACGGGTGCATATCTGGATGAGAATACCAAATGTAAGATAACCACACTTAGCTGATGAGGCCAAAATCTGAGATACAGCAAAAGGATGAGCAACAATGCGACCAGGTCTGGAGCAGGGTCTGGAGGGGCTTTTAGGTGACTGTGCCAATAAACATGGACAATGCAGTTCAATGCAGACAGATGTACAAAATAATACATTTTGGGGCAACAAACCAAATATTGAGAGTACAGATTACATGGAACAGTCATGCAGCGTACTGACCAGGAAAGGGGTTTAGGGGTTATTGTAGAAAAATCCTTGAAGCCATCAGCCCAGTGTGTGGCTGCAGTAAAAAAGGCAAACAGGATACTGGGGTACATCAACAACGGGATACAATACAAAGCAAGAGAAGAAGAAGAAGAAGTGACACTAGCTACATTGTATGGACCAGATCACAGCTCTACTTCTTGTGCCCTGAGCAACGGGGTAAGGGGGTGGGGTGGGGAAAGAGGCTCTCGTGCCCCTTGTGAGGATGGGAGGAGTCCCCAACAGGAATGGCGGGGTGTGTGTGGGGAATGTCATTCTTTTCTGCACCTGGAAAATTAGGAGAGATTATCCAGTATGGAAAACCTACAGGGGCTTTTTTTGCAGGGGACAGATTCTCTGATTAGCTATGGGCGTTCTGTACAAAACACCATGGATCATGCTTTCTTACAAGGTAGGTGGATGAAATACTATCTCATCGGAGGAGAAGGAGGGCAGGAACAACAATCTTGCATCACTGCATGGCCATATATTTTTTTGCATGGCAACAGTAGGATTGGAGGCCCAGGTGAAAACCAGTTCATAAAGACATCAGAGCTAATAGGTGAACAATCTGTCTTGGGAATTCCAGATGAAGCATTTTGCATATTTAAAAAACTACAGAAATAATCACAAAGGAAAGATCTCAAGGAAATGAACAGTATTGTGCATTATTGAGTTGCTCCCAGGAATGCTCCTCCTCCTATGTATTGCACTGCCCAGCTGTCTACCTTTGGGGCAAGGACAGTTTTCAGGGTGTCTTGTCCTTTGTAAGGAGATAGATTTGACCCTGGTGAGTAAACGATTACTTTGGAAATACAGTGGTACCTCTACTTACGAATTTAATGCGTTCCGAACACACATTTGTAAGTCGAAAAAATTTGTAAGTCGAATCCCATAGGAATGCATTGGGAGAAAAAATTCGTAAGTCGAAGCAACCCTATCTAAAAATTCATAAGTAGAAAAAATCCTAACTAAACCGCATCCAAGATGGCGGACGGAGCTCCATTTGTAAGTAGAAAAATTCGTAAGTAGAGTTATTCTTAAGTAGAGGTACCACTGTAAAGGTAAAGGGGCCCCTGACCATCAGGTCCAGTCATGTCCGACTCTGGGGTTGCGGCGCTCATCTCGCTCTATAGGCCGAGGGAGCCGGCGTTTGTCCGCAGACAGCTTCCGGGTCATGTGGCATGACAAAGTTGCTTCTGGCGAACCAGAGCAGCACACAGAAACGCCGTTTACCTTCCCGCCGGAGCAGTCCCTATTTATCTACTTGCACTTTGATGTGCTTTCGAACTGCTAGGTGGGCAGGAGCTGGGACCAAGCAACGGGAGCTCACCCCGTTGCAGGGATTCGAACCGCCGACCTTCTGATCAGCAAGCCCTAGACTCTGTGGATTAACCCACAGTGCCACCTGGGTCCCTTTGGAAATAGCCACTGGCAATTTCAGAGATAACTAAACACCTGGGCAACTCGGGGCCTCAGAACCCATCGACCAGGTCCCCAATTACCAGGAACTCTCTTAGGGAAACATAATATGCTTTCAATAACCAAGGAACACAAATCCTTGGGTTGTGTCCACTGACTGCCAAAGCACATTCCCTCCAGCAGCTAAAATGCAATGCTCACAATCTTTAACCAAGGGGATAAATTCTGGGAAGGATAACTGGTGGAGGGTGGGGGATCCTAAGGCAAAAAGAACAAGTAGGCTTGGGTTTTGCAGAATGACAAGATTTTGGCTTTTCCAAAAATGAAGTGTTGCTGCAGCTCTGAGAGCAATAATTTGGTGCTAATAGGACACAGATTGGGCAGATGTCCCAAGTGCTGCACACTAATGGCTTGCCTAAAGCTTTTCCTGGAACAAAATGCCTAGCAGCCATTCTCACTGGCCATAATAAAGTCTGGAGCTACAGTGTGTAGCTCAAGGCCAAAACCAGCTTCCAGGGTTGCAGACAGCCCTCCACAACCTCATTGCACAAGGACGCCAGGACTCTTTCAGGTATAGCAGATTGCCAGTTGCCTAGGTGTGAAACTGCACATAGCTGGTTATTTACCTGTCACTGAAATACTTAACGTGGTCATCTGTGCACTCACAGCCTAACCTCGTTCCCTACTACAGGTCCTCTGACTTTAGAGTGGGTGCCTTGCAAGGAAATGGGTGGGAAGGTGCTAATCCTGCCCCTCTTGATATACGTGCACATATCAAAAAGTCCTGGCGCTCCAACTCCCTGAAAAGAGCTTTGGGATGTTCCTAGAGAATGACACAGGGCAAGTGAGGAGCCCAGAGAGCGGTGTGACTGCACAGGTGACCACTCAACACTAGACTGAGAGAAGTTTCAGAAATTCAAAGCCGCACTTCTGAAAATGCCCCAGATTTTTCAGAGCAAAATGCTTGTACACTATGTGTAAAATTAATAGTACCCTTTACATCTCCGCTGTCACAATAAAAAGGCTGACTTGTCACATTGTCTCATATCCGGCTGACTGTCCATTTAATTTTAACCACATGATCCCCAAGAAGGACACCTGCCAAACTGCAAGGGGACCCAACAGCTACCCTTGGGGAACAGGTGGATCCATGGCAAGTGTCTTCCAATATAATCAGGACTTGAGGGAGTCCATCAGAAACACTGCTGTCCAGTAGAAGCAGGTGGGACCAAAACCTGCTACCGTATTGGCCCGAATATAAGCCCCCAAATGCCGACCATGAAAAGTTAAAGTGAAGCTTAAAATTGGCTGAAACATACATACAGTAAAACGGAACATTTGCCATTTATGGGTGTAAGTGTCTGCAGAATTTAAAGGGAGCAGCTTATATTTGGGTATTCTCTCTCTCTCTCTGCCCCCCCCTTGAATTTTAAAGGTGCGGCTTATTTGCAGGTGTGGCTTATATTCAAGCCAATACGGTATACCTGAAATTATTTCCTTAAATTTAAGGTATCACCCC
This sequence comes from Zootoca vivipara, assembly GCF_965207765.1. NCBI lineage: Eukaryota > Metazoa > Chordata > Lepidosauria > Squamata > Lacertidae > Zootoca > Zootoca vivipara. Next base: position 27,337,094 of record NC_142596.1, on the reverse strand, counting down.
CCACCGCCACTCCCATCTAAGTCAGCTTCCTACCCTCTGCATCTATTGCATTGTTTAGCAGGAAACAGCTGCATGCTGGGTTGCTAAGTATTTGTGCCCAGTGGAAACTGGTCCGTCCATGTAGAGCAAAAGCAGTAGCATGCCTCTCCTCCCACACATGTTCTGGGGACTGTAGTTCCAGCCCCGATTCACCATTTTTAAAGTTCTCAGTTGCAGTCTCCACTAAGTGAAATGCAAATGGTACTTGTCTGGGACAAGAATTAGACAAACTGTGTGTTTGTGTATGAGTGTGAGTTCCAGCTCAGAAAGTCCTACCCACATCATGTGTGAATAGAAGCTGTAGAATTTAGTCGTGGGTTCCAGGAGAATGAATGGATGCTAAATCTGACTAGAATAGGAAGCAAGGAAGACTCAAAACCTGAAGCTCCCACCCCCACATTAGAAGCCATGCCCTGTCAAAACACATCAGTTGGGCTGTGAAGAGTTTCCAGACTCTGGACAAAAGGGGCAGGGCAGAGCAAAAGTGGGATGCCAAGCCAACTAGAAGGTCAGATCCTGTCTTAGTCAGCGGGTCTCTGTCCTGCACCAAAGGGGGTAAATGAGGGGCAATAGGGTGATATCAGAGAAAGCTTCCATTGCCACCCAAAAAGGAATGGTAGAACTGGAGGTTCCAGAGCAGAACTCACCATTTGATGAAGTGGACTCGCTTGTTTCCTTGCAGGACAACAAACCCAAACGGGGTGAAGGCCAAAAAAGCAGCATTCCCAGACACATCCTGCAAGAGAGCAATAACTTCTCGTCACACAGCGCAGAGCCAGTAAGGCTTGCAGGACAACCTCCACTCGCATCTACTGGCACAAGAAGCTGTTGTGTAGGAAAGAGCTGACAAGAGGCCTGTGGTGTGAAAATCTCATTTTTCAGCAGCAGGGAAATGAATCGGACAAAAGCAGATTCCACGACTCTCCTCTTGAACATGCGGAGGAGTGGCAAGTTCATCACCTGCCCTTTCAGAAGATTTTACACCCTCAGTGCCTTGGATCGTGTTCCTGGTTTCAAAAATGACTTTGCCCATCATCTCTTCACATAATTTACTGTATATATAGGTCATATTCTTTGTTCCCTCCAGCCCAGCCAGCCAAGGATACTGCCCCAAAGTCTAATAACCTCTTGACCACCCTGGAGACAAGTTAATTGCTCTGTTTTTAATAGTTAGAACCTCGCTGGAGGTTTTCATACAGAGGTTGGATGGCCATCTGTCAGGAATTCTTTATCTGCGTTTCCTGCATTGAAGCATGGGGTTGGATCAGTTGACCCTCGGGGTTCCTTTCAACTCTGCAATTTTATTATTCTGTCTCTTGCAAGCCCCTTTTTGTTCTGATGTCTCTCTAGCCATGAGGTACACCTCTTAAGGCAGGCTGGATATTTCACACAGGGCCAGCCCAAGAGATTTTGCCACCTGAGGCAAGGACAAAATGGCGCTTTCCTCAACCCCAAGCAGGAAAGCCAACCACTCAGGTAGTTGACCTTTACTTCGATGTTGGCAACAGGGCATGAGAGTGCCACGTGGCACACATCCCTGCAGCGTTTGCCACCCAAGGCAGCTGCCTCCCTTTCCCTCATAGTAGGACTGGCTCTGGATGGAGACATTATTGGGAGCAACCTCAGCCGTTGTCAGAGAAGAACTGGGGCCTCCCTGAGGCTTTCCCTCCAGCTCACCCACTTGCTTGAAGGATGGAGATTGTTACAGGACAAACCCCCTGGCTTGGAGGTGGGCACTTCTCTGTGGCCTCTCATTAGCAGGCATGGCCGGGTAGTATGGGAGACACCCAATTCCTCAGGCTGAGAGGAAGGTGCCCACAAGGGTTCTGCAGGCTCTTTCCTGCCAGCTCCAGATTCATTCATACTCCTGACAACCAGCCTCCTTGGTCCCAGTATCAGGATGAGGAGCCTGGTCCAGCTCTTCAGATGTTGGCACAGTAAGCCTCAGACTTGGCCCATCCACTCGCCTCTGGCTCCAGGGCCAGGACCCCACAGGGGTTGTGAGATCAAAAGACTGGCTAGGAAGAAAGCTTTGAAAAATAAACTGTGATGCGAGAATTCGTATTGTCAGGCTTGTTAGTTGGCTAAAGTGTATTCTGACCCTAGCAGTTGTTTTGGAATGCACCCAATTATTTCATAAGACACCTGATTATCTTCCTGCAATGGGAGAAACTGAGGCTCTTATACGTTACCTTTTCAAATGCTGAAATTATGTATGAATTAGAACTAAATTTCTAGCACCATTTGCTATCAAGGTGAGGAAGATGGGCCAGACCTTCAAAACATTAGCTTTTTTTCTTAGCAAACGGGTTTCTAGAAGTACCTCTTTAAACCAGCAGCTTCTGCAGCTTTTACTGAATTTCACGCCACAAAAATCTTCCTATGATCATGGTAGTGACTGTTTGTCCTATCTCTTGCCTATTGCAACACTCTGCAAAGAGATGGTTCCATTAATAATCATTTAATGTACTGCATTTTCTCATCTTTCTAGTGACCTGTGGCCAATACAGAAATGAAAATGAATGGAAAATTTAGATTCCTTGAAGTTGACTCATCTGTCTTTTGCAAGGGAATTCCTCCACGGACACGTAAATAGTGTGTGTGTGTGTGTGTGTGTGTGTGTGTGTGTGTGTTTTGCAGTGTGTGTGTGTTGGGGGGAATTCTGCTAGAATCAGACCAGTGCAGCTTCCAGCATGCCAGGGAGCAAGTTGGTTTGATGGCGATCCTCGGGGCTTGCTGCATTGGAGCACACAGTCTACCAAGCACAGACCCCACCTCCAGGGCTGACAAGGGGAGTGTGTATTGTTGGGGGGGAGAAACTGGTACAAATTACTGGGGCCCAGCAGTCTGGAAGGGGGCCCAACTATCTTGAATATGTTTTATGCAATTCTTAACAAAATACATATTTCGTGTTCAATGCATGCACAATTCTAAATAGCGCCTTTGCAAACTTCTGTTGTGACCTGAGCATTTCTGACTCTCTACAAACATTTGGACTTTGACCGTAGCCTCATCTTATTAAACGCAGTCACATTCGTATGTTTTCATGTGCAAGTACAACAAAGTTGTTGTGTGGTGCTCATTGTGTTGCGTTGCATGTACAAGTTTAACGTTCAAAGTGTCTGGTTAGTTCAGCAACGATGGTCTGGGTAATTCTGTTATTGATAATAGTCATTAAGATCTTAATATTTTCAACAGACACAACTATTACCATATTATTAACATAAAAATGAGGTCACACTTTTATTTCACACTCTATGTAAATATTTTTAGCCTGTCTGCCCTTGCTGGGGGGAACCCCACAACCTGCTCTTGGCACCCTTGCCCTCCTCCCCCATTGTGGCAGAACCTGTGGCACCCACTTTGCGTTCATCACATTCCCCCCCCCTCCCACCTGAACCACAGTCACCTTCCACAGAGAGGCCTGCCAGGGCCCCCTGGGGATAAATTAGTGCTTTGCCCTGCTCAGCCTAATTAAATGAACTGGTAGTTTCTTCCGCAGATGAAGATCGCTCCCTAGGAGGGCAGCAGTAAGAACAGGAAAGGGAGGCATGACACTGGTTAGGGGAAAGTGAAGAGCCATGCAAATTATGACTGTCTTCGTGTCATTGTTAATATTCTGTCCTCAGGCTGATTGCAACCTGTTTTGCTGAATTGTGGGATATTGTAACACTAGACTTCATTGCTGGCTGCCCTGAATGCCTGATCTAAGACCAAAAGCAACATCCACCGAGCATAGAAGTTTTACAAAACCATCTCATCGCAAGTTGAAACTAGAGGGAAAGGGCATCTGCTTTGCATGTGGGACATCCCAGGTCCAGTTCCCAACAGCATCTCCAGGTAAGGTGGAAGAGATTGAAAGATCCCTGCCTGAAACCCTGGAGAGCTGCTGTCAATCGCTATAGATGGTACCGGGTGGGATGGAGGAAGGGTCTGATTCTGCTTAAGGCAGCTTCCTATGGCCTCCAAACTGTCCATGGGCTGGTCTCCATTAGTACCGGGCCTAGGAAGGAAGATGGACTTTCAAAGGAAGATGGATACAGCCACCAAGTTGTGGTTTGTTTTACTCTCTGGTTGCATGGCCAACTGGTATGTGTTTGAAGCAGCTACTTCCTCCGTTACTGACCTGCAAGGCCAGTTTACTTCTAGAAAACAGCTCCGTGCAGAAGTGACTGAAATCCCACAAGAGATCTCCCTAAGGCACCGCCGAGTCTTGGGGAGGTTGCTGCTTTGTACCTTACACGGATGTGGGTCAACTCCATACGTCTCCAGGGTCTGAGCTTTCCTTAAAAAGTTTAACTCTGAAGTAGCTGGTGTCTGACCACTGGAAGAGAGGGGGGGAGGAGAGGGAAATGGGGGCAATCAGCTTGAATCAAAACATGCCCAGTTTACATTCATAGGTAAAGAGACAAAGGCGATGAAGTCGTGTACAAATCGTTGAAATGAAATGGGGGGGGGAGGAAAAGTTCACATCTTAGCCATATGGTGCCTGTTGAATTTCTGCCTGTCACACAGCTGTTAAAGAACAAGGTGCAACCCTGAGGAAGTCCCAGGGTACCCATCTGGGTCGCTGACCTCTGTCGTCTGCCTGTGGCCTTTCACTTTAGCCAGTGTGGGCCCTGTGCATTGGAAGAATCCTAGAATTGTAGAGTTGGAAAGGACCCAAAGGGTCAACTGAGGAATCCCACCCAAGAGAGTGAGCCCTGCTAGGCCAACTGTGCATCTAAGACCCTCTGGGGCTCAGCACACGGCTGCTGCAAATATGCTTATGCAAACTGGCCTAATTTTCTTTTATAAAACTTTACTTAGGTCTTCCTGTTCTAGTTATTAACAGCTGGATTTATTATGCTGGGATTGTTTGATGGCTTTTACTTCACCGGCACATGGCAACTAATAAACATAATTAATTAATAAATAAATTCCATGCATTTCAGGTATCATCCTGAAACAGGGACAGCTCAGAAGGAGTTGCCTAGGTGGATGGCCACTACCCCATGCACTGACCCCCCCAGGCACACCCCATCTCAGGGCAGATTTGTGTCTGCATGAATTTTCATTGCAGACCTAAGAATGGATTGCGTACCCACCGCCTGCCCCCAAGTAAGGATCCAGACAAAGCACAGAGCTGGAAGGTCACCTGAGCTCAATCTTGTGGATCTCTGCAATCTTCCTTTCCAGCTTTTCTGAATGCTTGGGAAAGAACTGGAACTTGGAGCTGTAGCCCTCAGGGTGCTTTCCGGGGTCATAGTCGCCAATCTCCGCTGAAGGACGAGAGAGAGAGAGAGAGAGAGAGAGAGAGAGAGAGAGAGAGAGAGAGAGAGAGAGAGAGAGAGAGAGAGAGAGGAATCAGCCACAGGCCCAGGCAAGGGCTGCTCTGTTCCCTTTCAGTATATGGAGCAAGTCAAGTCAGAGAGCACTAAATGCCACAGCCTTCCCCAAGCTGGTGCTCTCAAGAAGAGCCTGGCTGGATCAGGCCATTGACCCATCTAATCCAGCATCCTGTTCTCACAGCGGCCAGCCACATGCCTGTGGGAAACTCACAAACAGGATTCGACCACAAGAGCACTCTCCCCTCCTGCGGCTTCCAGAAATTGGTATTCAGAAGCATTGCTGCTTCCAGCTGTGGAGGCAGAACATAACATCCATCATGGCTAGTAGCCATCAATGTGGGACGTATAGGATTCCACCAATCCCTGCTCCGGATGGCAGAACAGCCCAGAAGCAGGAGCCCAAGACAGCAGCCATATGGCATTCCTGTGCACGGTGCCCTTGTAAATGAAATTATGCCATCAGTACTTATCATGGAAAGCAAATGTACCTTGCCAAGAGGCATTACCTTGAAGGATGTAGGCAGCTAACAGAGCGGCGTCTGATGTCTTGCACAGGAGGCGGCCGTGATAGAGATCTCTTTTGATCTGCAAGAAGACGAGATACCTGACAAGAGAACCACAGCAAACAGGGAGTCAGTGACGCCTCTCATTAGACCCAACCTAGAGTAGCTTCCGTTACACAGTTCTTACAAGGAGCGGTGCTTCATAGCAGCAGAAATAAAGAACAGAAGAAAGGTCCAGCCTCCTGTTCTCGCAGTGGCCAGCCAGATGCCCCCAAAGGGAAGACTGCAAGGAGGACTTGGGTGCAACAGCCCTCTCCCCTCCTGCAGTTTCCAGCAGCTGATAATCGGAAGCATCACTGTCTCCAACCATGGAGGCAGAGCCATACCCCCTCTCCAAGAATTCATCTGATCTTTTAAAGCTATCCAAGGTTGGTGGCAATGGGAGAAATTTGGGTAGTTAGATCACCTGCCTTTATGCATCTGTGCCTTTTATTAACTCTGTATTGCCCATTGTGCCTCAGCAATTTGCATGTAGATCACACCAATCTAAGCATTAAAGCAGGGGAGTCCAACCTCCCAGACCAAATGGGCTGCAAGAGCACTTTGACAGAGAACCCAGCAGCCACACACTGAATTAAAAGTTAAAAATAATAAGACATATACAATTAATGTATTTAATTAAACATATATATTTAAATAGAACAATAGATTTAATTAGATACAAAAACTAATAAGATTTAAAACACTTATTTATTAAACAGATTTAATACGCAGATACATGCATTTTTGTTAACAATGCAGACATCAGTGGGATGCCCGAAATAGAGAATTCTTCACATCTTGATCAACGTCCACAGGCAAATCTTGAGTGAATTGTCTTGCTGTTTAGAGTTTTGGACTTTATGAAGTTCATGTTTGAAAATGCTTGTTCACAGACATACCCCATGCTTCTCGGCACCAAAATTCCTTTCTCTCCCCCACCAATCGGTGCACCCCAAATCTCAGACCTCTCTGTATTGCAAGAAAGCAAGCAAAGTATTCCATACTGAAACACACAGAGACACACCCACCCCATGCTTCTTCTCTGTACTGCCCACATCCCGGGAAGCTCCAGTGCTCCAGAACCCTGTCAGCCTGGTGATGCAGCCATGCAATGATGGGCTTGAGAGCACAGCCTGGTGGCTGCGCAGAGCTCCTCCAACAGCAGAGGAGGAGGAACAGCAGCTGCAGCAGCCTGCCTTCAACGGCAGCACACACACACACTGCTGTCTCCTCCAGCCTGGCTGTGTTGCCCTGGATGAGGTAGAGGGTGGGGAGCTGGAGAGCCACCAAGACTGGCCTCGGGGGTTACGTGCTGGACCACCCTGCCTTTGGAAAGAATCTTTCTTTGGGTTCCTGTTCTTCAACAACTGGGAGGCAGGACAGGTCTATGCACAGTTGGATGCACACTGTTCTATTCCTGCACTTTTGCAATGGAATATTGAGCAACACAAGTCAAGGCAGGAGCAAAGGGGGCCCCTAGGGTGTTCCAATCCAGTTCCCCAAAGAGCTGTTCCTCCTCTGAGCACCTGATTGCTGTCCAACCTTTTCAGAAGCACTGATCACTTTAATTTCATTTGCTTATTAAAATGAGACGTTTTACCTTGCCCTGGTCCTTGCTTTGCCCTAGTGAAATCAGTGCTCAGTTGTGCCATTTTCCCTTTTGATTTGAAGCGTTCCAGAAAATAAATAGTTTTAAAAGCAGAAATAATCATCTTTCTTTAATAAAACTGAATTAAGAAACTCTTGTATTTACTTTCACTGGAGATATCGTTAAGAAATGGCATATTTTTCAGCTGAAATGAACTGACTCACCAACAGCCAGGCAGTTAACCATTTTGATTCCTACTTTCTCATTTGTTACATTCTCTGACTTTCCAACCCAGAAGATTTGAGAGATGACATGAATTAGCTTACAGACATGCCAGCTAAAATTAGGTTTGCCCCCATTTAAAATCTCCTGGCTATGAAAAGCAGAAATTGCTGGGTTGCAGGGACACAGAAAGTAATCTAATTCCTCACCTGCACGAGGGAGATATGCCAAGAGAGGGGGCCAGGCAGCCAAAAAATATGTAAAGCCAGATTATCCGGGAGCCAGGGCAGCAACTGGCTCCAGCCCCCACCTGCAGCAACTCAGCCTCTTACTCCGCAAATTCTCGGATTGCAAGAATTTGTTTTGATGACCTGAAGTGGTTGGGTTTCCATTGCCTCCCCAAATATATTTCTGGATGGGATTTCAATTTGCCTTATTATCTTTGACGACTGTCAAGGCACTGACCTCTGAGCAGTCCTGATTAGCATATCAAACATGGACATAATGCCAGCCATGCCTCCCACTGGCCATTCCACATTCAAATCCAGGCCTAATGGATGCACATTAGGGTGATGACTTTTTCTTTTTTTCTCAAAAATTATTTGCTGTAGCACAAATGGATGAACTTTTGCCTATTAATGACTAAAATGAGGTAAATTCCTTTGAAATATTCAAAAAGGTTACGCACACACCGTTTATTATTTTTTTGTATTACGTTTTACCATTTCATAAAATTGTATTAACAATTCTATATATATTTCGTATCAAATTTGGACACAACACCACATTCCACAATGGGGAGTGTTCTTAGCAACATAGGGTATACCAGGGGTCCCCAAACTAAGGCCCGGGGGCCAGATGCGGCCCTATCGCCTTCTCAATCCGGCCCACGGACGGTCCAGGAATCATGTTTTTACATGAGTAGAATGTGTCCTTTTATTTAAAATGCATCTCTGGGTTATTTGTGGGGCATAGGAATTCATTCATATATTTTTTTTCAAAATATAGTCTGGCCCCCCACAAGGTCTGAGGGACAGTGGACCGGCCCCCTGCTGAAAAAGTTTGCTGACCCCTGGGGTATACAAATGTGACACCTGCGCAAGGTAAAAGCCTCTTTTTGGGACCTCAAAACTCAGCCAGCAGACCCTGCCGGACATGCTGGGGAAAGAACCTACAGGAGAGGTAGCAAAACATCGTCCTCTAGCGGCGTCTATACTGTTACTGCAGCTAAAAAAAGCTTCCTTGTGTGTTTGATGACCCTATATAATGTTGTATATATGTGACTCTAAAGCTTGGGTTCAATTTTATATCCGCTTACAGTGACTTCAAAAATGGTCAAAAAACTGATAAAAATTTTAAAATCATTTTGTGTGTGAGGTTTTTTTAATCAAATCTCTTTGAAAGTAAGATTTTATCTAATCTTTAATGAAAGCTCATCAAATTATGATACAGGGAAATGAGGTTGTAAAAAAGTCATCACCCTAATGCACATTGCAGCAGTTGCTGAAAGAAGCATTTACCATAAAATCTGCAAATCAAACAGGGCAGGAAGTCTGGGATCCATCCTGGCAGATTCTAAGGAGAAGGGAGTTGTGCACTTTTTCCAAATAAGCACCCAAACCGAGCTGCTACCTCCCAGATTGTACCCTATTATTCTGCACTCGGTTAGGCTTGAAGAACCATCAACTGCAACAGATGAGCAGCCATGGTGGACTAAAATGGGTGGGAAGAATGAAAAAACAAAACTCTGCACTACTTTGTACGGGTTGCTTGACTTTTTTTTGCTGACTCTAGGTAACAGTTGTGTGGCATCTTGGATGATGCTACTATTGAAGGGAACATCATAGCATCGGTAAAATACTGACAGCCAGAGTGGTATGGTAGTTAGCATGTCAGACTAAAATTTGAGAGACCAGGGTTCAAATCCCCACTTGGCCATGAAGCTCACTGGGTGGCCTTGGGCCAGTCCCTCTCAGCCTAACCTACTTCACAGGCCTGCTGTGAAGATTAAATGGGGAAGGAAAGAACCATGTGTACCACACTGAGCTCCCCCAGATGCGTTTTGGTAACCCACAGCCTGCATCCCACTTGGGCTCACCTAGGTAACTAATATTCTCCTGGTCCAGTTCCTGATCATGATGAAAATGGTACAGAGCATCATTTTCTTTCTTTCCTTCCTTCCTCCCTCCCTTGCCCCTGGCCTCATCTCTTATTTACCTGCTCCCTCTCAGCTGTTTGGGTAAAGCAGGACATTATCCCATAGTGCCCAGCAAACTACAAAATAACAGAGATTAGAAATGAACTATGGAATTTAGAAATTATGTTTCGCCAGCAGATGGGCTGTGGGGGCTAGGAAACCAAATCTTCAGTTGGGAAAGGAAATAAACTCTTTTAATTGGGGCATTGTACAACAATAAACACAATGATTTTCTTCAGTTATAACCTTGAGTCTGTGGAGTTAAGTCGTTATGCTTTACTCCCTGTGCCCCTGTGTCACTAGTAGTGAGCAAATTTCAACCCTGATTAGATCCCCAAATTAACCGACCCAAGCCAGAGGTCCATAGCTCAGATCTTCCTGGCAGCTGTTTAGGGGAGGAAAAAGCTAAGCTCATCAACTTTGCTGTTCAAGACTCCCCAGGCCGCATCATCCTTCCATCTAATGCATTTACAGACCACCTGAAATGGCCGAAATCCATGTTTTCTACACTTGCACTGGCTGCAAGCTGCCCCAACCAAGCCCCACTTCAGAACAAAATAGACTTTTGCCTGCCGCTCTGATTCTTGGCCCGGGGGGAAAGGAAGCAAAGCTGATGCTCCACCTCTGATCATGATGGTGAGCATCTGCAAAAACCCACCTTCTCAATGCACACAGGTAAAAGACCTTCTTTCCAGAAACTTCCATGAACTTTACATGTATATGACTTACAGAACCTTGCACTTGCTCAGTGAGCAGTTATGTGCAGTCATCATTGAAAATGGAGTAGCAATTCAATAGCAGTTCTCTGGTGAGGCTCCAAACACCCCCTCTACACCCTTTTGGGCTTCAGTCCTGCAGAAAGGCTGATTAGAACGAGGATTGAGCAGGCTCATATCCCACTAGACAACCCCAGGGGACTCTCAGGGAGCTTCCAGGCAGGTGTTTACCGAGAGATGGGGGCTCCTCATTCATGTAAGGTCTGTTGTTGTTTTTTGCAGCATCTATATGCATAAAAACCCAAGTCCATAATTCCCTCTGCCACCACTTTAATCTGGATTTACCCTTTAAAAATATATATCAAAAACTGATGTGACAATACTAGAAGAAAAAAAAGAGAAACAGAGAAAAACTGAAAAGGACAGGATCTGCCTATCCCTGTTGGAGGACCATGAATTTGGGAGCAAGGACAGCTGGCCAAAGCCTCACCCTGAGGCACTCAGTACTGGACATTTTGCACTGCCAAAATACATCACTCCCTGTTCCAAAGTATGGCATTCTAATTCTGGACTAAGACCTTAGAGAGTTTAAATCTTGCAAGAGGCTTTTTTTGGAGGAAGAGTCAGGGGAGGCCAGGTGAAGCCAGCCCAGCCCAGTAGAACAGTGTGAAATCGGGGAGGGAAGAGCGAGATAGAGAACAGGTGGCCATTATTGATTCATGAGCATCTTGCTTCCCTCCTTCAAGCAAAACCATGACTATTTTTCTTAACGTTTTTCTGTCATCTTTTAAGAAGGACATCTGGGCTCCCAGAAACAGTTATAGAACATCCTATCTTGCAAATTAATATTAAGTGGCATTCAGGTGTTTTTTTTAAAAAAAGAGAGCAAGTGTTGGTGAAGATTGATCAAAAACATTATGCCCTACATTTTTGGAAAATTCAGAATAGTCTTCTAGATTTTAAAAATAAGAGGAGCAGAGAAGAAAACCTGGCTTCCAATTTAGGAAACAGAGTGCAGCTTTACAATCCCAGACATGACTTTGTTTCCTGCTATACAAATGAGCAAGAGCTCATCGCCACAGACAATTTCTCAGTTTGAGAAGAAGCCAAATCGCTCTCCTCTTACAATCAGAGAAGCTGACTTGGCACAATGGGAGTCTGCAAAGAAATCACAGTGTCCTGACTGTCAAATAACAGTCTGCATTTTTTTGCGTTCAGGAAAACGGATTAAGTGGATCATCTGCTTCCAAGGCTCCGCAAAGCTCTTTTTCTACAAAATGGCAACATCAGGAAAATCTGGGACTCTGCTTTTGGTGAACCAAACAGCAGTAAATAAAGGTGCCTTGGATGGGAGAGTTGGTTGCTCAGCAGCACAGCACCTGCTTTGTATGCAGAAGGAGCCCCTTCAGGTAGGGCTGGGAAGGTCATCTGCCTAAAACCCCAGAGGCTTCTAGGGTCAACAGTACTAAGTTAGATGGACCCAAGTTCTGACTAGGTATAAGGCAGATTCTAATGTTTCCACAATGTCTCAATAAGCAGACACTTTCTATGTCTTTTGAGTGGGGACCCCTTTGCAACATGGCCAAGGATCCTCCACAGCCCCACATCACAATCAGACCCAATGATGTCGGAGGCATTCCACACACACCCTTGCCTTACCTGGTGATTTCCTCTTTCAGGGCCGCAGGGTCGGTAGGGTAGAACTTCACCCGGAAGCACATGGTGAACGGAGGCTGTGCTGCAGGAGAGAACAGCATCATGATTAGCATATCAGCTGGAGAATCAACAACAGTCTCTCTCCCCACCACCACCACCACCACCCATGGCCTGTTAGAAGCCTGTCTGGCCCCTAACTCCGTCTTCCCACACTCAAATTCCAGTGAGCAAATACACTCTTCCTCCTGGTGCAAACTCATCTTTGTAATGACCACTCTAGCAAGTCATTGCAACAACTCTGTACTAAGAAAAAGCGCCTATTTCCTCCTCCCCATCAACCCGCTTTCCTTTTGTGCCATAACTTTTCAACTGCAAGCCAGAGGGCTTAGGGTTTCTTCTCGCTGATATCTGCAAGCCGCTCTGGGAGCTGAAGAGCAGAAAGGAAAAACCTAGGCTGGGAATTGGACACCCAAAAAGATGTCTAATAAGGAAACTGAATGGCTGAAACTAGAGGGAAGCTTATGACGAGGAAATCTTGCCCTTGGACACAGACACAAGTGCACATACAACTCATGGCCACATGTGCAGAAGAAAGAATGAGCCTTCTGTGCAACAAAGTGGTGTTATTAGGAAGAGACAGATTTGTTTGGAGTTTGTGGTTTAAAAAAAACACCAGTACAGGAAAAAGGTCAAGTCGAATAATACATGGTGTGAGAAGTGGGATCAACTAGTTCCTTAGAAGCAAGTGTGGTAGCTCCTAAAGTCCAAAGGTGCATAGAAAATACCAGGAAAGTTTGATTTCCCATGAGGACATCCATGCACAAGGAGAGTCTTAAACCTGGATCAGGCCAATGGCCCATCTAGTCCAGCATCCTGTTCTCACAGTGGCCAAACAGATGCCCATCATGGGAAATCCACAAGCAGGATCCGAGCACAAGGTTTCCCTCCTTTGGTTTTCAGCAACAGGTATTCAGAAGCTTTACTGCCTCCAACTTTGGAGGCACAGCACAGGCATTGCGGCTAGTAGCCACCCAAAGCCCTCTCCTCCAAGAATTGGTCTAATCCAGGCATCCCCAAACTTTGGCCCTCCAGATGTTTTGGACTACAATTCCCATCATCCCTGACCAATGGTGCTGTTAGCTAGGGATCATGGGAGTTGTAGGCCAAAACGTCTGGAGGGCCGCAGTTTGGGGATGCCTAGTCTAATCCTCTTTTAGAGCCATCCAACTAGGTGGCCATCACTGCCTCCTGAGGGAGGGAGTTGCACACATTAACTGTGTGCGGCATAAAGACACACTTCCTTTTATGTGCTTCATGAAGAAGTTATTTCTTTAATCCGCCCCGAATCTTCCTACATTCAGCTTCATTGGATGTCCATGAGTTCTAATCTTATGAGAGGGAGAAAAATATTTCTCTATCTGTTTTATCCATACCATGCCTAACTATAAACTTCTACCATGTTACCTATCATTTGCCTTTTCTCTGCACTAAAATTTTCCAAATGCTGCAAGCTTTCTTTGTAGGGGAGTCACTCCATAAAGCCCTGTCCAGACTAGTGCAGAAGCTTTTTTCCTCGTATCTTATTTTAGTAATTGAACAAAATGTAAATACAACTTGATTGTAATAAAACCTCAAAAACACTTTGCAACAAAAAGACATGCCACCCCAACCCCCTTGGCAGAATCGAAAGCTGCTCCCTCCATCACACCAGGGGCCGCTTCATTGTCTCAGCTCTCTTAAGGAGGCAATACTTACATCGCATTTGCTTCACAACAGACTTTGTGAATTCCAACCAGTGCTGAAATGAAGAAGAAACCAGTTTTCAAAAGGAGGCGAAGCAAAGCACTAGTTACAAAACCTGTGGGAAGGGTCTCATGCAGACAACCAAACTGGATTACAGAGGGTCCTAACCTAGATGGACAAGGGCGAGTTTCAGGGGCAGTCTTACTGGGATGTTGCTGTGTTATTTTAAGGAGGCAGCCTGCAACTTTGATTGGAGGAACGGCCACGGGGAAAAGATGCACAGCTTTGCATGGCTACCTCACTGGATCTCTTGGAAGCTCAGCAGCCTTTGGCTCCCCAGCTACCACCTACAGTAGCAGCAACCATTCCATTAGGCTGCAACAGAAGAAAGGAAGCAGGACCACTCCACTGGCTTTGCTGAGAGACCAGCTGTGTCTGGCTCTTCCTCTCCCTCAACTGTCACTATCAGCAGTTCTTTCATCAGGCTTCCATAGAGGGAGAGAAGGGAAGCAGGGCCACTGTATCAGTTCTGCTTAGAGACCAGCTCATTTTGGCTCCTTCCCCCCCTCCCTGAGCTGTGCCCATCCCAACAGGAACCACTATGAGACTTTTAAAAATCAGTGATTAAGTTTATTGGTTTTTCTCTTCCCTCCTCATCCCATTTTCCTTTCATATCACATCTTTTAGATTGAAAGCCTGAAGGCAGGGTCTGTCTCATTTCTTACTGATCTGCTATTGGGAGCTTTTTTCAATGCAATGTAAAACGCTTTAAATAAATAAGCACACAAACCTTTTCCGCATGGGCCATTTTTTTCCTGTTCGAAATGAGATCCCTTCAACTGTTTTTCCATCCATGAAAGCAAAGATGCAATTATCTTTTTTCCCCACTGCTGCAAAAGCAGCTATGGGGATTTTAAGTAGGAAAATGTCCAGTGGGGAGGGGTGGGGGGTACAGTATGCATTCTCTCTGATCAAATGTGCAGCAATCCCAGGGCTGCTTTTCATTTAAAAAATAGCAAGTTGGGTGACTTGGATGAAAGGTGAGATATAAATGTAATTAATAATATAAACCCTGACAACTAAGTCAAGCAATGGGAAAGGTTCCCTGCAGAGGGGAAAGCAGAGGACCAAACTGGAAAAACCAAAGCCAGCCTCAACGAACCCCCCCCCAACCCCCATGGTCAGGAAGCAGGAGTTGGGGCTATATCCACATTTTGCATTCTCTCTCTGGAGTGAAGGGCTGGCTCACAGTTGAATGGCAGGCAACCAAGAAGCCCCATGCTGCAGAGCAAAGAGGTCAGATTTTGCACCCTGAATAAATTTTGCAAAGCCAGCCAATTTGCATAGAGTGCTTTTGCTTCTGCATAATTTATTTGTTCCGCTTTCGCTGCAGCACCAGGCCTTGCTAACTCCTACTCCAGGTTTTGAAGCTTGACCAAAAGCTGGGCCTGCTGGGGCCTTTTCCGCAGGACTCACCCGTTGCTTGTCGGGGTCCACGTAGCGGATCCCAAAGTAGTCCTTCTCCAGCAAGTTCAGGTGATGGCAAAGGAGGTCGAAGAGGTACTGCCCTTTTGCATCTCTCTGCAAAACAAAGGGAGGACTCTGATCAGAGAGGGAACAATAGCCACCACTGTGACTGTTACCGAATGGCCTGAACACGTACTGCTCATGAACCAGGAAGGGCTCAGTGACAGAGCATCTGCCTTGCATACAGATGGTCCCAGGTTGAGGTTCCGGTTTCCGCCTGCAGGAATGGCGGACCTGTTTTCCATCTCTCTGACCTTCGTAAGGAATTTGGCGGTTGCTAGGGGAGTAAATGGCAACCCCCTACCCTCTCCGGGGGTTACGGAGAGGGGCCGCTGGCCCGCGATGCCCCCAGACCCACTCCGACTGTTTTTGGAGTGGGGGGAGCTTGGGCTGAGCACTTACGAGGGCCAGGACTCCCGGACGCTAATCTGCATGGCGGGGATTTCCATGGTTAAAGAAGATAATTAGGCTTAAATCTATGGACATACTTCAGAAGGAGGGGAAGAAGCGCTGTTTACTGCTGAGAAATTTATGCTGCTGAGGGAGAGGAGTCAAAGATTGTACAGCATCTGGAAGAAGGATTGATGGGGACGGAGCGATAAGGGAAGTGAGTTTTTATTTTTTTTCTTCATATTGTTGCCTCGTACCTTCCCGGACGCGATGTCCTGGCTTGTTTGGAGTGAAAGAGAAGCAAAAGACTGTGTGAGTTGAACTTTATAACTGTTGTTACTGAGCATATTTTTTAAAGATGTGGAGTTGCCGATGAGAAAAGCCCCCCCCTAGTCGGACGGAAGGAGTTCTGGACGCGTTCGGAGGATTTATGAGCTGTGACGCACTTTAAATTGGAGCAGCGACCTGAAGCTAAGTTCAGCTATAGGGCAAGGAGATCCATTAATTTACCAAGAGTTTATGGTTTGATGTTTGGGTCTCCTGCCTGGAAAAGCTGTAAATTCTATAATGATCGTAAATCTTCATGGCTATGAGAGAAATCGAAAGTGATTTGAGCTTTTTAAGATGGCGCTGCTTCGTGCAGCTTCGACGCAACAGGGAGCTCCATTAAGAAGATTTATGGGGAGGCTGGACTGATTAACTCACACAGGAGAAAGAACATCTGTGAAACTTTGTTTGATATTTATCTCAGCAGCTGGGAAACAATCGGATGAAAGTGGAAAACATCTATGTGACTGTAAGGGGAAGATCTGGATTATTATGAACTTGGAGGACGATTTGAACTTTAGAAAAAAGACGGCAGTGGACAGTTGCGAGGAATTCCCAATTTCTTGAAGCATGGGAACCCAAATAAAAAATTCTTTAGATGATTTGGCATAACATTCGGTTTGATTGATATATATATGTGTATAATTTGAAATATTGAATGTGATATAATTGGTTTTAATTGGAAAATTAATAAAAATATTTTTTTAAAAAAAAAAAAACAGATGGTCCCAGGTTTAATCCTCAGCATCTCCAGGTAGAACAGGGAAAAAATCCTGCCTGAAACCCTGGAGAGCCACTGCCAGTCAGTGTAGACGACGCAGAGCTAGGTGGACCAAAGGTCTGACTCAGCATAAGGCAGCTTCCTATGACATATGGAATCACTGATATATCTGGACAAGGGGACAGGATAGCTTGAGTCCCACCCCAGGGCACCTGGGCTTATGAAAGGGACCATGGACCTCCAGCAGCTTTTGCTAAAGCCAGGTTGGAACCCTCTGAGGCACCTTCCCTGGGCTTAACCAGCCATTTCAGACCATTATTTGGCTAGGGACATCTCTCCTGGTAAATCCCACCTTGTGCTGAAGCAACCTCTTGCACATGGGCAGAACGATGTTCTTAACAGATCTGGAGTTGGCGACAGACAACTAATTACACAAATCTATAGAATCAAGGGAGATCAGTGCTTAAACTACAAATGTCAGGTTTACTGTTTTCCAGCAGGCAAAGAAAGGGATAAATGCACTGTTGATGGTGGAGCATTTGACAGCAATGCCAATATATCCAACCTCCAGGCTCTGCAGAATCCTTATCCTTCAAGAAGACCTGCTGGGTGGATAAATGACCTCTTCCATCTCCTTAATTCTACAATACCCACTTTCTCCTCTCCTCCTTTACCCCTCTACTGTCCGCTGTCATGTTTGGCATCTCTCCTCCACCTGCCTCTTGCCCACCGGAGGCAGAGCTCTCCTTCTGGCAGAGACCACATCACTCCTCGTCTCCTCTCCAATGCCAAACACCCAACTAGCACTTAATCCCTGTTAAGAAGGCCAGCAATTGAACAGATTTAGTTGGCACTGTCTACACTTTTTAGACAACAGGGAGCTATTGTGGTGCTCTCCAGATATCGATGGACTACAGCCCCCATAATTTCTGACCAATGGCCCATCTAGTCCAGCATCCTGTTCTCACTGCGGCCGAACAGAGTTCCTGCAGTTTCCACCAACTACTGGTAATATTCAGAAGCGGTTCTGCCTCCAACTGTTAAGAGTAGAACATAACTAGAAGCTATCAATAGTGCTCTCCTCCATGAATGTGTGTCTTTTAAAGCCACCCTAGTTGGTGGTGATCACTGCCTCCTGTGGGAGGGAGTTCCATAGTTTAACTATGAGCAGCATTAAAGAGGATTTTCTTCCAACATTCAGCTTCACTGGATGTCCTAAGTCGTGTTGGGAGAGAGCGATAAACGTGTTTCTCAACCCACTCCCTCCATGCCATGCATCATTTTATAAACTTCTATCATGTTGACTCTTCCTTGTCTTTTCGCTAAACTAGAATCTCCCAAAGGCTGCAACCTTTCTTCATAGGAGATTCGCTCCACCCCCTTGATCATTTTGGCTGCCCTTATCTGAACCTTTCCCAACTCTACAATATCATTAACCTCCCATCAACTCTGTCTAGATGAGAGACATCCCATTTTTATGAGCAACCACGGAAGGTAGGAGGGCAACCCATTGCCAACCCTCTCCCAGGCCCTTGCAGGGCCCCCACAGTGTGGGTGCATCTCCCTGCTGTTGTTGGGGAATCTGGTAGCAGCTCCTTCCTGTTCCTCCCAGCTCCCTTCAGGGCGCCCTCGACAATGTCCCTGCAAGACGGAGAGTGCAGCAGACCGAGATAAAGATTGAGTTTAATTTCAAGCTCTGTTAGGAATATTCACTGTTGCCCGAAGGAAGGAAGGAGAAATGAAAGGAGGAAGATCAGCTGGGGAAGAGGAAGCCTTGTCAAGAGGCCACCGATACTAAGTGTGGCACTTCACAGTTCACACACGTTCAGAGCTGCCTGTTTAGCGCTCTCTCTCTCTCTGCGCGCGCACACACACACACACACACAGCAATACCCCCCTCCCTTTTGAACTCACGAGTTCAGGTTCCTGGTATTTAGAATTATCTTACGGTAAAGGAAGCCCAAATTTACAACCAACCTTTTAGCACAGGGAAAGGAAGAAAAACCTTTTCCAACATGAGGGCCACATTCCCTTCCAGGCAATCTTCTGGGGACCACATACCAGAGGCAAAAACCTGGGACCACATACCAGAGGCAAAAAACAGACAGAGAAATGCACAAAAATGTTGCCTTTGGCCCGTCATAAGAACATAAGAAGAGCTCCGATGGATCAGGCCAATGGCCCTTCTAGTCTGCCTCAGTTTCTAACTTATGGAGAATTGCAGCCCTGAGCCTACCTTGTTGGCTCCCTCCATCCTGTGCCCACCTGCCATCCAGGAAATCCTGTATTTTCCAAGCAATTTATGGTGTTCTATTAAATCAGTCCAGTGATTCACAGCCAAGTTAAAATGCCATCCTATGCACACCCAGGGGAGTTGGGTGCATTCGACAACCAACATTTCTCTGCAGCAGCTAACTCCAAACAAAATCCTCTCTGGAAACCTGTTTGGGATACTTCTGAGCGCTTTGTGCCATGAAAGCGCCAAATGCCCTTTCAAAGAGGCCAGGAGAAGACAGAAAATACAGCTTGCGTCTGCAGCCAGTGGACTGATTAATTGTGCTAATTGATTGATTAATGCACTTGGCCTGACTTCCTTTTGGTTCAGCGTCTAGCAAGATCCTCAAGCCGGAATCCTCCCCACGATTCCTCTACACACATGCAGCAAAGTGCTGTCTTAATGCAAGCCAGGATCTCCAGAAATCATGCCCCTCCACCTGTCTTCTCTTAGTGCTTATAAAAGCAAAAGGGCCCTGGTTGGCTGCTGTGACCCAAGACAGAATGTGGGGCTCATCTCGCGGGACACGTGGCTGCTGACCTGATAAGAGACCTAATCCTGCTTCTTTCACACAGCACATGCTGGGATGGGGAAGTGTTGGCTGGCTTGGTGGCATCAGTGCCTCCCCTCCTTCTTGCACATGGACTGAGCAACTGGGCTTCAAGTGATCAAACAGCCTCCAGCCATGGTGAGTTGTGCCATGTGACTTGGAGCCCCCCCCCCCGGTGGCTTGGGCCACTAGCTGCTTTTCCGGGGTCTCTGCCGCTAAATGTCACTGCATCTGGAATCAACAACAAGCCCTGCCTGGATTCCGGCTGCCGTGCAATGACAAGCTTGATTCCGCTACGTTCCCATTTTGCTCACTGAGAGAGGTGACCTTTTGCAAACAACTCTCCAAGCTTCACAAAGGCCACCACGACTGCAAGAAGAAGCATGGTGGTATGGAGCCTGGCTGAGGGCTAGCTAGACCTCTGGGCCAGGCTAGCTTCCTCTAGCCGATGCTCAGGGCCAAAATGTGCTCAACAAAACACAGACATGCACACAGCACCTGCACTCTTGGAGCTGTCAAAGCTGCAGCCCCCTAAAAACCAGCAAAATGTGTCCTTAGCAAAATCAAAGGTAAGCTGCAGCTGCCTCAGGAGGACAGGAGAGGAGGCTGCTCCTTGGCTGCAAGAATTTGATCATCAGGGACTTGGCCTCTGCCCTGCTTCCCACCCGCAGGCATCACACAGCCCCAGGCAAATGCTCTCCTTCACTGCTCCAGCCTTTGCCTTCAAAGACAAGATTGTTATCCAGCACTCAGCAGCATTGACAGGAGTCAAACGCAGCAAAGCAGGGGGTGGGGATATCAGTAGCCCTCTAGATAGCCTCAACACCCCCCAGGCCTCAGCCAGCAGGGCACACCAGAAGGTGCCAGGTTCCCTGTCCCTTGATGCATGGACCTGCCTCTCCACTGTTGCTCTGATCATTTGCTGCAGAGAAAGAGAAGCAATTATGAGAAAGAAAAGGAGACATTTTAAAGTTCAAGCATCTCGTTCCTTTAAGCCACTAATAATATCCAGCTGAACCAATATCCTAGAATCAAAGGGCTAGCCTTGTATTTGAAAACCCATCAAGACTTGAAACAAGGGTACCTAAAAGATGGCTGGTTTCCCAATCTACTCAGGTGCCCCCCTTTCAAAGGGGGCTTATCTGCGGTGGCCTCATTTGTGGGACCCTTTCCCCAAGGAAGGGGCTTAGGGTCCCTTCCAACTCAACTATTCTTTGCAAGCTGACCTGGAAGTGTCTTTGAAGAGGAAGGCAGAGTTCTGCTGGAAAAAGGGGCCACAAGGGCTCGCCTCTTTCCACAGAACCACATTTTTGAGATTTTCCAGTCACTTAGCCGGCACCTCGTCAAGGTTTACTTTATTTAGAGGTTATTTTGAGATATTCATGTCTTTTCTATATTGTAGTTTCTTTTGGGAAATTTAAACCTACTGTATTATGTTTCTTTGAGTAATCATTAGTTGAGTTTTAGTATTATTCACCTTATCAATACCTCGTTTCAGGTATTTAACACGGCATAGTTTTGTTTTTGCGCTGTCTCACTCCTTGCAGCATCGCTGGAACCAGTGTGCTGTTGTCAAAGCAGCCTCTCCCCCCGTCCTGCCCCCGTCTCTCACACACGGACATCTCTGTTTATGTACATCAATCCCTTCATTGAAAACTGTCTGATGGTTTGGTTCAAGAGGCTTTGTTAGAACAAGACACCCATTTTCTTTTTTGACACATGATGTGGAACCTTGGGGTTGTTGGATCAATCAAAGATTAAGCTGTGAATCTCCACCTTGCCTCTACTTACCCCCCTTCACGGATGAGCAGCCCCTAATGGGCACCACACACTTTTACAATGGCACCTTACGCCACGTGCGATGTGGCTGTGCGTTATCACGGAGGCAATGCAGCAGGCATCCTGCCAGAGATCACAAAGACAGCCTTCCGAAGCACATGCTGAAACTTAGCAAGGGCTGCTTAATGCTGCTACACAAATGTTGGGTGCGGCTGCATGTGGAATATGGTGCACAGTTCTGGTCGCCCCAGGATATTGCAGAGATGGGAAAGGCTTTAAGAGTAATTAAAACGATCAAGGGGATGGAATGACTCCCCTATGAAGAAAAGTTGCAGCTTTTAGGATTTTTTTTTAGTTTAGAGAAAAGGCATGTAAGAGGTGACATTTATAGAAGTTTGATGATGATGATGATGATCAGTGCCTTTTTTCCCTTGGGGGTACTCAAGGGTACACAGTACTGGCACTTTTTTTTCCTAGAAGAAAAGCACCGATAATAATGTTATTTGTACCCCACCCAACCTAAAAAGGTAAAGGACCCCTGACAGTTAAGTCCAGTTGCAGACGACTCTGAGGTTGCAGCGCTCATCTCGCTTTACTGGCCGAGGGAACCGGCGTTTGTCTGCAGACAGTTTTTCTGGGTCGTGGCCAGCATGACTAAGCCGCTTCTGGCGAACCAGAGCAGCGCACGGAAACGCCCATTACCTTCCCGCCGAAGCGGTACCTATTTATCTACTTGCACTTTGACGTGCTTTCGAACTGCTAGGTTGGCAGGAGCTGGGACCGAGCAATGGGAGCTCACCCCGTCGCGGGGATTCAAACCACCAACCTTCTGATCGGCAAGCCCTAGGCTCAGTGGTTTAGACCATATGGCTCTAAAAGAGAATTGAACAAATACATGGAGGAGAGGGCAATCAATGCCTTTATTTATTTATTTATTTATTTAATAAATAAATAAAATGGCATCACCGCCCGATTGTAAAATCAAACAAACCTCACAATAGCATAAAAAAATAAAACTACTTAAAACATTCAAAAAGAATTAAAACACGCATCCACATTCTACATATCTGGATAGGCATGTTTATAAAGAAATATGTTTTTAGCAGGTGGCAACAAGAGTATAGCAGAAGCATTTGCCTGATGTCAATAGGCAGGGAGTTCCGAAGTGTTAAGTACTTCCCTATGAAAATATTGATTTATTACAAATGCAGAATGGGTACCATGTGGCACCTGTAACAGAGCCAGTTCCACATGAATGGCAGAGATGTATAAGATTATGAACAGTGTGGAGGAAATAGATGGTATTATGAGGGGTCACCTACTGTAGCAATGGAGCAGACATGCTCAGGAGGTGATGGCGTTTTCTTCACTGGGAATATTTAAGCAGAGATTTGACAGCATCTGTCAAGGATGCTGTAGTAGTTCCATCCTGAGCAAGGAGGGTGGACAGGATCCTCCAGGATCCCTTGGGACATTGTTTTTTATCTTGCCATGACAAATGGTAGCGTTTCCCATTATTTCCGCATGCAGACAGCAAGATCCCCGGAAGTGGAGGAAAATCAAACGTTTGCACCTTCTTGAAAATTTGATCTAAACTTATAATGAAGAACTTTATGCTTCGTTCAATAGAGAACTCTCTCTCTCTCTCTCTCTCTCTCTCTCTCTCTCTCTCTCTCTCTCTCTCTCTCTCTGCTTGGGCAGCCATGCAAAGCCTGAAAGCTGGATTCTTCTGATATTGTTGCAGCAACTTTAAATAGTATTTTACTGTAGTGACAGCAAATGCTGCTAATAACCCAGGAAGGCACCAGAGGCAGCAGGATTTCCACTTGAAACAGACACTAGCAGGCAGCAGCCCGTACTCTCTTCTCCAACCTGCTTCAATGTTTCTTAAAAGGATTTGCAGGGGGAAGATGCTCGGAGTTCATCCTGATGCCTGCAAGATGTTTTCCATTTCAATTTCAACAGAGAAAACATCACAGAAAACAAGTCAAACCGCATCCTGCTGAATTGCAGAGAAATGAGGTTCCAGTGTCAAAAAGCAAACATTGATATGCATAAAATTGTTTCCTCTTTGATCTCCCTAACTTGAATTAAACAGGTTTTAAATTAATCATTAAGAATGTGTCCTCAAAGGAATTCTCTGCATTCTTATGAAAGATCCAGATTAGGAGGTTTCTGGGATTGCTATTTTTCATTTTACAGAAATGAGATTTTCATCTGTCTTAGTTGTTTGGTTGCTCTCTTAACTTGAGTGCTAAGTTCTTTGCAGTTTGGAAACGGGGCTTGGAAAAAAGGAAGGCGTTTGCTTTCCCATTGCTATGTCAGTTCAAAAGCGGCTCAATAAGCACCACCAGTCTTTCAGAAATCCCTGACGCAACGTTTCCACATAAATTGTCAGCGGGGACCAAGCAGGCAAACTCATTCCAGAGCACTGATGCTGCTTCTGGGCACCAACTGGGGGTAAGGGGTGGTCTCCATCCATTTGCACCCTTTGCTGTTGCACCTGAGCACCAGGGGCTGGCTCAGCAGCAGAGCGAACCAAGAGGGTTATTGAAATTGGGTATTTCTCTGCATTGCATCCATTTCCAAAACCTTTCATTTGCAAATGCTCCATGGCAGTGCAAAATGCAGGTGTTTTCAATCATTTGCAACTTCCCCCTTTGCAAACAGACTGTTACTATTTGCGTTTCAAATCACCTTCCTCTACATATTCCTGAGATTATTTTTTTATCATTTTGCGTTGGCACAATAAAAGCAAACCACTCTGCCTGCTTCTGATCTCCCATCCTTGGGGAATAATGCAGGAGCAACTCTTGACTGAACACTGGATAATAGACACGTCTCACTAGGAACACCAGCCTGTGCGTGCAAATGCGCACAGATTGCCTGCATGGATCAGAGAGGAGCTTGACCCTGTGGGTTTCATTTTATTGACAACCAGCTCCAAGGGAGCAGCTGCTCTAAGATAATCATCTGGAAAGAGCAGCTCACTTCAGAGACTGCTGTTTCCAAAAAGCCCATCCTTGCGACAATGGGGATATTTCTTGCAACTGGGAGGCTGGCAAGGCCTCGGGCGGGAATGGGGAACCTGCTTCAACTCTAAAGCCACATTCCCTCATGGATAGACGTCCGGAGGTGTGCGAGTGTGGCGCATGGGCAGGTAGATCAATGAATGAAGTGACTGCTACCTTTGTACAATTGGCTTTGCAAAGCTCAGAGGTACCTACATGTACTCAGACAACGCTTTCTCTGTCTACCCAGGCAAACACCACCACCACCACAACAACAACAAAACATTTATACCCCGCCCTGCTGTGTGGGTTTCCCCAGTCACTCTGGGTGGCTTACAATACAGATAAACACACAGTAAAACGTCAAACATTTCATTGCATCATAGAGTTGGAAGAGACCACAAGGGCCACCCAGTCCAACCCCCTGCCAAGCAGGAAACACCATCAAAGCATTCTTGACAGATGGCTGTCAATTTAAAACTTCCTGATACAGGGCGGCCTTCTAAAAGTTCTGTAGTTCTTTACCTCCTTGACATCTGATGGGAGGCTGTTCCACAGTGAGGGCAGCACTGCCAAAAAGGCTTATCGCAGTTAGGGAACCACCAGAAGGCCCTTGGAGGTGAACCTCAATGCTTTTCAGCTTCTTATTTCTTGTCATTTGAATCCCTTGGTTCGGATCCTACCCTCTGGAGCGGGGGAGTTATCTTTTGCTTCCCTTTTTAGGATATGCTGGGTACAATCTTCACTGCACAGGTTTTCAGGCAAGGAAGAAGGCATTAATATTCCTAACTGCAACTCAATTGTTCTTTAGATATAAAAGAGAAATTAATGAGATTCTGGCTGGTGTCACAGTGGTATTTATGTAATTACTTTTGATAATGCCGCCAGCTTCAGGCAGTTGGGGATGAGATCTCCTAACCAGCCCTCTGCAAGCAAATGACACCATCCAGCCCAGGCAATTGGGAGGCTCTGTTAGTCACCAAGCCATTCTGCCAAGGTGATAGTTGGTTAAACCACCGGCAAGATCCCCGCCCACACAAATACCATTCTTCCCCCTTCAATTTTGCCAAATTGGTTTGTTCCATCACAGCAGCAGCGACCTGGCTCATTCATTGCTGTGTGTTAAATGACTGAAGAGGACATGACGAGGCGCAGGTGAGGGCAAAGCGAGCCCAGCTGACGGCACCACCTTCCAGGCTGAAAGAATCAGCCTTGCCAGTCCTTGGAGCCACAAGCAACGTGACTGGGACTGGGTAGACAGCTCAGTTAGTAGAGCATGAGACTTAAATCTCAGGGCTGTGGGTTCGAGCCTCACATTGGGCAAAAGTTTCCTGCATTGCAGGAGGATGGACTCGATGACCCATGTGGTCCCTTTCAACTCTACAATTCTATGATACCGTACCAAATCTGTTTTTTGGAGGCAGCAATACTGGATACCAGTTGCTGGAAACCACAGGAAAGGAGAGGGTTCTCGTGCTTGAAACCTTGCTTGTGGGATTCCCACAGACATCTGGTTGACCACTGAGAGAGCAAGATGCTGGACAAGATGAGCCATTGGCCTGATCCAGCAGCTGCTTCTTATGTTGATGCTGTTTTTGAGGGTTACAGAGCAAAGGCTGTGGAGTTATTCATGGGTGGTTTGCAGGAGCCTCTCCCATTCTGGTACCCTCCAGATGCATTGCCCTCAGGTCCTGCACGTGGGCTTCTTATCTTAAGGAGGTTTGCTATGACAGCAGAACCTCCATGCCCAGAGACAGTCTACCTCTTAATACCATAAGATGGAAAAACTGCTGTTGGAGAGCTGCTGTTGCTTGTGGGCTTCCCATTGCAGTATCTGGTTTGCCACTGTGAGAACAGGAAGCAGAACTATGTAGATGGGCTGCTTTCGGCCTCATCCAGCAGCTTCAGGGCGCTTCTTACATCATCACTATTCTTGCTATGCTTACAGATCTGCTCAGAAAGTCAAGGGAGGGAAGGGTGCAAAGTTTCTTGAATCTTTAATCTCAACTTTTAAGTGGTGATCTTGACATATTTGAGGCAAATACATTTTGAGGCTAATTCCTTTTTCCTCTCTAATCCTCCTTCCTGTTAACTGACATTTTAATCTCTCCCTTCAAGGCTCATTATGGGAGGTCTTTTTTCTCCATATGTTTATATAAGCCCGCAGGAAGAGAACTTACTTAAGAGAAATGAGCTTCAAGTGCTTCTTGGTTTCTTAAGCCCCAAATTAGAGTCTTTATCTCTTTAAATTTTAAATCGTGGACTGGATTTCAAAAGCCTTTCATCTGCCTTCACCCTCTCACCAGGTGCTCTCAGTGTGGGACAGATTCCCATTTCCAACTTTTCTCTTGCTCATTTGGGCAAATGTCAATATGCTGAAAACCCTTCACTTTGTTCTTGGACTCTTCTTCATCACCCCCCTCAAAAATAATAATTCTGGGAGTTGTAGTTTGGTAAAGGTGCTTAACATTGTTAGGAGACCTCTGTTCCCCTTCCAGAGCTACAATTCCCAGAGTTCCCTAGGAAGAGGGATTGATTGTTAAACTGCTAGTCTCCTAGCAACTCCCTGCACCCTTAATAAGCTACAGCTCCCATAATTCTTTGGGGGAAGCCATGACTGTTTAAAGTGGTGTCATAGTGATATTAGGACAGGTAAATTTGTTTTTGTATGTGACATTGGCTTTCAGGATGTTCTTTGCCCAGAGGTGGAAAGAGGACACTGTCCCAACAAAGGAAGAAAAGCAAGTAAAGTTAATGGACTATGCAGAAATGGCAAAATTTACGGGAAGATTAAGAAATCAAGATAAAAGAACTTTCAACAAAGAATGGGGGAGACATGTGGATTATTAAAAAATGTATTGTAAACATTTCAATACATTAGCAGGATTAATTTAAAATCTAGCGTTTAAAATGTGACTTTGGAAGAAATTACAAAGAGTAATAAACAAAAGGTGCTAAGGAAGAGAGACCCTTTTGCAAATGTTTGTATAGGGAACCAAGGAAGGGGAGGAGGGAAGTCTAAACAACTATGTATGCAATTGTATTTGATGGTTATTGCTGTCAATTTGAAAAACCAAAAAATAAAATTGATTTAAAAAGTAATTAAAAATAAAGTGGTGCTTTAAATGTAGGGTGTGAATATGGTGTTAGTCTAAGGCAGGCATCCCCAAACTTGGCCGTCCAGCTATTTTGGGACTACAACTCTCATCATCCCTAGCTAACAGGACCAGTGGTCAGGGATGATGGGACTTGTAGTCCCAAAACATCTGGAGGGCCGCAGTTTGGGGATGCCTGGTCTAAGGCAACCCCCTGTGTTCCAGTTAATAAGAACTAAGAAGATCCCTGCTGGATCCGGCCCATGGTCCATCTAGTCCAGCCTCTTGTCCTCGCAGTGGCTGACCAGATACCCCAATGGGAAAAGCTCAAGCAGGATTCAACCACGAGACCCCTCTTTCTTCCTTGGTTTCCAGCAACTGGTATTCAGAAGTATTGCTTCTTCCAACTGGGGTGGCAGAGCACAGCCATCATGGCTAATGGCCATCAGTGGCCCTCTCCTCCTCCATGAATCTATCCAATCCTCTTTTAAGGCCATCCAAGTTGGTGGCCTCCTATGGGAGCGAGTTCTAGAGTTTAACATTTCACACTGAATGAAGAGGCAGTCCAGGTCTCCTTCCTTCTCTGCCCCCAAAGCCATCAGAGTTGGAGGAAAAAAACCCTCACCAGCTTGTACTATGGCACTTCCTCCAAAACAAAGGAGAAACCCAGGAGCGTTGACCTCATTTGCCCCCAAGCCCAGGGTGCGTCAATCCCTCTGCCGCCATGGCCATCTGTTTCCTGCTCCTCCGTGGCTCCCAATTAAGGACACGCCGGAGACACGTTTGTGCCGCCAGAACAAGCCACTTTGCACCATTCAAATATTCATAATGAACGGGGCGCAGAGGAATTATTCAGAATGCATTTTTTAAAAACAAAACAAAATTGCACTCGGCAGAAGCCACAGGAGCCTCCAGGCAGCCTCCTGCGGAACAAGCGAGGCAACGGAGGATGTGTCAGGAAAGCAGAGTTCCTGCCATGAAGGACTTTAATAAGGAACCCGCCGGTGCTGTGGAAAGAGATGCTCCTTCCACCCCCTGGTATTAGTGTCCCATTACCCACACTTGGGTTATTTGTCTGGATAAGGCAGCCCTGCTGTGCTGGGGATTGGCATCACCGCAGGCCACTGCAAGGTCTGGCATCTGAAGGGTTATGAGAAGAGGAAGGAGCGGAAGCAGCTCAGAGAAAATCCAAATTCCCATTTAGATCCTTCGCTCTCTTGGTTGCAAGAAGGAAGCACAGGTTGCCGCGATCCCATTATTACAGAAAATTGAGTTATTAATACATGCAGTCAAACCTAATAGCCAAGGAGTGGAAATCTGCCTCCCCAGCGACATCTCCAAACCAGAGGCTGCCTCGTTTTTAAAAACAATTATCTAGAAAAGGGATGTCGCTTTCTTTCCTCACCATGTTAATTAAACGGTGCGGCAAGACTGACCTCCCTCCACTTACAAGGAGTCAGATCTAAAGGCCTTCAGGTGTCCTGCTCGCTTTCTGCAAAAAAAAATCATCATTCGGGGATTTCATGCCAAACCTTCTCCATCAAAACAGGACATGGGGGCTAAATCAGGGCTGTCACATATGAACACGCAGCTTCAGGTCTTGAGTGAAGGAAGTGCAATCCCAACACACAAGCAGGGAAAATGAACATTTCTGAAAAATCTGACTGCTAGCAGAGAAACAACTGAATTGAACTTCAGGTGCCCCGGTGAGATTCTGTCTCGTTCTTGGTTAATTTCACAGAGTCCCTCCGAGGTTGAGACTGTCACATTTGAAGCATTGCGCGAGGAGCTCTATCAGACATATAAATATAACACCTGCCTATCATAACTACCTAAGGAAAGGCTGCTGGGATCAGGCCAATGGCCCATCTATTCCAGTATCCTGTTCTCACAGTGGCCAACCAAATGCCCCAATAGGAAACCCACAAGCAGGATTTGACCACAAGCACTCTCCCCTCCTGCGGCTTCCAGTCACTGGCATTTCAAAGCATTGCTGCCTCCAACTGTGGAGGCAGAGCATAGCCATTGTGGTTAGTGGCAATTGATAGCCCTCCACTCCATGAAGTTGATGCTAGTTCAACTATAGCCTAGGAAATTTATGAACATGGTGGTTTAGAACTGATGTATTCAATCACCATTACTCTTTTCCTATTGCAGACATCTATGGCTGGGGCAAGATCCAAACTAGGCACTTCTTGCTTTGAAGTCCACAAATGCCTCTCCTTTGAAGTCTCTCATTTTTTGCCTGGAGTAGAGAAGAAGAGTACAGGGTGACTCTCTGATTAGCATCTGCATAGCCTGTGTCTTGGCATAAATCCACTTGCAACCACTGCAAACACTAAAGGGAATACCTATGAGCTGGTGTCCTTGGCGTTGTCACGACAATAAATTTTCTAGAGTTGTCTGTATGATTCAACAGAGCGATTGTCTGATGAACACAAGACCCACGGAATACTCAGGTAATACAAAACCCATTCCACGGCTCATTCACCTCACCAGTTATTGTGGCAGCTATTATTTATCTATTATTATTTTGATTTCTTCATCAGAGAAATGTTGGAGGGTATGGAATCACAGCTACGACATTTCCCACAACAAAGTCTTCTCAGAACAGCTCACAATCATGGAATCCTAATGTTTAATCAAAATCCCTTTTCATGCAATTCGCCCCTGCTGTTCTGTGTCCTGCCTTCTGGAGCAACAGAAATGAGGTCCATCACCTTAGTGAGAGTCCTCCTAAATGTGATGACTATTTTGCCTCCTCATCTCAAAATGCCCAACTTCTCCTGCCACCTTTCCTCCTAGCATTTGACCCTTCAGGCTCCACACCATCTTGGATGCTCTCCCCTTTGGAAACATCCCAGGGCACCAATATCCTTAAAGAGGAATGCCTAGAAGTGGACCCAGCGCATCAGGTGAAGTCTGACCAAAGCAGAACACAATGAGACCATGACTTCTTACCTTCTGGATAGTATACTTCTTGTTGAATCACACTAGCTCTTTGTTGCAGCTGTACCACACAGCTGTCTCACATTCAATTTGTTGTCTACTAAAACCCCAGATCTTTTCCCATTTTTAAAAATCACGGAAGGTGCCACCTACCAGATGTATTTGTGCATCTGATCTTGCCTCGCAAAAAGGAGGATTTACATTTATATTGGTTGAAATCCATTTGGTTGGCTTTGGCACAGTTCCCCCATCCTGTTGTTTGTTAAGGGTGCTGGTAATTGCAACTCTGTGAGCTCCCTCTCAGGTTTCTTTGGGAAAAGCCATGTGCTCTAAATGTGTGTGATAGCACATGGTCGCTGCCTAAAGTCAAGCTAATTTGGTCTCAATAGGAATGAGACAGAAAATCTGAGTTCCAGCTGAAAGGATGCGTGCTGAGGTTAAGCTAAGCATGCCTCTCTCTCGGGTCTGGGCAAAAAATAGTAAATCAGCTCGCTTAAGTTAAAAAGTTAACCATAAAACTGTAGATTTTGGAAGGGACCCTAAGGGTCTTCTAGTCCAACCTCCTGCAGTGCAGGAATCGCAGCTTAAAGATTCCCTTGAGATGTCCAATTGACCTCTATTTAAAAGCCTCCAAGGAAGGCAAGTACTCCAGCTTCTAAAATAGTCTGTTCTACTGTCAAGCAGCTCTTACCGTCAGATAGGCCTTTCTAATCAAAATAACACAGTCTTTGCTTCCATGGCTCCCAAACAAGCCTCATCCTTCACATTTCACAAGCATGGCCAAAACTTTGTACCTTTGCGTACACAGCCTTGCACTTTTCCAATGCCAGCATGGAGCAGGAGCAGAGAAGTGCCTTGGGCTGGATGTTTGCTGTCCTCCCTGGACTGCACAGCCTCATAAAATAATGACTCTCCTAATAAGGTGCATTTGCTGCGGCGATAAGTGGAGCCAGACGTCTTGCTTGCAACTCCTGACTGGTGAGGACAATAAGCTCTGATCAGCATAGTCCTATTTTTTTCCTGCATAATCTTCCAAAGCTGCTTATGGGAAGATTTCTGCTTTTTTGCTCCACTTCCAGACACAGCCTCCTCCCCCTCTCCCCTCCCTGCCTCAATTAACATGTTTCAAATTTTAAAATCTTGGCTCTTGGAATTGGAGAGGCAGCAACAGCGCAGCTCCCCACCACCCTGATGTAGGAAGGAGGTGTGTGTGTGTCTCTTTCCCAACAGCAACAGGAGCAACCCTCAAAATGCATTATTTTAGCAGTTGCCATTTTACCATGGCCCATGATGGGTGAATCCGAAGCCGTCACATCTCATTGCAGGGGGCTGGACTAGTTGACCCTCGGGATCCCTTCCAACTCTACAGAGTTCTATGATTCAATGGTGATAAAAGGATTTTTATAGCACTGGGAAACAGCTCCTTTGAGCTGAAGAAGAATCAAGGTGGGCTGGATTCTGACACCCCCCCCACACACACCTCCAGTGGGCCAGGTTTGAAAGGTGGATGGGGCTGTACACCTGTCAATCACCTGACACCACAATGACCACAAGTGGCCCATTTTTGCCTGGGCAGATTGAGATCAAGCATGGTGCTTTGCAGGCATCTCCAATCAGCTGGTGGTCAGTGCTTGTAAAGCCCCTTTCAACCCAGCCGCCTCTCTATAAGCCCCACACCTGCCCCATGCACAGCACCAAATATAGGGCAGGTGGGTGTATCTTGCCAAAGGGAAACGAAGTGATGTGGCCACCATCCTTACAGAGATGCAACTTTCCTCTTTTTAAAAGCTGGCACCAGAGGGCTTTAGAAACTTGTCCACAGCTGGAGAGCTAACAGGTGGGTTTTTTTAAAAATCCTAATACTTCAAAAAGGCCAGCCTTTCTCTTTTGCTGGCCTTTACACCCTCTGTTTCTGCTTGCAGGGTGTTCTGCTTCTTAGGGTTCCTGAAGCTGTGATTAGATGTGATCCCTGCATGGCAGGGGGGTTGGACTAGATGACTCCCTTATATCCTTTCTAACCCTAGAATTCTTTTATTCTTTATTGTGGACCGTTCCTCACTGCACCAGCCACAAATTGAGCTGCTGTCATGCAGGGCAGGGGGTGGTACTGGGAGGCCCTCCTCCGTCCTCCTTAGCTGTTTACCAAGGATCATTTCTGCATGGAAGAATTTCAACCACATACTTTTCGTTTGTGCAAATACATCTCTCCCAAGTACCACAATGCACACACCTGCCTTGTCTTGTGGAAAGGGCACATGGATGTATATGGTGTAACAGCCTGGTGCCTTCCAGATGTTTGGGACTACAAATCCCACCAGTCCCAACCAGCAGAGCTGAACGATGCTGAGGCTGATGGGAGTTGTAGTCCAAAGCATCTGGAGGGAACCAGCCTGAGGAAGACCCAGCCCACAACTGAACAGACCTGGCTGAAACAAAGCCGAGAGGGGCTTAGGTTTTGAGGACACACCTCAGGGAAAGAGTTCCATAGCTGTGGAAATATGACAATCCTGGATTTGAGGAATCTTCAGG
Organism: Zootoca vivipara; assembly: GCF_965207765.1. Taxonomy (NCBI): domain Eukaryota; kingdom Metazoa; phylum Chordata; class Lepidosauria; order Squamata; family Lacertidae; genus Zootoca; species Zootoca vivipara. The sequence continues at coordinate 27,303,905 of NC_142596.1, read as the reverse complement.
GAGAAGGTAATTATTAGGGCAGTCTTCCTCCAGCTGGCACCTTCCAGGTGTTTTGGACTACAGATCCCATCAGCCTACGCTGCCTGGAGTTGATGGGAGCTGTAGTTCAAAACATCTGGAGGGCGCCAGGTTGAGAGAGGCTGGTGTGCTTCATGGGCAGAACAAATCCTGCCCCAGGCAGCTTCTTACCAAATGAATAAAACAGCACAACAAAACACCCCCAGTGGACAAAGGCTGGAAGCCCAGAAAAGGCATTAAGGCATTTGGCAAAACGTGGGGAAATGAGGCAAAGAATAAACACAAAGCATTTTGCAGCACCTTAAAAGAGGAGCAAAGGGAGCTTTCTGGAAACGGGGAGCCCTTGTCGGCAGAAAGGGCTGCCTGAGACATAGCCAAGGGTGGCTGTAAGGAGGAAGGAGGAAGGGGGGTGGGGGATGGGGCCTGGTCCTCTACCCACCAAGGAGCTGCCTGCCTGCAAATCTCCCTCTTAGGAGAAAGTCCTCAGGAGCACTCACAGGATCATGAGCTCCTGTGTCGTGAGCAAACCAAATACATGTGTCCTCAAAGACTCTCTGCTTTGCACTGCATCTTTGAAAAGGAAGGAACCGTTAAGCGCCCCCATGTGCAAAAGGAAGGTTCCATCAAAATGAAGGGGGATGGGGAATAGATGAGAAGAAGAAAACCTCCAGCCAGAATGATGTGAAATAAGTCATTGTACGCCAAGCAAACAAGGGGGGAATGAAGGAATCACATAGTACATATGCTTCTTTTTTTTTCTTTTTTCTTTAAAGGTTTCTTCAGCAGAGGTCAGGCATCCTCAGAATCCCACTGGCAGCCTTTCTCTGCTGCAGCTGCTCCCCCTGAAACCAGGACCATGGCATCTCCACGCCCCCCCCCCCTTCAGAGGCTCACAGAAAGTGTCACAGCTCAGAAAATGCTGCATTTTAAAAGGCAACCAGGAAAGCATGCTGGCCAGGAAAGGAGGCAGGATCCGGCCCAGGACCTTCCCAGCCCCTCAAATCAAAGTCATACTCAGAGAAGACCCATTGAAACGAATGCATCTGAGTCAGTTGTGGATCTACTCTGAAAGGGATTAACACTGGACACAATCCCTTGGTTTCAACACTGCTTTAGGCTGGGCTGCAACTCTTACTCAGGAGTAAGCCCTACTGTAGGACTTGCTTCTGAGTTTGTTTATGATTGTTAATATTGTTTTGTGGATTATGAATGATGTTATGCTTTGTGAACTTTATAAAAAGACTTTTCTTGTGGTTGTGCTGTGGTTTTTAATGTTCTAATAGTGTTTATTTATGACTTGCTAATTATTTCATATAATTTATGATGCAATTGTGATGTTCTACTTTTATTTATTGTATGTAAGCAGCTTTGTGACTCATGTGAGTGAAAAGCAGCTTAGAAATAGAATGAATGAATGAATGAAACACACTCCTGGCCCTCAGAAGTCTCCCCAGGCCACACCCTTCATGCAGGATACATGGCTGAGTGTAGAAACCAACCTATAGCACAAAGGCAAAATTTACATTTGTTGCTCCACCTCCATTTTGCCTCTGTCCCCATCAGCCACTGGCACATGACCCCCAGAAGGTTGCCCAGATGGAAATGCGGCCCCTGGAATGAAAAAGGCTCCCATTCTTGTGCTATCACATTGTTTAAAACCATTTTTATGCTGTGCTATTCTTGTGGGCTGCTCTGGGCTCCCTTTGGGGAAGGAGGAGAGCCAGCTACAACCGTGAAACCAGACAGAGCTCTCCCCTGTGGCTCCTCCCCTCAGAGTGACGCTTGCGGATAGTGGCCTTGCTTCCGCCAGCGTTCTCTGTCCGTGTGTGCTTTTAGGGTCCTTTGATATCATTTTAATCATTCTGATTGCTGCTTTAATGTTTTATTGCTGCTTTGATGTTTTAATTATGGAAGCCGTCTATAAAAACCCTTTAAATGCAGAATAAAAATGACTGTATTCATTTATTTAATGGAAAATAGACCTTTTCTGCATGGATCTGGCACTTAAATGGGGGCAGGAGCTGGTGCAGAGTCAGATTGTCAGCGGTGAATCTGTTCCTTTGCAGGATTCCCCCCCCCATTTTAAATACTGATTATATTTTTATGGGTTTCTTTTTACTTGCAAACCCATCCTGCGATAATGGAAATGGTGAAGTACAACCAGCCAATCAAGGATTGGTTGGCAAGTGTGATGTCCTGAGGCAGCAAGTTCCACAAGTTACCATAACTCTGAAATGCCAGAAAGTTCTTCTCTTCGTCTGTTCTCAACCTTCTTAGCCCATAAACTTCTCAGTGACCCAGAGTCCTTCTATTAGGAGACAGAGAAGAGTTTGAGATGGCTGGAGATGGAGGCTCAGCGTCCCTGAAACAAGGCCAGGGCGCCCTTTTTGCCAGAGACATATGCAGGCAAAGAAAAAACAGTGTGGGATGGAGTGGTAAGTGTTGAATTACTAGGACCTGGGAGAACCAGAGTTCAAATCCCCACTTGGCTACGAGGCTCACCGGGTGACCTTCTGCCACTCACTGCCTCTCAGCTTAACCTACCTCGCAGGGTTGTTGTGGGGATTAAATTAAATGGGGCAGAACCATGTATACCACCTGGAGCTCCTTGGAGAAGAGGTGGGATATTAACGCAAAACATAAAATAAAAAATGACCAGCACAGCTAGCTGGCAGTGAGAGAATTTTGCAGAGGCAGGATTTTAATCGAGAGTAGGGAACGCAATCAGAGGGGATGAAACCCACTCATTTCTCCGAGCCACTGCTTCCCTGCTGCTGCTGGCTTCCTCTCTTCCAGAATCTGTATGCATTGGATTATGCAAGGTGGAGTTATGGGGCAGCCAGTCTCCAGGGCCTGGCTAATTCAATTGCACACGCAAGGTGTGTGCAATCACCCCGGGGCTCAAAGGAACCAAAGCTTGTGGCTTGGTGGCGCATGGTGGCGCTCCTGACAACGAGCCCCTTACAGCCTCCCTGCGCCTGAAATCATACAACCCGACAGCTATATTCGTGACACACGCCTCCTGTTTCCAGTTTCCCATTTATCAGCTGAGCACCTGTAATGAGAGACCACCCACCTGCCATTAAATAAATTAGTCTTCTCAGGCACAGATACACAGAAATGCTCCCCCAGCCATGAGCATTTATGACAGGCCTTTCAAGGTGCGCTCCCTGAAATTTCCTGTCGCATTAAGGGACCTAGTCTTCCTGCCTGTCTCTCCCACTCGCCATTCTGGCCTTAAACTCCTCATTCCCAGGTTTCATCTTGTTGTACTCTCCCATTGCCTTGCTAAAGGGTCTCTGTAACTGCTCCAAGTGAAAGCCACTGTTCCCTTTGTTGTTGTTTAGTCGTTTAGTCGTGTCCGACTCTTCGTGACCCCATGGACCAGAGCACGCCAGGCACTCCTGTCTTGCACTGCCTCCCGCAGTTTGGTCAAACTCATGTTCGTAGCTTCGAGAACACTGTCCAACCATCTTGTCCTCTGTCGTCCCCTTCTCCTAGTGCCCTCAATCTTTCCCAACATCAGGGTCTTTTCCAAGGATTCTTCTCTTCTCATGAGGTGGCCAAAGTATTGGAGCCTCAGCTTCACGATCTGTCCTTCCAGGGAGCACTCAGGGCTGATTTCCTTAAGAATGGATAGGTTTGATCTTCTTGCAGTCCATGGGACTCTCAAGAGTCTCCTCCAGCACCATAATTCAAAAGCATCAATTCTTCGGCGATCAGCCTTCTTTATGGTCCAACTCTCACTTCCATACATCACTACTGGGAAAACCATAGCTTTAACTATACGGACCTTTGTCGGCAAGGTGATGTCTCTGCTTTTTAAGATGCTGTCTAGGTTTGTCATTGCTTTTCTCCCAAGAAGCAGGCGTCTTAATTTCGTGACTGCTGTCACCATCTGCAGTGATCAAGGAGCCCAAGAAAGTAAAATCTCTCACTGCCTCCATTTCTTCCCCTTCTATTTGCCAGGAGGTGATGGGACCAGTGGCCATGATCTTGGTTTTTTTGATGTTGAGCTTCAGACCATATTTTGCGCTCTCCTCTTTCACCCTCTTTGATGTGACCTAGAGAACAGCTGCTGCTCCAAGGATGCAGAGAGATCAATGCTGTGCCTGATTTGCTCTGCATTCCAGGTAGAGTAAGAGGCATCCAGGTCTGAACTCCAACACAAGAACATAAGAAGAGCCTGCTGGATCAAGCCAGTGGCCCATCTAGGGCAGCATTTTGTGCTCACAGTGGCCAACAAGATGCCCTTATGGGAAATCTGCAAGCAGGATTTCAGCACAAGAGCAACCCTCCCCTCCTGCAGTTTTCAGAAACTGGTTTTCAGAAGCATCGCTGCCTCCAGCTGCAGAGGCAGAGCATAGCTATCATGGATGGCCGCCATCAATAGCCCTCTCCTCCATGAATTTATTTAATCCTCTTTTAAAGCCACCCAGGCTGGTGGCCATCACTGCCTCCTGTGGAAGGGAGTTCCATAGTTTAACAATGCACTGCATGGAGATGGGCTCTCTTTTATCCACATCTCAGGTTCCTCTTTCCCAGCCAGCCCTCTTTCCAAGCCCAGCCATGACCATCCGTGCTGATGATCCCTTTGAAAAGGATGTGTGTGTGTTTGGCAGATAATTGAAACGCACTTTCGCCTAATTAGAAAGGTATGTGGCGCTCTCTGCTGGTCAAGGTGGGGAGGAGCAACCAAAGGAATTGCCAAAATTAAAATGGAAATTGCATTTGCTTCTGGAAGGAAGGGCTCAGCCCCATCGGTCTACCCCCTCCAGCATGATATGCTTCCATAGAATCTGAAATGTAAGGTGTGAAGAGGGACGCGGGTGGTGCTGTGGGTTAAACCACAGAGCCTAGGGCTTGCCAATCAGAAGGTCGGCGGTTCGAATCCCCACGACGGGGTGAGCTCCCATTGCTCGGTCCCCGCTCCTGCCCACCGAGCAGTTCGAAAGCACGTCAAAGTGCAAGTAGATAAATAGGTACCGCTACAGCAAGAAGGTAAACGGCATTTCCATGCGCTGCTCTGGTTCGCCAGAAGCGGCTTTGTCATGCTGGCCACATGACCTGGAAGCTGTATGCCGGCTCCCTCGGCCAATAACGCGAGATGAGTGCTGCAACCCCAGAGTCAGTCACGACTGAACCTAATAGTCAGGGGTCCCTTTACCTTTCATGTGTGAAGAATGGAGGTGGGGGTGCTCAGGAAAGTCTCCCATACTCCCTCCCTTACCCAGCTGCAGCACAACAGCCCTGCAGTGCTCCTAGTTAAGTCTTTCACTCTTGTACCTGCTGCCACCACCCCCTTTTTGTCACCCACAGCCCCAGAACCAAAGGGGGGAAACTGGGGGTGCATCAAAGCGCTTAATTTGAAAAGGCTCCGAGACTGTGCACCCTGTACACAAATTACTGGGAAACGCAGGACCAGCTCCCAACTGCCTTATCCTGGTACAATTTCAAAGCATCTTGTTTCATTCCCTGGCAAACCCCCACTAAACTACCCAAAATTCAAGAACTCCGAGGCCAAAGCACTCTGCATTTCCCAGACAGTTCCTTTATAAGCCACTCAGGGTGGAAGGGCGGCCCACACTCTCCCAGATGTGAGAAGAATCTGCTGGTCCCTTGCAACTCTGACCCTTCATTTTCAGAAGCATGGAGTCCAAGCATCTAGGCATGCAAATTCTGAGGCTGGAAGGTGCACACATTTCAGTGGTAAAACTGTGGAACTTAATTTGAACTAAATAGTGGGGTAGTAGAACTAAAAACAATGCCAATATATTTAACACCTGGCAGGCAAATCTAAAAAGCCTGGGAAACAAATTTTCACAGCCCTCTTGCAGCTATGGTGGCTCATATACCAGAAGTAATGTATTTAGCGTTAACTCTGAAAGTGTATACTCGATTCTTTCTGACCAAACCAAGCCTCCTTAGAGCAAAATATACATCAGAGAAAGCGAGAGAGCGCAAATCAAACTTGGAAGTTGGGAGTTTTTCAGCTGAAAAGTTTTTTTCCCCAGGAGACGTGTGTGTGTGTGTGTGTGTGTGTGTGTGTGTGTGTGTGTGTCTGTGCTATTTTTGTCTTGCTTAGTCTGAAAATCTCCGCCAGCTGCTAGACAATAGACACACACACATGTGGCCAACTCTTGACCTTCGTGAGGAGAACTGTCAGATTAGAATGAACTTCTGAGAAAATCTGGTCGAGGGGATGGTTATTTGTACTGACAGTCACAAGAACCAGAAGCAGCTTGGTATTTCCATGGGACTCGTGCAAAACACAAACCCTGTTTCTGGGGGAAATTAGCAAAACAAGGGCAAAAATTTCATCACCACAAAGAGATCAATCTTGTCTTCCATGTACTTTACAGAAGACACTACCCTTTGGAGCCACTCATTCATCACACCTGAGTGATGTGCTATTTTAGCACCTATGCTAAACCCCACAATGGTGAAACACTCTCCCTAGTCTATAAACCCCCATTTCCCATTCATTTCAATAAAGGCCTCACTAAGGAATTTTGTCAACCCCTCTTTCTGTGGAAATCCTGAGAGTTTCATGAAGTGAAAAAAATTCCTGTCGTTTTCCCCCCCCCCATTCTTTCAGAGAATACCCCAACGTGAGTATTTAACTTTCCTTTCCCTCCAAATCTCTTGCTTCAGGTTTTGGAAACCGTGTCAGCCTTCAGCAACCAAAACGCCCTCCATTTCCAAATAATTCCCACCAGCCACTGTGTTAATTTGTCTCATCTCCTTTTAAAGTAAGTTTCTATCATCAGCCTGTCCTGCAGCAGGCAGTTCCGCCAATTAATTAAGTATATGCTGTGAAAAGAAGTCCTCCTCTCTGCCTGTCCAGAATTCCTCAGCACCACTGGCTGGTTGAGGATGAGACAGAGAGAAAAATGTATCTTTCCCCACTTTCTCCACACAAGGCATAATTGTATACAGTGGTACCTCGTGTTACGTACTTAATCCGTTCCGGAGGTCCGTTCGTAACAAGAAACAGCTCATAACATGAGGCACACTTTCGCTAATGGCGCCTCCCACTGCTGCTGCGCCGCCAGAGCGCAACTTCCGCTCGCATCCCAGGGCCAAGGTCGCAACAAGGGGCATCTATTTCCGGGTTAGCAGAGCGCATTACCCGCAGCATTTGTAAGGTGGACGGTACGTAACATGAGGTACCACTGTAAATGTATGTCATGTCCCCACTGAAGTAACCTTTTTTGTAAACTGAGAACAGGTAAACAGGTTCCTTTCCTTGTCAGATTACACACACCATTTAGGGGGCACTTCCCCACATTCCTTTCCAGTTCTACAATATAAAATTTAACAACAACAACAACAACATCCCACCCATCTGTACCCCAGTCACTATGGGTGGCTTCCAGCACATATAAAAACATAAGAAGACACCAAACATTAAAAACTTCTCAATACAGGGTTGCCTTCAGATGTCTTCTAAAAGTTGTATAGTTGTTTATCTCCTTGACATCTGATGGGAGGGTGTTCCACAGGGTGGGTGCCACTACCAAGAAAGCCTCCTGAAGGCCGTCGGAGCAGGGATGGGAAGATCAGAACAGCACACCGTATTCCAAGCAAAGCTACCCCATAGATTTGCATGAAGGCTTTTTCAGTCCTTTCCCTAAATTATTCCTAGCATGGAATCTGCCTGTCCATAAGACAAGAGCAGCAGGGAAGCAGGTCTCCTAGGGTGATTTGCCTAAGATGTCGCTGTCTTCCTAGAGCCAAGTGCAAAGGGTCTCATGCCTGTTTCTGTAGGAATCTGCCTTATACCAAGTCAGAATGCCAGTCCATTTAGCTCATTATTGTCCGCACTGACTGGCAGCACCACAGCAGGGTTTGGGGCAAGGGACATTCCTAGCTCTACCTGGAGACGCTGTTGGGATTTAAACCTGGGACATTCTGCATGCAAAGCGGGGGCTCTACCACTGAGCTACAATGGTTCTACCATTAGAATGGGTAAGGTTATTTTGGTATGGGTGGCAAAGAGGGTGACTGGCAAGGGCTCAGCCTCATTTCCCTAGACAGACCCTTTTTAACATGAAAGCAGGAACTATTATCCCAGATGGAGGATTCTGACGTCAAGTCTCTGCAGTCTCTCCATGAACAGAGCAAGTGGAGAGTTCTGGGGGTGGAAGGAAATGACTCCATCTCACTTAACGCAGCCCGCAGGGGTAAACTCAGCAACCCATGTCCTATTCCAGAGGCATATAATGAAGTGCCCAATCCATACTAACCCCATTGCAGCCATGGCCTCTTGGCCGTCAGTGTCTCTCTCTGGAATAATCTAATTGCTTACATTTGGTACTAGACTCTACTCAAGGGACGTGCCTGCCATCATCAATCTGAGGACATAGGCAGCTGAGTGCAATAAGAGATTTTTGCTTTGCTACATACTAGGCTCCAAAAGGCACCGATTTGGGGGGTGGGGCAAGAGGGGGCCACCAGCCTTGATCTCACACAAAATGCAGTTTGGTGATCTTCAAATGCATCCCAGTTGACTCTTTGTTAGTTGGGAGAAGCCAACAGATTTAAGCAAAAGCAAATGCCCCAAAGCAGCAAAATAATCGCCTTCTGCAATATTTGCAAAAATGCTTCGGCGGTTGGCGAAAGCAGCGACGGCAGAGCATGCAGCTTAAACCGCTGAGCCTAGCCCAGGCCTCCAACTCCAATTACATTTGTGGCTTTGCTTTTAATAGCAGCAAATACAGCTCACCAACAACCTTTTCCGCAGGACTCAAAATGTGCCCAGACGGGGCCAACCCAAACTGCCTGCAGGATGGAAATAATTAGCAGAGCTGCACGCTCTGTGGTTTTCTCAATCGCCTCAACCATAAAATGGGAGCAATTAGAACCCAGGCCCATTGGGGATTGTCGGAAAGGGAGGAGGAAGATGCTTCTCCGGGCTGCAAAGCAGGAATGGAAATAGAAGCAACTTTTGTTATCTGTTGATAGCAAAGTCCATTTTCTGACTCTCCTCCAGCCTCCAGTATAACCACCCTCCCCAAGCAAGGGCTAAAATGCATTGCAAATCCCATTACATTAAGTGAGGAGAGGTCAGCCCCTTCAATTACTGCAAGGTTTTTAGCTGGGTGATAAAGTGTTCCAGGGAGAGATGACAGCGATGCCTTTGGAGCCTCCCCCACCAAGAAGAGCAATCATTTTTGTGACACACACACACACACACACACAGTCCAGCACAGCAGAGGCTGCCCAGCTCAGCCATCCCAACACGTCTCCACCAGAAGGATGCTAATGGGGCACAATCTCTGCTCTGTGCTCCGAGGCTCCTGCGCTGCTCAAAGGCAGCTTTGTGCCTCCTTGCTTGTGCTTCTGATTGATATTTGGAGCCTGCCCTTGCAAATCCTACCCAGTTGCTGCAGAAGAGGAACCGTCAGCAATCTCATTTTTATTTGTAAGTCGCTTTTCCACAAAAAATATCATGCTCATAGCAGCTTACAGCAAAGGAAGCAGGAAAGTATTTCAAAAGCAATGCTGCAAAACAATTTCATAACAACCCAGTAGCAAATGGAACATACCAAACATAAGTTACAGTGCCTTGTTATCTAACAGCAACCATATTCAACAGCAACCTTTTTTACCTATTATTTTAAAAACAACCCAGCGGTGATGTTGCTCACTGTCTTCTCTCATCCTGGGAGGGGTGTCTCTAGGACCAACGTAAAACTATGAAGCCCCCTTGTTATTTTTGGTCTTGGATGCTGGATGCTGCTTATGTAATCTTATATTTATGGTACTGAAATGTTACTTTCTGTATATTTGCTATTGTGTTTTGCTATGTTGATGGGAAATTGTTTTTGTACTGTTTGCCATTCCTGTTTTCTTTGTCGTAAGCTGCTTGGAGCACGCGGTGTGGGGGGGGGGAGAAAAGCAGCATACAAATAAAACAAATGAGTGCATTTTAAGCAAGGCAGAGAAAGGGCAGTTTGCAACCTGACCCAAAAAATTCTGGTGCAAAAAAATCAGAATGGGGGCCTGATTGTAAGGCTGCCCACAGGGCTGCCCACACTTCTCCCAATAGCCAAATGATGCTCCTTCACACCCACTCTTGGTGTGGCCACTGCTGTTCCTGGAGCAAAAGCCACCTTCTCGAGGAAAACATCCTTCCAGGGCACTGCCCCTCAACCTGGTGCCCTGCAGAAGTTTTGGACTACAGCTCCCATCAGTCCCAGCCAGCAGAGCTGTCCAAAACCATCTGGAGGGCACCAGCTTGGGGAAGGATGGACTAGGGCAGGGGTTGGCAACCTGCAGCCCACGGGGGTCGTTTAAACGGCCCACGAGCTGCCCCTGAACCGAGCCACCTGCTTGGTGAGTCTGCCCGCTGTGCTAAACCGGCACAGCGCAGACTGGGGAAATCACATCTGCGCATGCGCAGACAGCGAAAATCTCGTCTGTGCAGACGAGATCCGGCCCACAGAGCCATTGCTGCGGGAATGAACCAGCCCAGGCGAGGTAAACCTTGCCGACCCCTGGACTAGGGCATCTCAGAGCTTTTCTGCTCCTGTGCCAAGGCCAAGTTCAGGCTCTGTCTCTCTGTGCCACCAGCCTGGTCTCCATGTTACCATTCCCCCATTCTTCTGATCAGACACTCTGGGGACAAACATGTGCACATAGTTTTGTTGACTCTGCAGCCAGGGTGCTCCCACTGCTGGCTTGGGAAGGAGTGTGCACACATCTGTCAAACCCATATTGTTGTGATTTTGGCATGGAGTGGGGGGTAGGTCTGAATGTTGCCCTGAGTCTGTTCCCATTCCTGGGTTCCTGTAACCGTGGGGCTAGAGGGTATGAGAGCAAGTTTGGCATAATTACCTTTGCCTAGTAAAAGTTTTGGCCAGCTAGTCATGGACGCGGGTGGTGCTGTGGGTTAAAACACAGTGCCTAGGGATTGCCGATCAGAAGGTCGGCAGTTTGAATCCCCGTGACAGGGTGAGCTTCCATTGTTTGGTCCCAGCTCCTGCCAACCTAGCAGTTCAAGAGCATGTCAAAGTGCAAGTAGATAAATAGGTACCACTCCGGTGGGAAGGTAAACGGCGTTTCCGTGCACTGCTCTGGTTCGCCAGAAGCGGCTTAGTCATGTTGGTCACATGACCCAGAAGCTGTACGCCGGCTCCCTCGGCCAGTAAAGCAAGATGAGTGCCGCAATCCCAGAGTCGTCCGCGACTGGACCTAATGGTCAAGGGTCCCTTTACCTTTACCTAGTCATGGAAGAGAATCATAGGATTGTCAAGATTGAAGAAATCACGAGTGTCATCTGGTCCAATCCCCTGTTAATTAACCATGTTAATCACCATGTTAATCACCATGTTAATCACCATGTTAATCAGGCATCTCCAAACTTCGGCCCTCCAGATGTTTTGGACTACAATTCCCATCTTCCCCAACCACTGGTCCTGTTAGCTAGGGATCATGGGAGTTGTAGGCCAAAACATCTGGAGGGCCGCAGTTTGGGGATGCCTGATGTTAACCAAAGAAGTTTTCCCAAACCAGCTTTGATACAAATAACTGTGCACATAGCCCTAGTTTCAAGTTGGCTTAGCTCAAGGGGAAGCATGAAGGACAGCCAGCCAGGTGTGAGACCCATCCTAAGAGGAAGCGTTCCATTAGGGGTAGTTGGATCAGATGCACCAAAGAATCAAATGGACTTATTTTTGCATGTGGCCACTGCAGCAAGAACATTATATGCCCAAACATGGCAAAATGATGCAATGCCTATGAAAGAGGAGCAGCAGGTGAAATTGAGGGAATACGTCGAATTAGCAAGTTTAACCAGTAAAATTAGAGAACAAGATGAGATAATTTTTGAGGAGGATTAGAAACTGTTCGTAGATGATTTTTTTAAAAAACAACAACCCTATTGTATGTTAAAATGCTAGGCGGTTTGGAGTAAGTGCAGCAGTAAAAGCTATTTTGAGAATAAGATGGATGAGAATAATATGCAGCAGCAATTGATAATTTGAGGAAACCTTGGAAGAGTAGAAGGGAAGTTGATCATTAAGGGAATATATTGGAACTGTTTGACTAATTGTATTGTATTTTTGGAAAATATATAAAGAAAGCCTAAAAAAAAAAAGCGTGAAACTCATCCCAGAGCTCATTTCCGTTTTCTGTCAAAAAAGCCTTGCTTGCAAGATTCAAGACCTCAAGCCTGTTTCTTGCATAGCAACCTTGTGCTCCTACAGGGCTGCTCTTGCTTGTTGCAGATCCTAACATGTTCAGGTATGAGTCAGAGCTCTCCGTGTGTTGCAGAAGGAAGATGCATAGAGCAGAGTTCTGGGGATTTTGCTGCTTCAGGGTCGTATACCAAATGTTTGGGTGCCTGTGGTCTGCACACTTAACTCCCTCTAACCCCTATGGCTTCCCCAGGTAATGCTTAAATCTTCCATGCATAGATAGCCATAGCTGGGAAGAGCTACAGCACCGGGAGGGAGAGCCTGCTGGGCATGTAGAAGGCCCCAGACTCATCCCTCAATGGCAATCTCCAGGTAAGGCTGGGAGAGAACCTTGCCTGAAACCTTGGAGAGCTGCTGCCCGTCAGTGTGAGCAATGATGAGTTAGAGCAGGCATCCCCAAACTGCGGCTCTCCAGATGTTTTGGCCTACAACTCCCATGATCCCTAGCTAAGAGGACCAGTGGTCGGGGATGATGGGAATTGTAGACCAAAACATCTGGAGGGCCGAAGTTTGGGGATGCCTGAGTTAGATGGACCAATGCTTTGACTCAGTAGAAGGCAGCTTTCTATATCCCTATGTCGTATGTTCAATCTCTGGGCCACTTCTGGTTTGAACAACACTTTGCCTAACAAAGATCGAGCAGCTTAGTAAAGAAGAGGGGGGCTCTGGAGGTCCAAACCTTCTCAAAGAGGGTGCCATGCTGGCATAGACAGGGTGGGTGGAGAGTTTAATTAGCTTCGCACTCCTCCCTCGGGCCTCTCCGGCTGAGATCAAGGCGCTCACATGTTCAGAGGGTTCTGCAGAGAAGCCTGACTCTTGCTCTTTGCAAACACTCAAATTAGAACTGACAGGAAAACAGAGGCAAGATCAGGAGCTGCCCAGGGATACGTACAGAGTTGCACTGCTCCCTTGGGAGCGCAAAGGGGGGCACCTGGTGGCCACGGGACGGGACGGGGGAATCTGACCCAACAAGCAGTAATCAGGTCACAGAACATCACAAGGGTCATAATTGTGTCCGGCTTGCAAGGAGGCTATTTCTGTACAAGGGGACCCCACCTTTTCAAAGGCAAATCAAGGCTGTTTTCCAGCCTTACTTCCACCCGAGGGTTAAAGTTTCCTAAATTGGCAAAAATGCATGCAGATACAGTATGATTGCTACATGGTTGGGATTAGGGATGTTTCCAAAATTCTCCTCATGGAAATTCTGGCATTTCAGAATTACCTGATCCAGTTTCCAAAGAGGAACAGATGTGTTTGCAATCGTTTCCCATTTTTATTTCCAAATTTGTGCAAAGCACTTTGTACACATTCATTGGGCTTGAGAACCGCACTGCAAAATTCAGAGAAGTGTGAATTTCAAAGGGCGGCTGTGTTTGTCTGTTTAGGGATGCTTTCAGAAAGTTTTTGAGTTAGGTAGGCTTGCCTTTCAATGCAAACTAAATTGAATCCGTACCACTTCCATGCCGCAATCAATAGCACATCGCAATGCAGTCAGAAGCTACCAAAAAAAAAGCCCAAATCCACTTCCCCTGGGCTTGTGCTGGAAGCATAAAGCCATTTAAAAAAATTCATTTTGTGGGACTGCAGAGAAATTAAAAGGCACAGGGTGGATGCAGTTGAAAATGGGAGAGATGTAACAGGATGGGAATTACCAACAGAACCGACTGTTTTGCTTTGAGGGAAACCCTGTGACGTGAATCAGATTAAGAACTTCAAAATGACAGGTAAGATGTTGACTGTAGCCCAGTATCGGAAGGAAAGCAAATATATGGCAGAGGATTTTCATATATAAAACAAGCTGACTGCAACAGACTTTTTTGGGGCAGGGGGCAATCTAAATCAATCCAGGGCATTTAGGAAAGCTGGCACAGCTTTATAAAGCCCTAGTAACAGAAATACCAATTATGAAAATGTTAAGCGGGATGAATTAAAATGTAATTTAAGGACTTGAGAAAAACCAGACAATACCTTGTTTGGGTTTTTTGAATCGCTGATCACCAGGGACCGCTGAGTTGTTTTAAAGCAAGGTTCATGACTGCATAACATTTTGGATTTAAGTTATGATGATCTACAATTTAATGCATAGTTATATATCATGTAAGAATGATTATTTGATTACTCAAATCAGCTCTTAAGACTATTATAATTATATTATGTCCTGGTTAATTTTATACACTGCCCTTGGCCCAAAAGGCACCCAAAGCAGTGAAAAATACAGTAAATCCATCGAAACCATTTCAAACAGCAAAGCCACCAAAATACCCACTAATTACACTGGATACACATTCATGAGCTGCCTCTGTGTTCCCACCAATATCAACCTAACAGTGCACTCCTACTTCTGTCTGCTCAGAAGTAAGTCCTATTGAATTCAATGGGGCTTACTCCCAGGAAAGTCAGGTTAAGGGACTGCAGCCTTAGACTTGTTTCCTTAATACTGATTCTGCTGTGCACAGTATTTTTCCGCTCCATAGGACGCACCTGACCATAGGACGCACATAGTTTTTTAGAGTAGGAAAACAAGAAAAGAAATATTTTTCTTTCTTGAATTGTCCTAGGCATGCAGCCAACTCCTAGAGGCCTAGGTGCCTTTGCCCCCCCCCCAAAATTAAATATTTGAGGAAGCTTCTTTTGCAAACGGGGAAAGCTCCATTTTTTAGGATCAGCTCAAAGTTGCTGAGCTTCCTTGCAAAGGGAAAAAAATCCTGTTTTTACGGGGTTCAACTCACAGTTCTGCAAGTTCTCTAGGAAAGGCACCCATTTCTACAGTTTCCAGAAAGATAATCTAATCAGCCAGTCACATGTCTCCCTCTGCAGACAACAATTGTGGCCTAAGCAAGGTGCAGGGAGGGGCTGGGAAGGGAGCTAACTCTCTATCTCCCTCCCCGATCTCTTGCAATCAGCTGCTGAGCGGGTTCCTTTCAACAGGCTCATTCCCTCTTGTTAGCCTTTAGCTCTTTCTTTTTTTTAAAAAAAGAAGCAGCATAATCTGCCTTTAGCCCCTGGGCAATTCGGCTCCAGGGACCACGCATTCACTCCATAAGACGCACAGACATTTCTGCTTACTTTTTAGGAGGAAAAAAGTGTGTCTTATGGAACGAAAAATATGGTACTGTACTTCCTGTGCCCAGTTCCTTTCTTTTAATAAGACAATCCACCATACATCTGTACTGTCTGGGGCTGATGCGCATTGTAGTCCAAAACATCTGGAGGACACCCAGTTGGAGAAGGCTGGTCTATGCTCTCCCTTGCTTTTTTACAGCGCCCTTAAAGGCAGACAATTTAAAGCAGACTAGAACCCAGGTAGGAAATGCTACAATTTGCAAGATTCAAATGAGATGGGGGGCATTCATAAACTTTGGGAAATGCTACCCTCCACACACCCCTAAATACATTTTTACAGTGTGACATCTCTAGCCAAACTTCTTATTTCAATAGACAAAAAGCAGAGTGCGCCATCTGTGTCCATGTTACTTTATGAAGCAAGGAATAGGTTCCTTTATGCATCCAATGAAGCTGAATGTTGGACATATAAAAGCAAGTAATGTCTTTATGGAGAGGAGGGCTATCAATGACTACTAGCCATGACGGCTCTGCTCTGCTTCCACAGCTGGAGACAGCAATGCTTCTGAATACTGGTTGCTGGAAACCACAGGAGGAAAGAGGGGTCTTGTGTTCAGCTCCCGCTTGCTGGCTTATTCCCATTGGGGCACCTGGCTGGTCCCTGTGAGAACAGGATGCTGGACAAGATGGGCCATTGGCCTGATCCATCAGGCTCTTCTTATGCTTTCTGCTCCAAGGACACAGGAACACCAGAAGAGGGCTTCTACCAAGTCAGACCACTGGCGGTCCCATCTAGCTTAGTACTATCTCCAGGGTTTCAGGCCAAGGGTCTCTCCCAGCCATTCATGGAGATGTCATCATGGACTGAACCTGTGAGCTTCTGTATGCAAGGCAGATGCTCTTCCCCTGAGCTACGTGGGTCCTTCCTCCGAAAGGACCTTGCACTCTAAATGTAAATATTGAGCAATGGGGGAGGAGGGAGAGGGGGCACCATGTTGGTGTTCTCAGACATGCAGATATGAGCAAAAGGGACAGCAAAGGAGAAGAGCTGGAATTCATTTTGAAAAGGCCCTTTTGGAAATTAGGTCTGCACGGATTCCTTCATCAGTTTTAAAGTTAGGCACAAAAAGGGTTAGGCCTCGGGGAGAGTGTCCCATCCAATAACAGCTCCAGAGAGCCCCAGAATTGCCGCAACCATTTTCCTCTCCTTTCTCAGAGAGATGCCAGATTGGGCAACTCAAAGGGAGCTATATTTATCCCCTCTGCTATGATCCAGGCACTAGGAAGATCCTGCTCTCGTCCATGCTCTGAAGGTAGGTGTCGGACCCAATTTTGTTTGCCTGAAAAGAGTGACATAATTTGCCGCAATAGGATCAAAAATGTCACCCCAATCTCAGCTGAAGAGCGGCAACTCTGCCGTCTTCCACAGAGCCTGTTTTCCCTGAGCCTCCTGGCCGCATCAGGCTGGCCGGCTGCTTATCCGCCCTGGCACTGTGTTCAAGGAGCCACAGATTTGCCATTTCCTAAAGGCGCCACTCGATGCCATCATCCAGCCCTGGGCCTTCTGAAATCCAGCCCCCTCCTCCATCCAACCCAAGATGTGCGTAATGCTGTACCTCACAGGTTGCTGGGCCATATCAGGGGTGTCTCGTGGCTCCCACCAATTTTCCTGGGACAGGAGAAGAGTCAGTAGAGCCACTGGACAGGAAGTGAAGGTGGCACACCTGTCAGTATGCCTTGAGATGGCAGGGCCCATTTTGAGAAACTAATACAGGCACCCCCAAACTGCGGCCCTCTAGATCAGGCATCCCCAAACTTCGGCCCTCCAGATGTTTTGGCCTACAACTCCCATGATCCCTAGCTAACAGGACCAGTGGCTGGGGAAGATGGAAATTGTAATCCAAAACATCTGGAGGGCCGAAGTTTGGGGATGCCTGAACTAATAGCAAATCTAAGCAACTCGGCCACAAGAGCCTTGGGAAATCCAGGAGGGCACTAAGGGGGACCATATGTTGGGAAGAAGACATAGAAATCTCAATGGCTTCCACTCACAAAGGAGCAAGAGGCAAGTGAGGCGTCAGCTCAGCCCAGCCTGCAGAAGCTATGTTCTTTGCCACAATCAAATTGCACCCTCATTTGGAGCCAATCTGAGCACATCTTCGTGCTGGGTGAAATTGCATACTCTAACGTTAGGCAGGAAGCCTGAAGCCCATGGCAGGTCTTGAACTGGCAGCCTCATGGACTGGCGCAATGGTCATTCTGTGAGTCAATGGAGGCTAGTCCATGAGGGACAACGACTCACTGCCACACCATAAAAACCTAAATCTCCTCTGCTCATGGTCAGTGACTACTGAAGCGAACTGGGCCCCTTTAAATGAAGAGGCTGCTCCCACCAAAGGCAGAGGCAGCTATTGAGACAATGCTGCTGCTACAAAATAAGGCTCAGTTCAAGATAGCAAGGGGGCAGAACTAGAAATGTGAATCATGTATGGGGATCCTGGTGACTTAACACGCCTCTCCCCCCCCCCCCCCGCATGCATTGAAAGAATTGCACGATCTGCTTTTAAAACAGTGCTTTGCTTCGATATCCCAATGGATCTTGGTGAGGGGTGGGGTAGGTTGTATTTTATTTTGCATTTTAAATTCTATTTTCAATCTTATTCTCTACTTCTGTTTACTTTTTTGGTGAAAGCATCTCCTTTTTTAGAAACACAGACTACACATTTGTAAATAAATAATAAAGCACAACTAGGCTGCATGTTCAACTTACAATTGCAGAAATAAAGTGGGCCTGGAAAATGTACCCCCCCCCCAGTGTCAAAAGCCACGGTCGAGAGGTGCATAGTCAGCATTCTCTATAAGCTGTACAATGAAGATGCCAGAAAGTCTCTGTGGGGTAGGGCATTCCACAGCTTAGGGGGCCACCACAGAGAAGGTCCTTTCCTGGGCTACTGCCACCCACTGCCTCCGAGTGGAGGGACTACCAAGAAGACCCCTTCTGCCAATTTTCTAAATAAAAATAAAAATAAAGCTGTTTAAAAAGGTGTTTGAACAAATGCTAGAATTCTGAGCAGACTTGTGGCTTGGCTTTGTAGTCTGTTCTTGGGAACAGTGGTGGGATTTCAGCTCAGCTGAGAACACCGCCTCCACTGACCCTTTGGGCCGAAAGGGCTCACCTGGGCTTCAAATGTCCCTAGCCATCAAGGAGAAGGAGAAACAGAAAGCAGTTCAGACCATCATTTCCCATCCAAAGCAATTCCTTGGCAGGAAGCATATTGCAGCAACAATGCATTACGCTAAGTGCCTTTGTGCTACATGAATGGGACAGCTGTGGCTCTTCCTCAGTGGGCCCGTTTCACGGATAACAACAGCACAGACCGTGTCGAGGAAGGAACCAGGAAGAGAGGCTGCTTAATGACGCAGGTGCTGTTTTGTCAGCTCTACCTGGCTGCAACATCCCACCTTCTGTTGAAGAAAGGGGGGGCTGCTGCCCAACTGGTGTTTTTCTACAGGTTTTTCTACAGCCTGTAAAAACCCACATGCTAATGTTTACAAACACACCTAGAAGTCCCTCTTCTTCCCAGGAGGTTCTCTGTGGTTCAAGGTAAAGTATGATGGCATCTTATGGAATGGATTCTGTCCAAGGGTTTTGCATGTACTGTACATGAAAATGGTGCATAGCCTACCCAAAGCCAGGGGTCAGCAACCTTTTTCAGCCATTGGCCGGTCCACCATCCCTCAGACCATGTGGTGGGCCGGACTATATAGTATATATATTTGAAGGGGGGGAATGAATGAATTCCTATGCCCCACAAATAACCCAGAGATGCATTTTAAATAAAAGGACACATTCTACTCATGTAAAAACACGCTGATTCCCAGACCGCAAGTGGGCCGGATTAAGAAGGCAATTAGGCCGCATCCGGCCCACGGGACTTAGGTTGCCTACCCCTGCCCAAAGCCTTAGAGCCACCCCACAGTTAGCAGGTGAAGAGGGCAGAGAGAATCCCCAGCACTCAGAGAACACATGCTCTGTGCAGGCCTTGTCTGCTTCTCTCCCGCCCTGCCCCCAAGCCCAGCAAGATGGAGAGCTTAAAAGCTTCTCGTGGCAGGTCTGCTCGGGCTACCTCGTGGGAAAAGAGCTTGGTCCAACTAGTTCAGTGTAGTCTACCCTAACTGGCAACAGCTCCCCAGGATTTCATGCCTTTCTCCCAACCCTACCTGGAGATGCCAGGGATTTAACCTTCTGCTTGCAAGGCAGATGTTGTACCCTTGAGCCATGACCCTTCCTTCCCCAATTATGAGCTATGGTTCATCTCACCAGTGCTGGCCTTGTACCTCCCTTGTGAAAATGATTTTTGGGAAACAAATCATTTCACCGTTAGTACTAAATGTGTGACATTTTAATGTATTTTAAATTTTTGTTGGAAGCCGCCCAGAGTGGCTGGGGAAACCCAGCCAGATGGGCGGGGTACAAATAAATTATTACAGTGGTACCTCGACTTACGACCAACTTGGCAACCGAATTTTTCGATTGGGTAATGGCCGCGCGCTTACGAATGTCTCAACATCCGGAAAAAAACCACGCCGGTTTTAGATAGTGTTGCTTCGACTTACGAATTTTTCTATTTTCAATGCATTCCTATGGGAAATCATGTTTCCAATGGCGTTTTTCGACTTACAAATTTTTCGACTTACGAAGGTGCCTTCGGAACGAATTAAATTCGTAAGTCGAGGCACCACTGTATTATTATTATTATTATTATTATTATTATTATTATTATTACTACAAAGAGCTAGTGAACCCAAGTCAATTTCTGGAAGGAAAAAACCGCAACAGGCTCCTGTCCCACATGGCAGTCAGTTAACACAGCAGTGTCTGTTCCAGGCTAAGATTGCTAATTTAACATCTCTCCACCCAGCAGAGTTCAACTTCTGGGTCCCTGGAAAGGTAGCAGCATTTGCTTGGAAGAGAAACCCAATGGAATGTCTGCCTCTTACTCCCAGGAAACTCAGCTGTGGCCTGCCCTGGATTTGTCTTTGTGTGTATGTGTGTGTGTGTGTGTGTGTGTGTGAGAGAGAGAGAGAGAGAGAGAGAGAGAGAGAGAGAGAGAGAGAGAGAGAGAGAGAAATACTTAGGAAGATGATTTAAAGTGCTAATTACCCTACAAACACCACTCCAAAGAATAATTAGAGCAAATTGAACTGGTGGGAAGAAGGCACAGGAGACTGGTAGAGGGAAATGTGGCTTGTGGTATTTCACGCGCCATTGCTCAGCCAGAGTGGAGAGCAGAGCAGCTCAGAGAGGGAAGGAAACCACCCACCTGAAAGAGAAAAGGGCACCTCTGGGTCTCAAGTCAGTCACTTGCCAAGAGCACCTCTTTTTGCCAAGTTCTGCAACCCAGGCTCCTCGGTGTCAATCAGCCTTCCCCAGCCAGGTGCTGAGTTTAAGGTGCTGGATCAGGGCAGTGGACCACCTAATCTTCACAGCCCAGTTCTCACACTGGCCAAACAGATGCCTCTTCTGGGAAATCCACAAGCAGGATTTGAGCCCAAGTGCTCTCTCCTCTCCTGCAACTGGCATTCAGAAGCATTGCTGCCTCCAGCAAGGCAGAGGCATAGTCATCGTTCCCCATAGTTGCTGATAACTTTATCATCCTCCAGGAATTTCTCCAATCCTCTTTTGAAGCCATCCAGGTTGGTGGCCACCACTTCCTCCTGTGGGAGGGAGTTCCATAGTTTAACTATGCGCTGCATGAAGGACTTTCTTTTATCTGTCCTGAACCTTCCTACAAGACATTGCGGCCAGTAGCCATTCCATGAATTTGTCTGTTCAGGGAAGGTGACAAACCTGGACAGCCACACTTGGGCATTTGGATCCTTCCTAATAATGGAGTGAACTAAAAAAATCAACAGCAGAGAAAATGGCTTGTGTGGAAACAGCTGAAGGGAACATCACAAGTCTTGGAGAGGCCACATATGCCAAGCAAACACCCACTCCCTCCAGGGCCCCCAGACCACTGCTTCTCTTATTTTACTTATTCCATTCCTATCCCTCTTTTTTCCAAGAAGTTAAAGGTCTCTTATCCTCAGAACAACCTTGTGAGGTAGGCTATACTGAGACACAGTGGCTAACCTAAGATCATAGAATCATAGAATCTATATTATATATATATAAAAATGTAAAAATCATGAAATTGTCGGCCGCTATCTTCTCCGTAACTGCTTGACTGATCGTCCTGAAATTTTGACACAACCATCCAGGCCACTCCCCGAAGGGTTGCTGGGGACAAAAAAACCTCAAATCACACACCTGGGCAGGTGTAGACCTGGTTTTCCACCAAGTCAAACAGCGCCCTCAAGTGGAATTCCTCCCACAGTACACCCCCTCCCTTCCTGTGAAATCTAAGCCACACCCACAAATCAAATGACATCATCAACCAAGCAACTGAAACCACCAAGTCGGCCATTATCAGACCCCTAGGCCCTGCCAGGCTGCTAGGCCTCCACTAGGCCCGGGGGAGGGTAGATAACCCACAGCAACGCACTTGGGGGCACAGCAAGGGGTTTTTACTTTACAATTTAGCACCACTACCCCCCCCAAAAAAATCCCCCCCAAATAACCACAAGACAAAAATAAATACCATCCTTCAAAACGTCATGAGATACACCAGTCATGGAGTGGGGGGTGGGGACGGGACAAACAGAATAGATCATGGATCGGGACACATGGGGGCAGTCACAGGGATTAGCCACAACAACGAGCCACACCCACAAACCCCGCCTCCGCTACGAGATCCTGTAAAACAGGAGGCCTTGGCTCCATTTTACAGACTAGGCCTCAGCTCTACAGCCCTTTAAATACTATCCCGAATGGAGCCCTGGGTGGGAGGTGGGGGGAGAAGCCCAAATAGGTCATGGGCTGACGTAGGGTGGGGGGAGCAACTGTCCAACAGCCGCCAAAACAGCCATTCCACCCCAAGCCCAAAGCCTCTCCCGGCGGCAGCATTAGGCAGTCGTTCATCATTTCTCCTAACACACACTTGGGGGCACAGCAAGGGGTTTTCGTTTTATAATTTAGTGGGCGTTGTTTCACATGCGAGGCTCCGGCAGCCATTTTAAGTAAGGGCAGTCGTGCCCCTTTTAACCTAGGCTTTACCCTGTTTCTCCGAAAATAAGACACTGTCTTATATTTATTTTTCCTTAAAAAACCCCATATTGGCTTATTTTCAGGGGATGTCTTATTTTTTATTATGCGTCCAGCCTTGCCTCTTCCTTGGGGCTCTCCAGAACTGCACCTATCACTATGTCTTATTTTCGGGGTATAGCTTATATTGCTCAAATGCTTAGAAATCCTGCTATGGCTTATTTTATGGGTATGTCTCATTTTAGGAGAAACAACTGATTGTAAGCCTCTGTGTCTTTTTTTTAAAAAACAACAACAACAACCATGCACTTTCTGTCCCCAGTTTAAGTCCTCAGATATTTGCAGTGGCCACCCCCCACCCCATTTACAATCCCCTACCTTCCCCTTGCCACTTCCTGGGTTTTTTATGGAACTGAACAACTCGGGTGCTTCAGAACGCGACTTCTGTTGCCAGGCCCTTGCAAGGGTGGGGGCCAATGTAGGAAGATACCGGGGGTAGGGGCCAACACTCCCCAGGGACAAGAGAGGGCTCAGACAGAAGTGCATGCTGGGAAATAAAACCCAGAACCTAACAGTTCCTTCTCCAAGGGTGGGGGTCAAGGTATGGAGATACAACACTCCCCAGGGACAACAGAGGAAAGGGTATCCTACCAAAACTCAGGGATGAGCCGGGGTGGAGGGAGGAGGGGCAGGATACGTCATGGATCGGGACAGGGTGGGGTGGGGATCACAGGAAAGAACCACAGCAACGCGTGGCCGGGTCAGCTAGTAGAATCATAGAGTTGGAAGAGACCACAAGGGCCATCCAGTCCAACCCCCTGCCAACCCCCACATACAAAGCTTCATGACCCAAGTGGGGATTTGAACCCTGGTCTCCCAGGTCCTAGTCTAACACCCTAACCACTGCACCACACGGGCTTCTTGACAGCCAAGGAAAAGTCTGAGTCTCAAATCATCATAATCATCAATAATATTTATACACTGCTTAATATGCAAAATCCCCGAGTGGTTTACATAAAACAAAGTAAGGTTGTTTAAAAAAGGAAAAGGGAAATGAATATACAATGTTTAAAACCAGAAGCACAAAGAAATACATCAATAAAAATAGGAGCCATCAATAAAACATTTAGTTAAATATCAATAAATAATGAAACAGAACAATGTGATGAATCTTATGAGTCCAGGAATGCCTGCTTAAGTGAGACTTTAGGAGGTGTTTAAAGCCAACCACAGTTTCTGCCTCATGAACAGCCCACAGAAGAAGAGTGTTTGACCACTGACCATGTTGACTGGGGCAGATGAGAGTCCAACAACACCTGGAGTGCCACACTTTCTCTATTCCTGGTTTAAAAGATACACCGAATATCAGGATGGGAGGGGGCTCTCAGACAAGGGATCCTCCATAGAACCTCTTAACCCGTAAAAAATGGGCATGCAATTCTTTCCCACTGTCCTGGTTCTCCATACAAAGTGAGAATTGTGCCTGAAGCCAGACATTTTATGGGTGATCATTGCAGGGCAGCTGGAACATTAGCTGGAGTAGTCCAACACTTTTGTTTCATTGCATTAAATACTAATATGTAAAATGTAAAAAAGGCTTAGTGCTTCTCTGTTATTCCAAAGAACATCCATGATACTTCCTGTTTTCAGAGATGGGAGGAAAGGATCCACTCCTATGCTTGTTCTTTGTGGACAGTAACCAACTAAAGCCAGAAAAGGGTGGGGGTCTTGCCAAATGACATCCAAGGTGGTGAGGAAGTTGTGGAGTGTGAAAGAGGACCAACAATCTTGTATCTGCACAGGCAAGAGGTAAGGAAAGCAACCATCAGGCTGAGACGCACAGGTGAAGCATGGTAGCTAATCAGAGCATGTGTAGAAGAATAAGCCTTGCTGAAGCACAATCAGCACGGCTTCGGCAAATGGAAGCCCTGTCTCACTAACCTATTAGGGTATTCAAGAAAGAGGAGGAAGCCTTTGCAACCACCAGTGAGAAATTGAGGCAGGGGATTCAGAACCATCACCCCCCACACTATTTTAAAAACACACACCAGTTAACGTTTGCCAAGAGGCTTTCCTATGTTGCTGCAACTATATGTTTAGTGTTCAATTAGCATATTGTAAGCCACTTTAGGCACAATTAGCATCCAAGTGGCATACAAAGAAACAATGAATTCACATTTTGTTGCCTCTCCAGTTTCTACATGGTTCCACGTTTCAAGTTTTTTTTTGTTGCTGTTGACCATTCAAGCTGGAAAACTGGGTTTATCCCACCCAATCTACTTGCCTTTCTCGCAGGAGACCTGATGCAGCAAATTATGTTGCCAGCTAGAAATTCATTAGTATACATTGTCAGCAACAGCAGAACCCACTTCATGCATATGGATGGGATTTCTCTAAGGGGAAAAGTATTTTCAGCTGCATTGACTTTTAAAATCCCTGCCCCGCCTCCAAAGTACTGATTTTGCGGCAAACCGGTCATGTTCACAGAATGGAAGATGGCAGGATCCCCAAGGATGTGCTCTATAGGGAGCTGGCTTCAGGCACCAGGGCCATTGGCAGACCAACTCTGCAATACAAAAGTGTCTGCAGACAAGACATGAAGGCTGGCAACATCAACCACGCTATGTGAGGATCCCTTGCAGATGACCACAGTGCTTGGAGACAATCATGTTGTGCATTACTATTAATTATTATTATTTCTTTCTACCCCGCCCATCTGGCTGGGTTTCCCCAGCCAATCTGGGCAGCTCCCAACAGAACATTAAGGTAAAGGTAAAGGGACCCGTGACCATTAGGTCCAGTCGTGACCAACTATGGGGTTGCGACGCTCATCTTGCGTTATTGGCTGAGGGAGCCGGCGTACAGCTTCCAGGTCATGTGGCCAGCATGACGAAGGTGCTTCTGGCGAACCAGAGCAGCACATGGAAACACCGTTTACCTTCCCGCTTGGAGCGGTACCTATTTATCTACTTGCACTTTGATGTGCTATCAAACTGCTAGGTTGGCAGGAGCTGGGACCGAGTAACGGGAGCTCACCCCGTTGCGGGGATTTGAACCGCCGACCTTATGATCGGCAAGCCCTAGGCTCTGTGGTTTAACCCACGTGGCCACCCTCGTCCCACAGAACATTAAAAACAGAATAAAACTTCAAACATTAAAAACTTCCCTAAACAGGGCTGCCTTCAGATGTCTTCTAAAAGTCAGATAGTTGTTTATTTCCTTGACATCTGATAGGAGGGTGTTCCACAGGGTGGGCACCACTACCGAGAAGGCCCTCTGCCTGGTTCCCTGTAACCTTACTTCTCACAGTGAGGGAACTGCCAGAAGGCCCTTGGAGCCGGACCTCAGTGTCTGGGCTGAACGATGGGGGTGGAGACGCTCCTTCAGATACACAGGACCAAGGCCATTTAGGGCTTTAAAGGTCAGCACCAACACTTTGAATTCTGCTTGGAAACGTACTGGGGGCCAATGTAGATCTTTCATGACCGATATTATATGGTCTCGGCGGCTGCTCCCAGTCATCCATAGCAGTAATCAGAGGAGGAATGACTGCTGTGGAGGAGACAAAGAGAAGAAGCCCTCTGGTACATTTGCAGCAGCACAACCTGATGCCTTCATCTGCCCCAGCTGCAACAAAACATGTCTTTCCCTATGGCCACAGCAGGCACTGCAACTCTTCAACAGTTTGAGACTTCACCCCCCCCCCCAAAAAAAGGTGCACTCCTCCATTGCCTCCTAAGACAGACGGATACCAACAGGTCACTTGGTCAGTCACAGAGTCTGATCTGAGCTGGAAGCTACAAGAGGAGAGAGTGCTCTTATGCTTGGATCCTGCTCGTGGGTTTCCCATTGAGGCATCTGGTTGGCCACTGTGACACCAGGATGCTGGACTAGATGGGTCCTTGGCCTGATCCACCAGCCTCTTCTTAGGTCCCCATCACTGCAGCCATCCTGGCTCTCACCTGAAACTTTGCAGCAATGGATCTGCACCTCAAAAAGTTGAGCTCATCAGGTCAATTCCAAATCCACCCACATCCCTGGAAACAGAAACGCTACATAACCTCCAGGGAGAGCAGCCGAGTCAAAGAAACCCCAGGTCACCCTTTTTGCTTTTCACTCACTTCTTCAAAAAAAACTTCTTGTTATTTCTAATCTCATTTTGGCTCCCCCCCGATATTCTCTCAGTGGATTTTTTTCATTTCAGGGATTTATTATGCTCCCTTTTTTGATGAAATTCTCCCTGAAGCAGCTTATGTTTTAAAATACAGGCTTCATATAACTTTTTAAAAACACATAATCAGCAATGAGCAACATGAAAACCAACAACAATAACTTAGCCAGCTACTCTTCATTCTGTCCCAATCCAAAGTTTTTAAGGAAAGCTACGCTTTTAAAGTCTTCTTAACACTCACTTCCCATAATTACAAGGCCGTTCCTGAGAAGACTCCCATTGCATTGTCCTGAACCCCCGTCCTACCTTGTAGCATGTCAAGTCCCCGGTCCAGAATCAATCCACATGTCCAAACAGAGCACAGTCCCACTGAGATCCATTAACATAAACAGCTGAACAGACAAAGCCCCTCACCTCTGCTTCCCATTTCTACTTTGCCTGCTGATTGCAGCATCTGGGCTTGATGAGGCAGGTGACCATCACCTGTTCCAAGCCATCTCCAGCTGCAGAATCACACACACCTTTTCCCAGAGCTAGCAAGCCCCACCTGGTCAGCTAGGGAGCTAGGCTGGGGACCCTTGCCTGCCTCAGCCTCCTGGAGCACCCTGCCCTCTGCTCCCTATGCCTAAGAGCCCACAGTGTTTGGGGAGCCAGGGGCTCCTCTGGTGATGGGTCCTGCTGCTCTGGTTCATGTGCACTGACCCCCTATCCCCTTGTCAGCCTCTGTCACCTTGTGAGTACTTCCTACCCCAACCTCTCCTTCCCTATCCCCAGGCATGCTGGTGCCTCCCAGTCCCAGCTACACCCCCGACCAGGATCCTCTTCCTCCTCCCCGTTGGCCTCCCAGTTTGTGACATGCATGTGCTCCCCAGTCAAATGGAATCAAATGAACTCCGAAATGATCAAAGGGATGGAGTAACTTCCCTATCATTTGATTGTTTATAGAAAATGTGAGTAAGAAGCAACATGACAGAAGTGTATAAAAGCATGTGTGATGTGGGAAAATGGGAGGAGAAAAGCTTTTCTTCCTCTCTAAAAAACCCAAAAACTCATGGGCATCCAACAAAGCTGAACATCAGAAGATTCAGGACAGGCAAAAGAAGACCCTTGTTGACACAGAGCATAGTTAAACTATGCAACTCACTTCCAAAAGGAGGCTTTTAAAAAATGATTTGACAAATCAGGGCTACTGGTGGCTACTAGTCACACTGGCTATGATCTGTCACCGTAGTTGGAGGCAGCAATACTTCTGAATACCAGTTGTTGGAAACCATAAGAAGGCAGAATTGCTGTTGCACTCAAGTCCTGCTTGCAGGCTTCCTAGGAGCGTCTGGTCGGTCACTGTGAGAACAGGATGCTGGGCCAGGTGGGCCATTGCCTCATATGTTCCCCACTAAAGCAGGCTTTCTTCTGAGCTAGATCTTAATGGAGGAGCAGGACTGCATGAGTGCAGGTGAGGCTTTGAGTAACCTGGTTCCAGATTGTTTGGGGTCTTAAAGGTAACAGCAATCAGCAATTTGAGTTGGGCTAGGAAATGGTAAGCAGGGATACAAAATTGGTGTAGCGTGTTCTGACCACCACCTGGATCACCTTCTATAACAGTGAAAGATTCCAGACCCCCTTCAAAGAAAGCCCTACGCGAGCTCATGGGCAACTGAGACGAGAACCAACTTGTCTTGATAGTCTGGTGCATCAGCTGTG
Organism: Zootoca vivipara; assembly: GCF_965207765.1. NCBI lineage: Eukaryota > Metazoa > Chordata > Lepidosauria > Squamata > Lacertidae > Zootoca > Zootoca vivipara. The sequence goes on along the minus strand of NC_142596.1, from coordinate 27,275,602 downwards.
GCCCTACGGAGATGAAGGACCCTCCCAGGCAGTGATGAGTACAGCAACATCCCCAAATGGCAAACATGACCCATTAAGGAGGGTGCAGCCCTGACAAAGACAAGTTGACCACAACCATCCAGGATTACCATTCCTCCACCTTGCCTTGCTTAAACGTCAACTTGCTTCTCATCATCCAACCCAAAATGGCCCCCAAGCACAGGCTTAGAAGTCCCACAAGCTCCCTGGGATGCACAGGTGGAAAAGAAAAGGCAGAATGTAGTGTCATCTGCATAGAACATATGAGCCTCCTGCATCAGGCCAATGGCCCCATCTAGTCTAGCATCCTGTTCTCATACTGGCCAACCAGCTGCCCTAATGGGAAGCCCAGAAACAGGACCCTGAGCACTCCAGGTCCCTTCCAAGCCTACAGTTCTATGACTGTGTCCCATTTCCATTATCAAAAAGAAGCATCGTTGTTCAATGCATATACAAACAGATTTTGAACAGGTATTCTGCTGTCTGCCTTTCCTTTTTGTTTTTAATGGAGGCAAATGGTTTTGTTTTGCTTTCTGCTTGGATTCCAAAATGACAGGCACATGAAAGGCAGGAAGATCACAGAGCGGGAACGCTGAGCTTCGTGTCGCCACGCTGTTCGACGAGGAACGCCAAGTGTCCTTCATGGATTTTTAATGAGGATTTTCCAAAACACAGTAAAGATCTGTTCTCGTAAGCGCATCTGGGCTGACATCACTGATGCTGTTAACTGTCCAACCCCAGCGAGTGCAGAGGAAAGGAAAGCACAGGATTTGGGTTTCTTAGCCCTCTGATCGTGCTGCCTTTTGTGTGATAGACACACTGGTGGAGGAGGCGTTTCAGAGCACACCTGGTGATGCAGGCTGTCTTCAGAAGGCGAGAAGTGGCAGGCAGGGAGATGGGAGAAGTCGGGCAGTGAGTCAGATTGCGCTCAGCAAAGGAGTATTGAGGCTTCAAAATAACATGTAACCTGTATCTCCTAGAAAGCCAGAGAAGTGAGAGCTTGGGACACATTAGACTGGGACTGCTAGTTTTCAGCCGCCTTACTGAAGTTTTCCTCATTTCCCCTATTAGTGCTTTCTCATTCCAAGAGTCCCAAAGGGCCACTGTGATCTCACAGGGTCAAACTCACCTTGAGCTTTCAATGAAGGCCAGTCAGTGGTGAGGTGGTCTGGGGTCACGGGAGGGAGATGGGTTGGAGACCTGTCGCTATTTCTGCAGCACGGTCCCTGTCTCCAGTGCCCAAGAGCTTCTCAATTAGCATGAAAATGGGGGCTTTTTAGCCACAGCGTGCTCCAAAACCAAGCCACTGAGGAACACTGAAAAGAAAAGGTGTTTCAGTTCAAGAAAATGGGTTGCAAGTTCTGTTAGGTGTGATGCAATTTCACAGAAAACACAACTTGGGTCACCCTGATATAAGATACTGGAGCACTGCAAGTCATTTGTTCCTGTTTGTGCACGGAAAATTGCAGATCTAGCGGAAGGGAAACACACACAAGGTCTGACTTATGAAGGTGATGCTTCCCTAACTGTTATTATTATACAATAATTGTATAATCTTAGAAGGCTGTATATCATAGAATTGTAGAGCTGGAAGGGACCCAAAGGGTCATCTTGTCCAACCTCCTGCAATGCAGGAATCACAGATAAAGGATGATGGACAGATGGCCATCCAACCTCTCTTTAAAAACCTCCAATGAAGGAGAGTCCACCACCTTTGAAGGTGGCCCATTCCGCTGTCCAATGGCTCTTTCCTCAGGAAGTTCTTCCTAACATTTAGTAGGAATCTTCTTTCTTGTCATTTGAATTGATTGGTTCAAGTCCTCCCCTCTGGAGCAGAAGAAACAAAGCTTGTTCCATCTTCAGGTATTTGAAAATGGCTATCTTGTCACCCCTCAGTCTTCTCTTCTCCAGGCTAAACTTATTTAACCAACTCCTCATAAGGCTTGCTTTGCAGACCCTTGATCATCTTGGTTGCCCTCCTGTGCACACCTCCCAGTTTGTCACTATCCTTTGCCAAGAACGGGACACAGGTCTCCAGGTTGGGTCTGACCAAGGCAGAACAGAGTAGGAATATGACTTCCCTGAGCCGGACACTAGACTTCTGCTGAAGGGGCATGGCTGTGATTACAAGGAAGGGACTCTGCACTTCTGAATTTGCCCCTGTCCTACTGACCCCGGTATAATCCCTGGGCTCATCCAGAATCGGGTCACTAACCAGCTGGAATGAGGAGTTCCTCAGGTTTGGTGTATGGGCTTCTCACTGGACCCCTAGATAACCTGTTTATAGTGAATTCATCCTGATTTCCTTGCTCAAAGCAGCTTCCAGTCTTTCTCAAGCATTCATTCTGATCTGTTTGTGGTTAAACCACAGAGCCTAGGGCTTGCTGATCAGAAGGTCAGCGGTTCGAATCCCCGCAATGGGGTGAGCTCCCGTTGCTTGGTCCCAGCTCCTGCCAACCTAGCAGTTTGAAAGCACGTCAAAGTGCAAGTAGGTACCGCTACAGAGGGAAGATAAACAGCATTTCTGTGTGCTGCTCTGGTTCGCCAGAAGTGGCCTTGTCATGCTGGTCACATGACCTGGAAGCTGGACACCGGCTCCCTCAGCCAATAACGCGAGATGAGTGCGGCAACCCCAGAGTCGGTCACGACTGGACCTAATGGTCAGGGGTCCCTTTACCTTTACCTTTACTACAACATTGAGCATTCGTCCTCCTTTACTCGTGGGGTGCTTACTGTCTTCCTGAGTCAATTGTTCATTCCAAAAATGTCTGTGCATTTCCCCATCACATTCCAAATCCTAAAAAGTGAGTGGTTTTTGTTTGTTTTTTAAAAAGTAAGTGGTCCATTTTGTCCACTAGAACTCATGGACATACAACAAAGCTGAAGGTTGGAAGATGCACGGCAGATTAAGAAAGTCCTTCTTCACACTGCACATAGATAAACTACAGAACTCTCTCCCACAGGAGACAGTGATGGCCACCAACCCAGTTGGGCTTTAAAAGAGGATTAGACTGATTCATGGATGGAGAGGGATATCAATGGCTATTAGCCATGGTGGCTATGCTCTGCCTCCACACAAGGCAGGAGCAATGCTTGCTGGAAGTCAAAGAAGCAGAGTGCGCTGCTGTGCTTGCATCCTGCTTATGGGCTTCCCACTGGGGTGTCGCGAGAACAGGATGCTGGACTAGATGGATCATCGGCCTGATCCAGCAGTCTCTTCTCATGCTCTTATGCCAGCCTGGAGGCTGCTCCTTCTGCTGATTCTGCAGTTAAAGAATCTCACCCCCCAAGGCATTTGATTCCCTGGAATTTATGGGCACCCCCCCTTACTGCATAATTATTGCCCATTTTATGTTGCAAGGTGACAAGTGCAGCATAACGGGAAGCCTCTGTGGCTGAATCCAAAGAACGCCTGGCAGCCCAAAGCTGCCAGAAAAAGATTTGAAAGGCCAGCATCCCTCCTACAGAGGCAGTATTTAATCCTCCGACAGCAATTTCTTCAAATATTATTTCTGTATTGCAGAACAAGCAGTGCCTTTCTTTTTTATCTTTTGGGTGGAAATGGGGGGTGGGGGGAGAGAAGGGAAGAACTACTGAAAAATCTCCACCTGATCAGAAAGGATCAGTTCAAAGGATGTCACCATTACAAACTGGCTTTTAATGCCTGCTCAAGCCCAGGCTGCCCAGCAATGCCCATATGTTTCAGCATGGATCTGGCCCAGTTATGGAGAAAGAGGGGTGGTCAGGACTCCCAGCTCTTGTCTCCAGCATTAACTCCACTGCATATTCCAATGGGAAACCCAGCCAGAGTTTGCATAACAAGGACAAAAAAAGGATGGGTGGGGGGAAGGCTCAAAGAAAATATTTTCCCATGCCAATTTGGAAGCAAGTTATTCTTCAGCAAGCCATTCCAACCACTTTTCTGACGTTGTCTAAAAAGAAGCCAACGCAACCACCCCCTGCTGATTTTGTATTCTTAAACATGCAGCTAAAACTCATAAAACTTTGGAAGCGGCAGAGGAATCCCGAAAAGAAACCCAAAATATAAGGAAAGGAGGATCTAATTATGCCTGAAAACAAAATCCAGCACACTTGGAGAAACCATTCCTCCTGATTTGAAGGTAAGGAGCCTCTGTGTTATTTATTATACACAGCCCTCCAAGCCTAGCCTGATTTGCACTATCAAGAGCAAATCTGTGCTAAAGCACCAGATACAGCAGACCAAAGACCTCTTTCCCAGTCGGATGTCCTGGGCCGGCAGTTGTGCTCATTTCGCCATCCCTAACCCTGACATCCGGGCACACGCTGCCGCTGGCCAATACAGATCTTCACTTTTCCCATTAGAAAAAAAGGGGGGGAAACCCAAATCCTAACCAAATATATTGCCCCTAAAGGCATCCCCAGCTCACCCGTCCTTTCACCCACAAGTTTGCTAATGAAAATGAAAAATCACCATCAGCAGAAAAAAACAGAGGCACTTTTCTTTTCAATGAAAAATAAAATAAAGCCACCAACTTCCCATTACTCTGCAATTTGCCCAGAAAGAAAGAGAAGCATCAGCTGGCATCTCAGCATGAGATCAAATGAGGAAGTATCGCTGAACCTCTGGCTTGAGGCTCTCTCTTCTCACCTTCTTCCTAAACCTTCAGCAAAAGCACAAGAGACTTGGGAAGGCAGTGGAAGAAGACGATGCTCCTATCTTTCGGGGGAAAGGGGGCACAGCTCTGGGGAATGCCCACAACACCATGGCAGCAGAGAAGGACCAGGCAGGGATGAATGTTGGGCAGATAAAAGAAAGTGCTCAATAATAAATTTATTCCTCTTCATGCTTCTTCATGCACTGCATAGCTAAACTATGGAATTCGCTCCCAGAGGAGGCAGTGATGGCCACCAACTTGGACGGCTTTAAAAGGGATTAGAAAAACTCACAGCAGAGACAGCTATTGATGCTCTGCCTCCACAGTCCAAGGCAACAATACTTCTAAATATCAGTTGCTAGAAACTGGGGGGGGGCAGGGCGGGGAGTGCTCTTGTGCTCAAATCCTGCTTGTGTTGTTCAGTCACAGTGAGAATATGATGCTGGACTGCATAGGCCATTTGCCTGATCCAGTTCGCTATTCTTACACTCTTATGATGAAGCCTCACTCAGAGATATCCACTAAATAAGCCAAGCAGAGGACTCGTTTTTGTTTTGTTTTTACAGGGTCCCTATGGTCCTCAAAGAACAGCCCCATTTTTACTCTTAACCCATATACACCCACTCAACCGCTTCAATCAGTGGAACTGCCACTGTTACAGGTGCCACATAACCCATTCCACATTTGTATGGAATTGGTCTTTTAGTGTGGAGGCAACTACATTTTGGAACTCCCTGGCTATTGATATCAGGCATGTGCCTTTGTCGTAGTCTTTTTGATGCCTCTAAAAGGGACGCAGGTGGCGCTGTGGGTTAACCTACTGAACCTACCGTAGGGCTTGCCAATCAGAAGGTCAGCGGTTCGAATCCCCACGACGGGGTGAGTTCCCGTTGCTCGGTCCCTGCTCCTGCCCACCTAGCAGTTTGAAAGCACGTCAAAGTGCAAGTAGATAAATAGGTACCGCTCTGGTGGGAAGGTAAACGGCATTTCCGTGCACTGCTCTGGTTCGCCAGAAGCGGCCACATGACCTGGAAGCTGTATGCTGGCTCCCTCGGCCAGTAAAGCGAGATGAGCGCCACAACCCCAGAGTCGTCCGCGACAGGACCTAATGGTCAGGGGTCCCTTTACCTTAAAAGCACGCATTAGACAAGTTTTCCCAGATATTGAGAGTTTTAATATGTTTTTAGTCTATTGTTATTTTAACTTTTTGAAAAGTTTAAATTAATGTTAATTTTCCTTATTGGTGATTTTATTGTTTTATCCCCCCCCCCAAACCACTTTGAGGGTTTTGTTTTTTACAATCAAGCGGTGCATAAATTTTATGAAATGAATGAATAAATAAATAAATACTTCATATTCTGCCCCCACCCCAGTGAACCTGGAACAGCAATAACATGCTGACTCCCTTTCTGCTGAGACCGACTCACGGAGGGCCCTACGATAAACTCCGAAGGTGGTGAGGAAGAGCTGGGGCTACGGCTTCAGCCAGTGAAATTTATTGCTCCATTCTACCTCCCCCCCCCCTTGTATGGCCCCCCTTGCCGGCTGTTAACATCTAAAGACTCCGAAGATTCTAAATCTACTAGGCCGTGTGTGCGGGGAAGCTAGAGGGCACAATTTGGAGGAACAAAGAGTGCTCCCCACTCTGGCTGTTGAAGTATCCCCTCCCTAGTACAACTGCAACTGTGAGTACAACTGCAAAAAGCCCACAGAAGAGCTGATAGTCTTTCGTCTTGGCAAGAATTTCTACATGCAGCATTTTATATATTTTATTGTTGACGCCGGCTCCAACGATAAAAATTGTGGATTGACGTCGTCGTTTTAGTTTCTGTGTGTGTGTGTGCAATTAAGCACGCTTTTAGAAGGAAAGTTTATGGGGATTGAGTGGAGGCTGTGAACCCATGAGCCTACCGTTCCAGCAAGCTGTGAAAGACTGCCTCATTTGTTATCTTCCTATTTCAAAGGCATTGATAAACTCCTTGTAATCCCCAGTTCTACAGCTCCTCCCCTCGGTGATTTTTAATTCTTATTTTAAAGGAATTGGCTTTTAACTCTTGCTAGCTATGGGTCATGGGAAACGTTTGAGAGAACTTGAAGAACCTTTGTCGCTCCCAAAACCAAAATTAAAAAGGACTGACCGACACCTGGGGAAAAGAGGGAATGACCAAATAGACCACCATGCCGAGGTGGAAACCTACAATCGCTTCCTCCCGCTAGAAGGCCTTGAACTATCCCCTACAGCGATGGTCCAGTGTTCCCCCAAATCAAAGACCCAATCGAACTCTCCGAGTAAAGGGAACAAAACCCCTCTGAAAGGAGGAACAGCCCCTGACCTGATGGACTGCCCTAGATGCGAACAGCTACACTTGGTTATTCAAACTCTCCACTATATTTTCAAAAAAATGGATGAGATATCTCTCCAATTATCAAATCTCCAGAAAGTGGAAAAATCTGACTTAAAAACATCCGAACTAAAAACATTTCAAAACTCATCCATTGTTAAAAAGTCTTCGGCTCTCCATCCCCTCTTAGTTAAAACGGAGGCGAGAAAACACAAATATCACCTTAATCCTCAATTAAATAAACAAGCACTAGTCCTACAACCTAAGAAAATCTGCCTTTTCACCCGGGCTGAAACAGGAAAATGGCTCAGCTTAGAAGGGGCTAAAGAATGCCTCAGTAAAATCCTAAAGATCAAGAACCAACAAATAGACATACATGCGGTCCTGCCCCTGGTACAGCAGGACGGCTCCCTCAAGGTGATCTTGGCTTTTCATTCGCCAAAGATCCCCTCCATCATCGTACGTCGGAAAAAGGACCTGATTATGGCTGGCATTATTCCAACAAGGGTGTTTGTGGATAAAATGATTAAGCCCTTATTATGCAGAGTAGCTGATGGCACGCCCCAAAGTACAGACTGCCCTGACACACTTGATAAAGATGCCGCTTTACATCTTCCCCATCCAATTTCAACACCCCCTTGTCCACTTAATGAACCTTCACCTGTACCTGATATCCTACAAACTTCCTTGGACGAAAGCGCGCTCATCATTTCTTTTGGCGAACTCCCGTGGGATGAACAAGTAGAAACAATTCAAAGACTCGATGCGCTTAAATCACAGCTTTTACGTGTCCATGATAAAGTAAAGGTCAAAAATAAGCTGATTCCATCATCGTCGACAGAAGCAGAGGACCTCCTTCAATTCAGCCCCGAGCCTAAATCCAAATGTCTTCAGCAGGCTCTATCGCGCCGGGCAACATCGACACTATGCCCTGATCTGCATGACGGACCCTCAACATCAGCCTTAATAAATTTTGACCCACTCCCCCCGACGGACTCAGCGAAGGACGAAGTCTTGGCCCCCCAGCAAGAGCTAAATTCCACCTCGACACACTCATCCATGCCGACCTTAGAATCCTCACCCTCTCCGGATAGAACACCCAACCAGCAAATGAGACCTCGAAGAAACCTTTCCATAATATCCGATCCTATAGTTGACCCCCGACCACCCCAACCTCTATGGGAAGGAATTCCCTTAGTACAAGATATGAGGTCGGACCTGATTGAAGACCCGATGGGTCGTATAAACAAAATTATCCAAATTCCAAATGACAATTCTAATAGAGATCCTGTCTCTGCCGATTTAACCTCCATCTCCTTGAGTAATGCTCCTCTACGCTCTCCAACTTCTTCAGAATCACAGACTATATTGGGACAAGGAGCCACCTCTAGCGGAACAAGCATGCCAACTTTACAGCCAAACCGTCCTAATACGGTTACCGCTTTGGGATGCCCATCCCTGTCGTCATCCTCCCAAAGTAAAATAACAGATTTTTTTGCAACTCCAACTCCCTCTACTAAAGAACCTCTCTTGTATCCGAATTGACTGCTAAATAGCCGGACTAGAAAATCCCCCCTGGCATTTTTATGTTGGAATATTGCAGGATGGAGGGGGAAAAAATTAGATCCTGAATTTTTGAAGTTTATAAATTTATTTCAGATAATACTCCTGCAAGAAACCTGGGAAGAGGAGGCAATTGATATAAATGGCTACGATCTCATTTCACTCCCAGCCTGCCCCTCCCTTAAAGGCGGACGCCCTAGAGGCGGTTTGTTGATTGCCATTTCTCTTAAATTGCAGGCCAAATTTACACTTGTCCAGTCACTACCCCCTTATGCCATCACAGGCCTGATTTCCGGGGGGGGGGGGGGAATTTGAGTTACTAATTACAAATGTTTATCTCCCTCCTGGAGGCCAAATAGCGGACCTCCATTCTAAATGGGAAATGCTTGAAGAGCACTTAATTCTTTGTTACACCAAGTACCCAAATACCCCTTCAGTACTGGGAGGTGATTTTAATGCTCGTACGGCTGCAAACTGGGAGGCATTGAGTAAGGCTAAGTGGTGGGTTACTCCTGGCCACCAAAATCTGGATCTATCCCTCTATGTACAGAGGCGGTCAAAAGATAACAGAGTGAATGAAGCGGGTGTCCTTTTATACCAAATGATAATTCGTTTAAATTTAATCATTTTAAATGGTAACTGCCCTCCGGATATCCCCGGTGAATTCACCCATCTGAGCGCATTTACAAACAGTGTGCTAGATTACTTCATAGTTTCCAAAGACTTACTTTCAAATCCTTTTTATTTTAAAATAGAAAATGTCCAACTGAGTGACCACCTCCCGTTGGTTGCCAAACTTTCAATGGATTGGCACCCGGTAGAGGCTACACATCCCACACATATAGGATTAAATGCTGCAGCACAAGTGAGAGGAATAAAATGGTCTCCAACTCAGGCCCAAAAATATATGGAACTTTTCCAAAAAGAGATAGTTCAATCTCACATTGCCTCAAATCTAGACTCATATGGACATGACAAAATCATTAATGTATTCTCTTTGTTTATGGAAGATCTCACATCCTTCTTCACAGTACCGGCCCACCGAGTTAACCGGACCCAATACAAGATTGGTGCTCCCTGGTTTAACTCGCAATGCAAACAAGCTAGACAGCACCTCTGCACTATCTACAATGAGTATAAATTCTCTGGCGCCCTAGTATTACCCCCGAGTTATCAACAAGCCAAAACTGCATACAAGCAGGCTCAGAAAATAGCCAAGCGTAAGTGGCAGCAAAATCGCTGGCAAGCGCTAATAGTCGCCTCCAGATCCCAAAACTCACGACAATTCTGGCACCTCGTTAATAGAAGATCTAAAAAGTACCCCTTAACAGTCATCCCTGCCCCAGTTTGGGAACTATTTTTAAGGAAATATTTTGCGCTAACCGAAACCAAGACCTATACGTTTGATGATCTGTTTGAACACCTCCCTATTTGGCCTGCCACCGAGCCGGATGAAATTTTGGATTTAATCGCTAAACTTAAGATCGGTAAAGCCCCCGGGCCCGATCTGGTCCCGGCGGAAGCCATAAAACTCCATCCTGCTTGGTGGGCAAAAATCCTTGCTATTACTTTTGATGCCATCAACGCAACTGGACTTGTACCCAAAACATGGAAGGATGCAATTATAATTCCAATTTACAAAAAAGGTTCCCCAGCTGATCCGGGGAACTATAGAAACATCAGTCTTTTGTCAATAATTGGGAAAATATATGCACGCTTCCTGTTAACCAGACTTGTCCAATGGTCTGACGAAAAACAACTGATAGGCCCTGAACAAGCAGGATTTAGACCAAATCACTCAACTACCGATCATGTATTAGTTTTGTACCATCTAGCTCAAAAATATACTTTTCCAACTCGAGGTCAACTTTGCGCGGCCTTTATAGATCTCAAAGCCGCGTTTGATAGTATTCCCAGAAGGCTACTTTGGGAAAAATTGGCACGCTGGGGAATTGATAGGAGGTTATTATGGCTAATGATTCAACTTCACGAAGGGTCGGCTGCCAGGGTGAGAATAACCCCTGCCGGCGACCTCACAAATACTGTACCCATCAACAGAGGAGTCCGGCAAGGGTGTATCTTAGCCCCTCTTCTTTTCAATTTATTCATTAGTGATATGAGGGCACCCTTAGCCGAATCCCAAATAACCATCCATGCCCCACGCCTTGCAAACTACCGCTGCCCACTATTACTTTACGCAGACGATGCAGTTCTCCTCTCTTTTTCGAGAATTGGCCTTAGGAGGGCACTCAAAATTTTTGCTTCATATTGTAAATCCAATTTTCTCACCATAAACCAATCTAAATCCTAAGTTCTAATTTTTTCCAAAAGTCGAAAATCATATAAGTGGGAACTAGACGGGAAACCTATCGAACAGGTTTTTAAATTTCAATACCTAGGAGTTTATCTCCAACACAATATGGGCTGGAAAGCACATATTGCATATACCCTAAATAAGGCCAAAGCCCTTTCTTTCGCGCTTTTGCGCTTTTTCTTCTCTGACGGGGCTCTCCACGTTCCATCCGCCTTGAAGGTATTTAACAACAAAGTGATCGCGACAATGACCTATGCCGCCCCACTATGGGGGGCCGCAGTAAATTTAAGGCCTTTGGAGGTAATCCAAAATCAATTCATGAGACGTCTATTAAAACTGCCTCAGTGTGTCAGTAATTCAGCCATTCGCTTAGAATTAAAAATCTCCTCTCTAGAAACTATTTTCTGGAGGCGTATTCTATGCTATTGGCTGTCTCTGTGGTACAGGCTTCCGAATCGTTATTTGATTCAATGTCTTTGGCGAGACGAGTTTCCTAGTCCCTGGGCAAAAACGATCCATACTAAAATTGTGTCCTATGGACTGTCCCCTTCGGACTTGTTGAAACTAGACCTTGCCACAGCTAAAAGAACCCTCAAGCAAAAACTAGAGGAGATGGACCTTCAGCAAAATGTCATAATGGAAAGTGGTACCTGTTCACCATCGAACCTCGGCATAGTGCCCTCCCTGCAGATTCCATCTTATTTGACATCCCTATCAGTCGCGGCCCATAGGTTTGCCTTTATTAAGGCAAGATTTAATGTCTTTCCTTGCAATGTTGTGAATAATAGGTTCTCGAAAGGTCAGAGTTCAGTTCTGTGTGCATGTGACAACAGATCCATAGAATCCCTCCATCATATATTATTCTGTTGCCCCTTGCACATGGTCCCTCGGACCAGATTTTTATCCCCCTTAATATCTGAAACTTTGGATAAGACTTCGGAATCCCAGTTAACATATCTGTTACAGGATAATGAGCCAAGTAGATCACTCCTTGTAGCTAGATACCTGATTGCAGTTCTATCCTACAAGAGGAAAAATGGGTTACTTTATGATTATTGATTTTTTGCCCTAATGTTTGATTTATAGTGGTGACCAGATGATCTAAGTGATATTTTTTACCTTGTAATTGTAATTTTATAATATTTATAGGGATAGGATTTTATGAATGGAATTGATTTTGTTTACTTTTGTTTTGTTTTGTTCTGTTGTACGATGTACATTGTTTTGTGTTGATATCTTGATATGGGCCTATGGCCGTAATAAAGTACTGAATATATAGCAATAACATGCTTGTCTCCTTGCGTGACGGAGCTGTGGGGACTCTTCTGGAAGAATGGGTGGGCAAGGCTGAAACCGAGGTTGTGGCCGACCAGCTACTCACAGAGACTCCTGCTTGTGTTTGGACTCGGCAGCCAAAGGTAATCTGAACATAATCAAGGGATGGGTGAAGGTCGTTGTGCTGTCTGGGCTACGCAAAACAAAAGTCAGCACACAGACGCTGCCAGCCAGAGGCCACAACAGGATGTCCTCCCCACCTCAGATGACCCACATATAACATCACTTCGCAATGTGCTGTGACCATCCTGGGGGCATAGAATCCAGCTTTTGGCCTGACAAAAACTGATGATTTTTTTGTAGTTCCATGTCACATTTTGGAGCATAATCTGAAGCATCCAAGCATGAGCTCCTTTGTGCCCAAAGTGTCCTGAAAGCCACTTCCAACAGTGAAGGAAAATGAGATCTCACCATCACAAAAGGGCTGCCATCTCCCTCACTCCCAGGAGATCTTCCAGCAGCCTCATGGCAGGCAGAAATTCAGCTAATGCAGCTTCCCTTTGCACCTCACTGGGTGCAGTGTTGTTTTGCTTTCACAACTCCCTCTCCAGCCACCCCTCTTCCAACCTCCAACCTCCCCACCACCTGCATATTATTTTCGCAAAAGAAATCCCTGCAGAGCCTTCCCAAGCCCAAGCCCTGGGAGACAGAGAGGCCTTGCCTGTTCCTGTGTTCAGGTTCAATGCGCGGGCCTTTTCCTCCAACACTAACATCCTTTGTCACAGAAGGTGACCTTGCAAGACTTTCTCACAGGTGCTGGAAAAATACAAGGGGAGGGAAGGTAGTGCGAGTTGGGTGCCTCTGCCATATTTTTGCGCAGGAGAACGGGACTTCCAAAGCTGATTCACTGTCCACAATGACATAAGGACCCGGGAGAGCTCAGGTGGTAGGGCATGAGACTTTTAACCTCTGGGTCGCAGGTTCGAGCCCCACATTGGGCAAAAAGAAGCCTGCATTGCAGGGGGTTGTACTAGATAAACCTTGGAATCCTTTCTACAATTCTGTGATTCTCTGATTAGAAGAGTCTGCCGGATCAGGCCCACCCAGCCCGGCATCCTGTTCCCACAGCGGCCCATAGGAAACCTGCAAGCAGAATCCTAGCACAATAGCCCTCTCCCTTCCTGCGGCTTCCAGCAACTGGTACTGTATTCAGAAGCATTGCTGCCTCCAATTGTGGAGGCAGAGCATAGCTCAGGGGCCAGCAAACTTTTTCAGCAGGGGGGCGGTGCACTGTCCCTCAGACCTTGTGGGGGGCCAGACTATATTTTTTTTGGGGGGGGGAGAACAAATTCCTATGCTCCACAAATAACCCAGAGATGCATTTTAAATAAAAGCACACATTCTACTCATGTAAAAACACGATGATTCCCAGATTGTCCGCGGGCCAGATGTAAAAGGCGATTAGGCCAGATCCGGCCCCTGGGCCTTAGTTTGCCTACCCATGGCATAGCTACCATGACTAGTAGCCATTGATAGCCCTCTCCTCCATGGATGTGTCTAAATCTCTTTTAAAGCCGCCTAGATTGGTGGCCATTCCCTGCCTCCTGCAGGAGTGAGTTCCATAGTTTATGCTCAGGCACTTGCCCAGGTTCTTCGTGGCCCAGGTGCTAGAGCCCAGCTCTGACCCAAGGCCTGTCTTAATCAACCCAGGTGCCAAAGAGGACACAGATGCCTGCAGCGCCATCAGAGCATGGGCTGCCTTGTGCTGTTTTTAGTCTGTGAGGGCCTAACACCGAGCACAGGCACGCAATGCCTCTACTTGCCACCCAGCATGATCCCTGGCTGCCTTTGAACTTGACTTCAACCATCATGAAGCTCACGGGCCCCACCTCACACCCCCTTGGAGGTGCAGAGAGGCGAAGATCATTACTAAGCCTTCATGACAATATGGAAATTCACTGCCATCAGCGACGGAGAGGGTTGCCAGCCGTGCCAGAGTACGGTAGGTTCCTGCCTGTGCCCGGCTGCCGCAGAAGGACTTTGGGAGACAGCTCGGAGTATTTTTATGCTGCTGTGACAAAACATGCTCAAACATGTCACTTTGCTTCACGTCACGCAAAGGTCCATGAATAAACTCTGGGCCCCATCCAAGGTTAGGCTGCCATCTGTATCCTCAGAAGAGCAGCCAGCCTGTGGGCATCATCAGTGAACCAAATCCCTGGGCCCATCTCTCTCCCGCCACCCCCCCCCCGCTTCCTTGCCCACATCCCCTGGTTGTCACTTTTCTGAGCTTAACAGAAGGCTGAACCCATCAGGACAGAGCTGTCTTCCTTCCTCTATAAACTTAAACTAACTCCCAGCCCGAAATGGTTCCCCCCAAAAAATGAAAGCTAAAATGGGGGGGAAGTCCTGCAAAAAAGAACAGTGGCTTCTTCTATATAAGATATGAAATGTGTGATTTATCTATTTCAGCAGTAATTATACTCTGTCTGCTGCCAAGAGAGAGTCCAGGGTTCAAATCCCTACTCGGCCCTGAAGCTCGCTGAGTGATCTTGGGCCAGTCATCCACTCTCAGCCTAACCCACCTTACAGGGTTGTTGTGGGGATTAAATGAGAAGGTAGAGAAATTTGTATGAGATCTTTGAAATGCAATAAATGAGCCAAATAAAATGGTAGAAAAACAATGTTAAGGATAACAGTGGTGATGTAAATATAGAGAGGCAAGGCTTTTACAATATCATCGGTATGATGTAAAAGGGGGACAAAAAAAATTATTAAATAAAGGTGTCTAGAAGGAGTGAAACTGTCACAATGCTGATGAACACACTATGCGTGTCCCCCCCCCCAAATAGCTATAAGACAGAAAGAGGGGCCAGCTCTTGTGTGATTTGTGGGGTCTATCTCTCTCTCTCTCCCCCCCCCGTGTGTGTGTGTGTGTGTAGCAGACCATGCAGACTTTGTGTGTGAGCATACAGCTCTTATTTTCTATTTTTAACTGCCTGATATTCTCAGCTGTCAAAACCTGCTCATCTCCATGAAACAGACAGGAGAGCCAGATGTTGCCCTTTGAAAGATGTAAAATAAAAATAAAAAATTGCTGAAGTTGAAGCATTGAGGGATCTCCATCGTGGGATTTGCCCTCACGGACCCTTTTCCATCCCCTTCTCCTGCCTGATGCTTCCATGTTTGCTAAAGCAGAATCAGAAGTTCACCTGGCCTAGCTCCACTGCTTCCTGCCAATGGCTTTGCACAGCGAGGCTTTGCGATCTGCACCTTGACATGCGATCTGCACCTTGACATGCCATCGCCTGTGAAACAGATGCCCAGAGCTTGGCTGAGATGCGACTTCTGTCCAGCGAATTATCACCTGCTCTAAGTTCCAAGCCCAAGTAGACCTCCTCCGTCTATTTTCCTTTTAAATCCATCTGAAAGTATGAATGTCCCCTGAACTCCCCTAAGTCCTGCTCAGTGATCCCACAGAAAAGACACTGGTACCACCGCAGAATCACAGAAGGGACCCAAAGTGTCATCTAGCCCAACCGCTGCAAATGCAGAAATCATGGCTCCCCCCCCCAAGAACCCTGGAAACTGTGGTTTGTTAAGGGCACTGGGAACTGTAGCTCTGCGACAACAACTCTCTTCACCCTTAACTAACTGCAGTTCCCAGTATTATTTAAGGGAAGCCATGACTGTTAAAATTGGTGTAAGAGTGCTTTAAACGTATTGTGTGGGTGTGACCCCCTAGCATGTATAAGTGGTGTCAGTGCCTGTTTCAGGACAGTGCGGAAGGTTTTCTGCTGTCACAGATCCGGAACGGAAAGGGTCTCCAGGCACTCTGGCACCTTGAGAAGGTCTTAAGCACAACAGCCCCAACCCTCTGAGCTTCCAACCATCTAGAATTTGTTCGGTTGCGGTTGCATACATGTAGTCTATGATCTGTGAGGGACAACCTCAAAAGCAGACCTTGAGTTTCGGAGGTTGAGACTAGATGACACACTGGGTCCCTCCCAGGTTGACAGTCCTATGATTCTATGTCAGGTCACCTGAACTACATTTTAAAGCAGCAGCAGCAGCAGCATGGCAGGAAAGAAAAAAGGCTTCTGTTCCCTGTTTCACCTGAGTTTCCCCAGGTTTTAAGATTTTCAAGAGGAGCCCTTGTCTCCGTCCCACCAACACCCGAAGCATATTTGCTGGTAATTTGAGAGAGGGCCTTCTTTGTGGCTGCTCCCAGGCTCTGGAATTCCTTGCCAAGGGAAGCCTAACAAGACTTCCTTCAGCAGGCAAAGACCAAACAGGCCTTTGGTCCATATGTTAAACACTTTAGAAGAGTCCTGCTGGATCAAACCAAAGGGGGCCATCACAGCAGTCACCCAGATGTCCCAATAGGAAACTCACAAGCAGGACCTGAACGCAACAGAGCAACACTCTCCCTGCCTGGTATTCAGAGGCATGCTGCCCCTAACACTGAAGGGAGGACATAGCCGGATCCTCCATCAATTTTTCTAATGCCCATTGAAAGTCATCCAGGTTGAAGGCACCTTTTATCATATGTGGTGGATATGCAAGAAAGTAAAAGCATTTCGGGAAATGATATATAATGAATTGAAAAAAGTGTTTAAAATAACTTTTATTCAAAAAAAGCTCGAAGCTTTTCTTTTAGGAATTATAGGTGCAGAAATTCCAAGGGAGCAGAAAAGATTGTGTATGCGACCACAGCTGCACAGATGTGATTGGCCCAGAGATGGAAAGAAGACCAAGTCCCTACCTGAGAAGAATGTCAGATTAAGTTGATGGATTCTGTCGAAATGACAAAAATGACCGGAGGAATCAGGGAGGCCAATTTTTTTAATAAGGAAGGAGAACATTTATAATTTACCTTAAAAACCATTGTAAACAGCTAAAACCGTTAGTAGGATTGGAGTAACCCTTGTAGTTTAATGGTGAATTTTGGACATAATGGAAATGTAAAAGATTTGGATTCTAAAAGATGCAGGAGGAAATGATTAACAATAGGGCCCACAAAGGGGAGGAGGGAAGTCCAGGAGATTCTTTGGAATCTTGTCTTTATGTTGTATGTTGGATATGTGATTGTAAAACTTTAATCTGAAAACCAAATAAATAAATTTATGAAAGTCATCCAGGTTGGTAGCTATCTCTACATATTGTGGCAGCAAATCGCAGTTTAAAAAGGCAATGCATAAAGAAATTCTTCCTTCTTCCTTCTGTGTGTCCTGAATTTCCTAACATTCGGCTTTGCTGGATGAACCCACTGAGTTCTAGTATTATGAAATATGTCTGTCTTCACCGTCGAAGATTTAAGGTGGATGCCCAAGTCTGCCCTGGCATTTTCAGGCAGCAAGTCCAAAGAACTGAGGCAGGTGGCAGTGATAAGCGATGCTCCAAGTCTTACCAATTAAAATTAACAAGTCACCAGGTCCAGGTGGCATCCGCCCAAGAATTCTTAAAGAGCTCATATGTGAAATTGCTGATCTTCTAACAAAAATATGTAATTTGTCCCTAAGATTGGCTTCTGTACCTGAAAACTAGAAAGTGCTCAATGCTATACCATTTTTTTAAAAGAAAGGGATCCAAGGCTGACAAGAAATTGCATACCAATTAGCTTAATGTCTGTACTGGGAAAATGGAAAGCATTACAAAAATTAAGAGAAGAACAAGCCTTGCTGAAGCAAAAGCAGCATGGTTTCCAAAAGGGTAAGTCTCGTATAACTAACTGTGTAGATTTCTTTTGGTGTGTCAATAAGCCAGTGGATAGGGGTGATCCTATGCAGACTGTGTACTTGGACTAACAAAGTCCCTCAGCTACGATTCCTGAGCCAACTTAACGCTCGTGGGGTAAGACGAAGGGCTTTCTTATGTAGTGCTAACAGGTTAAAGAACAGGAAGCAGGGAGTAAGAATGAATGGGCAGTTTTCACAATGCTATGGGAAATGGAGTCCCCCAATGACTGGCTCTGGGACCAGTGCTTTTTAAACTTGTCCAGAAATGCTATTAGGCAAAACTGAAATGCACACTATAATGGAGATGAATTTTCATGCTGACTTTTTCAATCAATCAATCAATCAATCAATCACAAACCTCTGCAGAATTGTGGGGCACTGATCTTAAGTTTGGGGAAATGAGTAATCAATACGCTGACACTGACAGATTTGTCCATCACCCAAAGATTTCTTAAGCTGAGCATGTCTTGACAGAAGAGAGCAGCCAACCCACAATTCAGGCCTTACTACCCAAGCCCTGTCCTCCATGCTCAGCCACCTCCATGAGGGTGGCAAGAGGTCCAAGAAGGCCTCAGGTGGAAGCTTGGAAATGCAAGAATGGACTCCAGGCTTGGCTGCCTCTTGATGAAGGAACAACAGCAGGATTTGCATTTGCTCAGAAAATATGGCAGAGCCCACAGCCTACAAGTCTCCGGCTTTGGTTCTTTTCCCTCACAGTTTCAATTAGGATGATATATTTGACTATCGATTTGCTACGAATGGCTCGCCCTGTGTTTTAGTCTTATTTAAATTTCCACCTTGAGCAACTCAATGAATTAAAAACTAGAGAGAGAGAGAGAGAGAGAGAGAGAGAGAGAGAGAGAGAGAGAGAGAGAGAGAGAGAGAGAGAGAGAGAAGCCCTTGTTTTTTGCAACAAGGTGCAGACTTCTGCTGTGCAAAGCATTTATCAGCCCCATCAAAAGCTGAAGCTGCACCAAGGAGGGGGAGGGGAGGAGCTTCCTCACCAGCTGCGTCAAAAGAAATGCAGCAAAAACTTTAAATCAATTACTTGGATTAGAGAAAGATGCAGTAGAGATAACGGCCCCCTGAAAACAAAGGGAATTCCTCCACTGAGTGTGTGTGTGTGTTTGGGAGGGGGTGTTAATGGGTGCTGCACAAATGGTAACATGCAGTCTGGATTAAAAATAAATAAATTCAACAGCCCTCCCCATACAGATCTTCTCTGTGTGTGTGTGTCCCTCCCTCCCCCGAATCTCCCCAACTTCATCTCAGATACTGCAGTTTCCTGGGAGAAGGAGACTAAACGACTCCCCCCCCCCTTTGGCTTCCAGCTTCTGAAGCTCCACCACAAACAAAAAGCAGCATTTTGTCAGGTAGGGAACAAGGTAACCTCAACCCTCACAAGGATCCAGATCTTGGCAGCACTTTTATGTCACACTGCGTGCTTTGAAAAACACATTGGATTTTCCCAAGGAGCGAAAAATAAAACAAATCAAATCTGTATTAACAGACAGCTCAAGATTTCTGCTGACGAACCCGCGAGGGACACTTCGCACTCGGGCTTTTCAAAGGCACCGTTTTGGACAAGCCAAAACTGCTACTCTTTCGCACACAAGGACGGTGATGTGTTAAGGAGAGGCACCAGTAGTAATTGCTGCAAATATTTCAAGCGTAAACAGCCCTTTATTCTTGCCAGAACCTGTATCTCTTTCTCACTCATTCCCCACAAGTGACATACCAAAAAACCTGGGTGATATTGCACAGGACAGAGGAGCCTGCCTAGATCAGTGCTCATCAACCTTAGCTGACAGAGATGAAGGCAGTTGTAGCGCTTGGAGACCCAGGGTGGAAGAACTCTGGGCTGGATGACATTCAGGTCCACTGCAATAGTTCTGTGATGATCACAGCAAGCTCGCTCACTGGTCCATTTAGCTCAGTGTTGTCTAAACTGACCAATAGCAGCTCTCCAGGGTTCTACGGCAGGGGACATTCCTGCTGGATACTGAACCTGGGACATTTTGCATGCAAGACGATGCTCCACCACCAAGCAATGGCCCTTTTACTGGTGTGGATCTGGCTCAGCTGGGCACTGACATGCTGATGCAACCAAGACTCAACGCCACATCCTTCTGCTGTCCAGTCTGCTAGGGCACACATCAGACCTTGTCTACGTCAAGGTGTCCTGCTCCACTGGCCATGCATTCCCTCCTTTGGCAAAGAAAAAAGAAAAAAAAGGCGGGGGGGGGCCCTCCCTGGTGACCTGCTCACCTGCCGCATGCCTCGTTTCCCTGCCAGCTCAGAAAAGCCTCTGATTCCCCCATCATTTCTCTCTTCCAATTTATGCATCTCGCTGCCTGAGCTGAGCTGATGCCCATTCATCAGTTCTGCAGCTGGTCTCTGCTTCATCACAAAGGGTGGGTCATAGCAAGAGGAGAAGCAGCAGCAGCAGCACCAGACCCTGCGACAGCCACATGGAATCCTGAAACACACACACAGCTACCTAAACTAAGCCACTCCCCAAAATAAGCAACCCCCAAGTAGATGACTGCTCTTGACAGCTCCTGTTACAGTAAGCATGTTACCCTTGAGAGCAGGCTTCCCCAACAAGTGGCTTCCAGCTGTTTTGGACCACATCTTCCATCAGCCCCAGCTAAAGTTGCCGCCTTTGTTCTGGCAAAATACAGGACAAGGCGGTGCAGTTGGGGGACGATATTTTTTCCCAATCTGGTGCTGAAGTGACTTCAAAGTAATCCATTACAATCTATTGCAGCCCAACAGGATGGCTCATCTGAAATTTGTCACACATGCTCACAGGCACACACAGACACAACATTTTATAAATTTCTGTTGTCTGGCTACCCAGAGCTTAAATACATGACATTTCACACACACTTTCAAACACATGTATTTGGAGAGGATCCCAGACTTGGCAGAGAGAAGGGGGGGGGGAGAAGCAGACAGGCAGGCAGGCAGGCAGGCAGGCAGACAGAGAAGACCTGAAACACAGGACTAAACTGTTTCAATACAGGACATTGAAATATGGGACAATCCTGTATTATAAAAAAAAGGTAAAAGGTGATGGACCCATGGATGGTTAAGTCCAGTCAAAGGTGACTAGGGTGCGGCGCTCATCTTACTTTCAGGCCGAGGGAGCCAGCGTTTGTCCACAGACAGCATTCCGGATCATGTGGCCAGCATGACTAAACCGCTTCTGGCGCAACAGAACACTGTGACAGAAACCAGAGCGCACGCAAACGCCGTTTACCTTCACCCCGCAGCAATTTATCTACTTGCACTGGCATGCTTTCGAACTGCTAGGTTGGCAGAATCCGGGACAGAGCAACAGGAGCTCATCCTGTCATGCGGATTCGAACTACCGATCAGCTGATCAGCCAAGCCCAAGAGGCTCAGTGGTTTAGACCAGAGCGCCACCCGCTCCCAGGACAGGTGGTAACCCTAGCCCCAGCTAGCAACATCTGAAGGGTATCAAGATGGGGAAAGCTGCTTTGGAGAGCCACAAGGTCTCTTCTCTCTAGCCCAAGCCACCATTTTGTAAGGTGGCCTGTGACTTAAACACTTTGGAAATTGAGACAGACTTCCAAAGAGGTACATAAAAGACTGTTTTTTTCTTTATGTTTGTCAAACACCAGCCTGACTGCTGCACAGAAAATCATTCTGAAGCTCAAGGCAGTCTAGAGAGAATCTCACTGGATTTGACATCCATAAGGGAGAAAAGCTTGCTGTAAAAGGGCGAGATTTGACACTCAGAACCAAATACCACAGGGCTATAGTTTAATCACAGAGGCTGAGAGCACATACAGTTCTGGGCACAATGTGATCAAGGGTCTGCAAAGCAAGCCCCATGAGGAATGGTTGAGGGAGTTGGGGGTGTTTAGCCTAGAGTCAAGAAGACTGAGAGGTGATATGACAGCCACTTTCAAATATCTGAAGGGCTGTCACATGGATGATGGAGCAAGCTTGTTTTCTGCTGCTCCAGAGGGCAGGACCTGAAGCAATGGATTCTAATCTTAAGAAAGGAGATTCCGACAACATTAGGAAGAACTTTCTGAAGGAAAGAGCTGTTTGACAGTGGAAAGGACTCCCTCAGAAGGTGCTGGCCTCTCCTTCATTGGAGGCACACTGGGGGGAAAAACCCAACAACCGGAAACCTGAACCTTTTCACAGTGGAGAAGGAGGAGGATGGCCTGACACTTGGTTTTGCTGTGACCCCTCTTGCCCATATATGATGATCTGCCACCACTCACCCAACTTCACGACAGCACACTGCTCCTGCCACAGGGTGAGCAATCGTGTTGGCAAGGCAGAGACACACACAGAGAGGCTTAGCTGTGGAAATCAAATATGGCCACAGGGAAATATTCCCGTCTGCTGCGACTACACTCAGCAGCTGGAGTTTACACAGAGTCTTATTCAATAAAGATGACAGCAACCATTTCTGTGCCTTGGTCTGAAAAAAGAAGCAGAGAGGGAGGGGAGAAAACTGTGTCTCGCCTGCCTTTCTTCACCAGGTGCTTCTGTTCAGGGGGAAGATGAGTTCCAAAAGGAAGTGAGCAACTAGCCCAACCCATCTTCCAAATGGGAGGTGAACAATCACTCCTTCCTTGGAACATGTTAACTGACTAGACCAGAAGCTGTCGAGTCAGTTTCACAGCTTTACTGTCTTTTATGGGACTAGGGAAAGCAGATGCAATTAGGAATAATTAACAGGCTTCTCCTTCGCTCCAACAATGATGCTATCCTGTTAAGTCTTGGGGCTAGGTTACTCGGAGGGTCATCTCATGAGAACATAAGAAGAGCGTGCTGGATCAGGTCAGTGGTCCATCTAGTCATAAAATCTTTGAATTGTAGAGTTGGAAGGGAGCCCAAGAGTTATCTAGTCCAACCCCCTGCAATGCAGGGATTGCAGCTAAATAATCTCTTACAGATAGCCATCTAACCTCTGTTTAAAAACCTCCACTGAATATGAGTCCACCACCTGCTAAGGGATTCTGTTCCACTGTCAAACAGCTCTTACCACTGGACAGTTCTTCCTAATGTGGAGCTGGTTTCTCCTTTCTTATACTGTAATTTGAATCCATCGGTTCTGATACCACCCTCTAGAGCAGCAGAAAATAAGCCGGCGTTTGTCCGCAGACAGTTTTTCCGGGTCATGTGGCCAGCATGACTAAGCCGCTTCTGGCGAAGCAGAGCAACACACGGAAACGCCATTTACCTTCCCACTGGAGCAGTACCTATTTATCTACTTGCACTTTGACATGCTTTCGAACTGCTAGCACGTCAAAGTGCAAACAGTTCGAAAGCATCTATATTCTGCCTTTTCCCAGCCCAGAACTCAAAGTGGGTTACACAGACAAAGAAAACATAGAAAAGATGATCACTAAATGTAATTAAACCCCAATGAAATTAGAATAAAAAAATAAAAGATCCATTAAAAACACCGATAATAACAATAAAAATGACCCTTTCCTCAAAAACAGTCAGTTCCCAAGGGCTTGTCAGAATAGAAATGCCATCAAATGCCAGCAGCATCAAATGAAGGGCAGTAAGGAGGGAGCCAGTTGGGCTTCTCTAGGGAGGGAGTTCAAGAATCTGAGCGCAACCCCATTCTACAGCAAACAACAGAGTGCATACGAGTGTCCATCTCCTTGGCACTCAGGTGCCCACTTTGAGCCCTGGACCTTGAAGTGAGCTGATGCCAAGTTAAGGCAGAGGAGAAACAGTTTAGGGTCTGCCTCAGTCTTGGGCTGACCGAGGAGAATGAAAACCAAGCCAAATGAGCATTTGCATATTGCAACCCCTTGGAGAAAAGTGGCTCAGCACAATCAGACTCCCTCCTGAAGACAACAGAGAAGTTCTGGCAGAGAAGAGACAAAGGCCCTAATCCATGGAATCTATAACTCATTTCATAAGCCGACCTTGAGGACTCACTAAGGTCGTTCCCTGGACTCCTAGCCATTGGCCCAAAGAGAGAGTTGCTCTTTGCCTGCCCTCTTGCAGTTGTTTTGTCATTCTGGTTTGTTCTGTTTACTACTCATGCCAACTCCCCACAGAGCAGAAAAGCAGCGACTTAACAGCCCCAGCCTCAACCAAAATCACCACCATTGGCTCCCAGGTCTTACAGAGATTGCTGGCTGATTTTGAAGAGCACCGGTGCCATTTCAAGGCTTTCTAACAGCCTGGGCTAAACAGGAGGCTGCACTTTGGCTCCCAAGATTTTAAGCTGAAATGTGTTCAGCAAGGACATCTGAACAAGGCATAATGGTAATTACGTAGGGTTTTTTATTTTTTTAAAAAAAAATGTTGAAAGGAAGAGACATATTACCCAAGGGAGAGGGGGAAAGAAATGGTTTTAAAGTGTCACGCAAACTATTATCTACAGAGGAATGGGAGCAGCCCAACCTTTTACTGGCCTTTTCTGATCATGAAAGTCACTCGGTGCTGCCTGCTAATAATTCATTTTTCACTATGGCAACCTACGAATTCTCCAAAACAGCCTGTCACAAATACTTGAAATTTTTGAAAAGAAATAATCACTAACTGCAGAGGCAGTTTAGTCAACGCACGGGGCCTTGACAGGAGGTTTTTTAAAGCCAAACACATTTTGTCTTTGCTGTGATCCAAGATACCCCCAGATGCCAGACTGGAAGGCAGCCCTAGCAAACAGTTACTACGTTTTTTATTTTGTTTTTAAGTGTACTAGGCATGCACCATCTCAAACGGGTCTTCACGGCACATTGCTTGCAGAGAGTATGCTGGGCTAGGGCCACAGGCAAGAATGAGCCCTGAGCCAGGCTCAAATGTCCTATCAGCCATGAACTCACAAGGTGGCCTTTGGCACCTCTCCTGCAAGCCATTCCACGCAAGGGTTATTCTTGTTATAGACTACTGAGATAATGGAATTGCAGGACTTTGAACAATCCAAAACACAGTGGCTGCTGTGCTTAGAATTATTATTTCACAGGTGCCAAAATTACAGCCCCAGAAGCTCTGTGTTGTGGCACTAAAGCATGAATCCTTGAAGGAATCTCCAGGTGCTGGCTGAACCTTGGAGAAGATGGATCCACTTTTTGGTTCATCCCATGTAAAACCAGAGGCACCAGAGCCCACATCTCTACCCATGAACTCCAAGGAGACAACTTGGCCACCTGACTCCAATGATGGGTCCATAGACTCCTTAGAGGACCAGGGGAGCCCTGAGGATCTACCCCAACTTCTTGGAACTCCAAGTACTCATATAAGTCAACAGCTGTGGAAGAAGGTACTGGCTCCTTAATGGGAAAATGAAATATTTGGGGGAGTCAATGAATACATAGCTCAGGCTAGAAAGACCTGCCAGTTGTTCCCAGACCCTGCTGAAACAATTTGTATGCTCTGCCTCAGCTTCAGGGCCTCTAGCCATGGTCCTGAAACCTACAGCTACTTCCCACTCCAAGGTGCTGATCTCACCTTTCTGTCCGCATGGAGTCCTGGAACACCTGGGCTCCCCCTTGCTTGCGCCATCACCTCTCTGTGGTGCTGGGCATCCCCATGGATAAGGTAGGGATGCCATATGTCTGGAATTTCCCGGACATATCTGGGATTTGGCCGTCAAAACTTCAGATTTTGCCAAAAAAAAGCTCAACAACTTTTTGAAATATGCAACCCTAGGATAGTCGTTTACAGTCGTCAACAGCTATCAGTCAGTCAATCACCCATTTCCACCACCCTTCTGAGTGATACCCCTTCCCACCCTTTCTCTACATATAAGCGTCTGGGGACTTCTGTTTCAGTGTATCTGAAGAAGTGTGCATGCACATGAAAGCTCATACCAAAATAAAACTTAGTTGGTCTTTAAGGTGCTGCTGGAAGGAATTTTTTAATTTTTTTAATTTTGTTTTAACCCTAGGATAAGGAAGCCCTAAGTCAGGCATCCCCAAACTGCGGCCCTCCAGATGTTTTGGCCTACAATTCCCATGATCCCTAGTTAACAGGACCAGTGGTTGGGGAAGATGGGAATTGTAGTCCAAAACATCTGGAGGGCTGAAGTTTGGGAAGCCAGCCCTAAGTTATATCAGGAGAAAGGGCCCCTTCGTGACCATACTAGAACATCTGCCTGGTTGGCAAAGACTGTCCTATAACTTTATGGCAACAGTATTAGGACTTAAGGAGAGACAACAGTCAATCACTGGAAGGAAATCACTGGACCACCCACTACCACCGAGAGGTTTCTAAACCTTTGCAAATATGCAAGAAAAAAGCAACAGAGCTGCCTCTACCGACTTTTTTCCTGCCTGGCAGGGGTGGGGTGGCTATTTTCAAAGTCAGGCTCCTGGCTCCACTGGAGCCAATTTGGTAGTGGAAAGCTCTGACCTCTGTCCTGGGCTCTACCTCTTCTCGAAGAAGAAATGGCCCAATTCAGAGAGCGTTTGTTCCAGCGTCAGCACTAAGAGCCAGAGACTCCCAGATTAGTGTCCGGGCTAGGAAAAATGGCAAAAATAATTGGATGCTTGAACTGCAAGTGCATTCCGGCATACCAATCTGCCCTGAAAATTTGGTTGGGCACTCAGCATAATGGAAGGATCAGACCTTTGTTCCAACGTCTCTTGCAGGAGGCGACGCTCAGGAGCAGTCTCTGGCCTGTGTGTGTGTGTGTGTGACTAAAACGGTTGCCAAAGCCTTTCAAGAGCCAAAAGCCATTTGCAAACGGAGCACAGGGATCCCCTCTCCATTTCAGTATGAAACCAGCTTTTAGTTATTTCACTGCACATTTTTACGGGCAGGAAGATGATCAGTCGGGTTTGCATAAATCCATCAAATCGACACGAACCTCTGGTGATCAGCCTTATTCATCCAACCTCATGATTTAACTGATGCTGGTGCTTCCACGCACTTGGGCTGTGCAAGAGGATGCCACATCAGCCTTGGCTGTGTTGCTGGGGAACATGATGCACATCCACCAATGGCAGAGTCCCCAAGGACAAAGCAGCTAAAGTCTCTGAAAGCCACCAGCTGGCCTGTGCGTGAGGAGGGGGAAAGGAGGAAGTAGCAAAGCCGCAATTGTTGTTGTTGTTTTAAAAAAACCCACCCCAGTCTAACTGGCATGAAAGCTTCAGTGGGATGACTTGGTGGAATTCCAGTATCCGAGGCTGGAGAGGAGGGGGAAATTTCTTTGCGTGGCTGCTAGGAAGGGGTGTGCGCATAAATCTGGCATAAGCAGTCGTGTGCGCATCAGAGTGAAAAGGCCTTTTGTGCCGCACACTGGAGTGTTTTGTCCATCAGCCAGTGGTCTTTGCAGAAGAAGCGCTGCTCCAGAGAACCGGCCAAGGCTGATGTCAACCGAGGTCATCCGTCACTCACAGGAAAGCTGCTCATGACTGAGCAGCAGACATCATTGGGTGATGGGGTGTGCATTAGTCACACTTTGTCATGTTTCATTTCAGAACAAGGCTTTCACTACCCTCTTTCTGGCACACTTAAGGGGGTGCAGCTCCTCACACAGGGCACAGCCACCCCCAGGAACAGCAGTAACAAAAACAGGCATACATTTATTGCAATGAGTAAGTGGAGATGGTGGAAGTGAGAAAGGTTTTGGCAGCACAGCCGGATAGGGAAAGTCCTGAAGGCCATCTTGTATCATCACAGAAAACATCAGCACCCATAGAGAGTTGCAATTGGCTAAAACATCTAAGCAATGGAAGTTACTTATCTGCACGCTGCTATTGGCTTCTAGGGCACTCAGAGTAGTTTTGCAACATTTATTTCTTACATTTATCTCTCTCCTTTCCTCCAGGGAACTACCTACTTCTCCTCCTACCAATTTTTATCTTCACAACAACCCTGTGAGGTAGGTTAGGTTGAGAGCAGTGTTGGAAACTCAGATATATAAGCTAGGCACCAAATGGCTCCTTAACCCAGGGTTACAGTTGCCAAAACAGAACGATGAGTTCCCATTTGTGGACCACATGGCTCAGAAGTAGCATTTTTCAATACGACTTTTTGGTTACTGAAATTCATTTGGATTGTGCAAATAAAAAACAGCTGATAGAATTCTGCAGGATGTGTTATTAGTGTGTGAAAACGGGCAAGAGCCAAGGCTCACCAGGCATGCACCTCCAGATGGGGGAGACATCAGGTGCCATTCTGGCCAGGTGCAAAATGCGCCTGTTACCTGGCAATTTTGAATGCTGGTTGAGAGTGGCTGATGCTATGCTCTGCCTCCCCAGTGGGAGGCAATAATGCTTCAGAATACTAGTTGCTGTAAACCACAGGAGGGCTCTTGGGCTCAAATGCTGCTTGCTGATTTCCCAAAGGCATCTAGCTGACCACTGTGAGAACAGGATGCGGGCTAGATGGGCCACTGACCTGATCCAGCAGGCTCTTCTTAAGTTCTTATCTTCCTACTCCCCATTTGGAATTTGTTGACACTTTGAAAGCCCAAAGCAGAGCAAAGCATATGGCCAAACATTTCCCAGATCACTGCAATCATGAACAACTCATTTAGCCAGATCAGAGCCAGGATCTCCCAGGAGTCCAATGCAGGTGTTTTTAACATGATAGGACTAGCGTTGGGAATGTCTTTTGACTCTTCCTTGGCCCATTCACTTTGCCCCAGAAAATGGAAAGAAGTGTGGCTTCCTTCCAGACTTGCTCGTTTTCTGACCCATTAATTGGGAATTGCACTTATTTCCATGCCTTGTTTCTTGCAGCTTGGCTGGTGGGGGTGGGGGGAGACACATGGGCTGCCATGCTACGCCACTTGTCCTGGTGATGTCCATTAGCTGTAATGAAAGGCTACATCTCCATTACTTCCTATTAGAACTAAGTGGGTGTTTAACTTGGTTACTTTGCAATGGGAGGCAGCAACTTCCCCTTTGGGGTCAACAGCCACAAAAAAGCTGAGTTTATATCCAACACCAGTGGTTTCCAGATGTTTTGTGCCGCCACCCCCCCGGTTCTATAAACATATCCCTATTGCCTCCTACCCTATGAAAAACATGGTTCAGAATAGCAGTTTGCACAACCCACTGAATAAGATAGCAACACAATAAAATTCAAAACAGTAACCATGAACTGCACATTTATTCAAAATCCAATCAAAACTAAGTACCGGTAGTTCAATTAACTAAACAAAATTGATCCAGTGATACCAGTTCTCAAATACTTCCAGTTCCCCCTTCCATCTCCTTGCCTCTTAGTGTAATGTCATTCCCCCCCCCGGGGGGGGGCAATACCACCCTCTCTGGCAACCTCTGCTCCAATAAACTCAGGAAGGTATCGTATTTACCCGGATCTAATGTGCCGTCAAATCAAATGCGTACCTCAATTTTCAAAGCCTTGAAAACAAAAAAGTATTTGCTGGCAAATGTAAATGAGCCATCAAATCTAATGCGCACCCTAATTTTTGTGACGTAATTTGGCCAAAGATGGTGCGCATTACATCTGAGTAAATACAATATGTGTGAGCCTTCTCCCCGCCTCCACTTTATCCCCAGAGCAACCCTGTGAGGTAGGTTAGGCTGAGAGATCAAAGTCACCCAGTGAGATTTGTGTCAATCTGAACCTGGCCTCTCCATTCCTAATCCAATATTTGGACCACTAGAACACACTAGCTCTCACCACCATCCGGTGTGATTGAACCAGGAGGTGGCTTTTTTTCCCCCATGGGTGGGAGGGGGACTTATGCAAGATTCCAGTGCCCTACCACTGGCACCCACAAAAGTTATACACTCCCAGGACTGGACTTTTGTGATCTTTCATAATATGAGACCCCCTGGAAAACCTAAGTGTGTGAGTGCACACTATCTCTGTGAACAAGGGCGCATGACTCGGAAGGCGGGGAGGATGCACCTGGACCAGGTGTT
The DNA here is from genome assembly GCF_965207765.1 of Zootoca vivipara. NCBI lineage: Eukaryota > Metazoa > Chordata > Lepidosauria > Squamata > Lacertidae > Zootoca > Zootoca vivipara. The sequence continues at coordinate 27,245,854 of NC_142596.1, read as the reverse complement.
GCCCACAGCACTCCCTCAAAATTCCACATGCGCTCGCAAGGTCTTTAAAGGCTGGTGACCCCTGAGCTAACATCTCACTCTCCAGAGTCTTTCACACCACGCTGCTGCTTTGTCGAAACTGCACTTCCCCAAAGTGTTCCCAAGAGGACAGGGATATTATTTTTAGTTCCCACTCTATTTTTGTTTCGGAATCGGCTACAATGTTGACCTAGCATCCAGCGCGAATGGTGAGAAGTAACTGCTGAACCCCCCCAACCCCCCTTCTAGTAACAGGCTGAGTTGCTCCAGGTACCACCAACCAGACCCCACCCCCACCCCCTTCTATCACAGAGGGCTTAGAAATGGCTGCTTTGAGAAAGGTGGGGTGTTGGTTCTTCAAAGGATAATGTTGATTCCATGCTCCCCCCCAATCAGCATCTAGAGAGCAGCTACCTTTTCAGTACAAGATTTTCAACTTTAGTAGGCAAAAGCCGAAGAGGGCCCTAGGTTAGGGACCTTGGCACACTTAGGGATAGCCAAAGTGGTGGTTAAGAAGAGAAGCTTGATGGATCAGTCCATTCACTCATTTAGTCCAGCATCGTCGTCTCACCAGATGCCCATTATGGGAAAACTGCAAGCAGGGTGTGAGCACCAGAGCCCTCTCCCCTCCTGTGGCTTCCAGCAGCTAGTATTCAGAAGCATTGCTGCCTCTACAGAGCCATAATGGCTACTAGCCAACAACAGCCTTATCCCGCATGAATTTGTCCAATCCCCTTTTTAAAGCCAACTAGGTTGGTGGTCATCACTGCCTCCTGAGGGAGGGAGTTCCATAGTTTAACACTATGTGGAGTGTGAAGAAATACATTGTTGGGCAATGTCTCCCATTGTCCCCGACCACTGGCCATACTGGCTACTGGGGGTTGATGGGAGGACCCGTGGCTACTCTTGCTCTGGAATGATCCCTGCTCTCCCAGTCTGTTTTGAAGGAGGAAAAAATCAGCCCCCCTCCTCCTGCCCCCTATGACATCCTTGGAGCATAGCTGTCAAGTTTTCCATTTTCTCGCGAGGAAGCCTATTCAGCATAAGGGATTTTCCCTTTTAAAAAAGGGAGAACTTGACAGCTACGCCTTGGAGGCTGCCAGACCTCCAGACCTTGTGGACAAAATGAGCAGATTGTGAGATAGCTGCTGCTTTCATTCCCAGAAGGCTGGCCACAGAGTGAGGCTGTTCTTGGATCTTGGGTGATGGATAAGTGCCTCCCAGCCAGGAGTGCTGCGGACAGAAGCTGGCCACCCACCCAGAAAAGGTGACCGAGAAAGTGTGGAGGTAGAAATCATCTGGAGACTGTGTTAATCCTGTTGTGTTTACTGCATGAGTTGCTGACCTAGGCATACCAGGAAGGAAGACCAGAGCAGTGACTCAAGCAGATGCCCAACAGGCAGCTCCCTCTGCCAACGCTGGCAGCTCTGCTGAGCCTCTAAAATTGACAGGAGCGAGGGATCCAACTGCTCAGCTGTAGAGGTGGCAGGGCACAGCATGCAGCCTCTGTTGTGGATGGACATGCCCTGAAGCCCCCAGTCCACACAGAATCACCAATATTTGAAAAATCATAGGAACCTGGGCAGCTGCCTTATATTGAGCCAGACTATTAGTCCATCAAGCTGAGCATGACCTATACTGGTCAGCAGCAGCGATCCAAGGTTTCAGGCAGGGAGTCTCTCCTAGCCCAACCTAGGGATTTTTATTCATTCTTTGAACAAAGTTTCTGTATCATTTGATTGTAACAGCAACTCTAAGTGCGTGTGTTTTTTAATTGAAATTATCAGGCATTATTTTAAAACATTTGAAAGAGGATTAAATTTAGCCGACAGGTGAAAAGAGATTAAAACACATGCCGACATCATGCATGTTTGGATAGGTTTCCTGAGCAAAAGAAATGTTTTTAGAGGGTGCCAAAAAGGGCACAGTGAAGGCGCCTGCCTGATGCCAAAAGGCAGGGAGTTCCAAAGAGTGGGTGTTGCCCTGCTAGAATATCAATTTTTTTACAAGGGCAGAATGAGCATTATACAGCATCTGCAGCAGTGCCAGTTCCACAGAATGAAGCAGTCGAGTGGGAATATATGGGTAAGGCAATCCCACAAGTCAACTGGTCCCAAGCTGTTAAGGGCTTTGTATGCCAAGAGTAGCACCTTGAATCTGACCTGGTAATGAATCGACAACCAGTGCAGATCACTGAGCAAAGCTCATAGAAAAATAAAACTGCATATTTGGAAGGGAAGCCAAAAGCCATCTAGCCCAACCCCCTGCAATAACAGGGATCACAGCTAAGGAATCCTTGACAGATGCCACTCAACCTGCAATGAAGAAGAGTTCGTCACCTCCTGGGGGAGTCCGTTCCACTGTCAAACAGCTCTTCCTGCCATCGGGACGGAGATATAGAACTATGCAGGCAAGAACGAGCCGTCTCAGGAACAGTTTCTTCTCTAGAGCGATTTTGGCCTTAAATGGAAAGCCTGGACTTTGAAGTCATCTTATTTTATTTGTTATTTGTATTATATTTACTGTTTTTAATTAGGTTTTGTAATTTTGGATTATGCAGAATGCTTTATCTGAGTGGATGTAGCAACCGATTAATTTCGTTGTTCCCACAAGGGGACAATGACAATAAAGATATATTATTTTATCTTATCTTCCTGTGAGAAAGTTCTTCCTAAGTTTAGCTGCAAACTCCTTTATTGACATTTGAATCCATTGGTTTGGGTCTTGCTCTCTGGAGCAGCAGAAAACAAGCTTGCTCCGTCTTCCATATGACAGCCCTTCAGATACTTGAAGATGGCTGTCATAGAGAATTACGGAATTGGAGAATTGGAAAAGACCCCAAGGGTCCTCTAATCTAGTCCAACCCCCTGAAATATAGGAATCACAGCTAAAGAATTCCCGACATCCAACTTCTGTTCCTGGTCTTCTTTTTTTCCGGGCTAAAGAGGCCCAACTCTCTCAATTGTTCCTCATATGGTTTGAACGTGTGACGTTCTACATGAAAGGCAGTTGCTCCACCCTTTCCCAAGTGTCAAAAAGACCAGGAGAAGTGGCTGCAGGTCACCAGAGGTGGGTGGTCCCTTCTCCCACCACAGCCGAAGGAATGCCATGCTCCTCTGGCGATGCACGACTGTCACCTGGAAGAGGGGTGCACATCCACCGCTGCCTCCAGCTCTGCATGCAATATTGAAGAGCCTTGTTAAATATTTTAGTGGAAGGGTGGCCAAGTGCCTGCACCCCTCCTGGCGCGCTTGGGCTCCATGCTCCATGCCAGCTGCTTCGCAGGCTCAAAATTCTCCTGCCAGCACACAAGGGAGGCAACTCCAGGCCCCAGAGTCTGTTTCTGGATGAGGAACAGCCAGGATGAGTCTGGCCAGGGAGCCTTCAAGTTCAGGCCACCCAAGCCAAATGCATTCTCTGTTCAGAAAGCAGGTCCTCCCCAGCACACATCACCTCTCTATGTGCAGAATGAGTGCCATGAATTTGTCCAATTTTAAAGTCCATGCAAGCTAGTGGCCATCACTGCCTCCTGTGGGAGCGAGTTCCAGTTCAACTATGTTTAACAAAGCAACCACAGATTCTGTGCTCGATGCAAATGAAGGAATATGAATATTTCCATTTGGGAATTCAGGTTTTCGAAGGATTTGAAAATTGGGGGAGAACAGAGGCAGCCAAGGGAAAAGAAAGAAAAGCAGAAGTTGCCAGATGGGCAACAGGCAGTATTTCAAGGGGAGGTAACAGGTTGGCTTCATCACAGATGGAACAGTCTCTGAGTCCTGCTGTGTCCAGAGAGAGAAAGAGAGAGAAGATGAGACGAAGGAGGCAAAACTTAAATGTAGTCTAGACAAGAATGGCTCATCCACCAAAGTTCCATCTCTCCTCTGCTGGACTATCTGCCCTGCCCAGGTCCATTCTGGTTTCAGACACTGCCTAAAACTTGGTCATCTTTTAGAACTGAGGACTAGAAACTTTCAAAAACAAAATTCTAAGGATCCCAGATTCAGCTCTTCCATGGAACAGAGCTGTTCACAGGTTTAGGGAAGCGAGGAACATCCACTGTGTTTCCCCATCACCTTTTAAACAGCTGAAGAATGTTCTATTTTAATTGGCCTTTGGGAAGCGACTGCTTTTTAAGGAAAGGGCTTTATAACAGTGCTGTGTTTATCTGCATTTTAATAGATTTTTAAATATTGTTCTCATTCTATTACCGTTTATTTTTAACGGTGATCTTCTATACATTTTCAGCTGCTTGTATTTTATCTGCCTTGTTTTAATTTGTGTCCAGGGAAAAGGTGGGATATAAATAATAAAATTTAATAATAATAATAATAATAATAATAATAATAATAATAATAATAAACAGCAAGAGCAACCAGTAACTCTGGTGCGTCTGTAGTACAAGAATATCACAAAGGCTTTGGGGCTGAAAAGATCTAAAGATGAACCAAGAAGTGTTCTGTACATAACGGTACAGAACATTTCTATTTCGCCAATGACAGGAAATCTGAAATGGAGATTCCAGCTCCTGCCAGCTCCTGCCGCAACTTCAAACTCTTTCCCCCGCAAATCGGCAGCCGTGGGGACACCTGGGGGAGAGCGGAGTGGTGACTGTTTTGCTGCACAGGCACTGGAGATGGCCAATAAATCTCTCTCCGGAAAAGGATGCTGCAGCATCAAGTCTGGCAAGGATCCTCCTGGAGGCCCGGCCCAATAACTGGGCCAATCGCTGCAAGGAGCACCCAACCAAGGCTGCCCAGGAAGAAGGAAGGGAGAAAGCAGAGCAACACTGGACTTGGATGATGCTGACAGTGACATGCATGGGGACGGGTTGGCGGGGGGAGGAATCCAGTCTGGCTCCCATATTAAATGCAAACCTAACTCAAATTCACGCTGCCCGAATCAACGCCTGAACCAATATGCAGCCACCTTTCCAAACCATCCCTTCTCCACATTTTTTTTTTTGCAATGCAGTTCTCTAACCAACAACTGTGTGCAAAAGGGGGGGGCATCTATTAGGGGGAAATGTCCATAAGAATGCACAATATTCGTGGAAACAAACAAAAATGCATTTTGCTAAGGGAAATGGCTTGCAAAAAATGTGCGCATGGGCAAAACTGCATTGAAAAAAGTGAATATTCATTCTTATGACACTTGAAACCAAAGAGTCTGTTGGCTGGGGGTAGAAGGAAGGGATTTAGTTTTGTTTGAATTAGTCAGCTTATTTTTTTATAGCGGTTCTGTGTATGTTCATTTGCTGATTGATGGAAGTGTAATGCAATTGTACAGAGGAACAGACAGCTTCCTCTGCTTATATATTTACTTATTCTTGAAAACCTAATCACATTTAAAGGTGAATATTGAAAGAAAAAGGCAATAAAATTTGCTGTTGTTTAAAATGCAAGCTGATGCAGAAATGTGGCAAACAGAGGAACAGAAAAATGAAGAAATGAGAGAAACTGAAATTGACAGATCCATCCATCTCTAGTTGACAGGCAACCAAATATGACACTGCAGGTATTTAAAAGCATCTCTGAGAGATATTTGTGTACAGGAACCTGAGGCCACTGGGGCCAAGTAAGACAATAAACCCAGCAAAGTGCAGAATGCAGAGCTGAAGCCAGAACAAATCAATCTCTGAGAAAGAAGAAGGAGAAGCAGAAGCAGAGTGGTCTGGCAGCTGGAGCTGAAAAAAAGAGGCGGGGGGAGAGCTCTCTGGGTGTGTGTGGAATTGACACAATTAATCAAGGCTCCTTCTATCAGCAGGAGGAGAAGCTTGAGGGGTGTTCTACAAGAAATCAGGGGGCTTTTACAGCATCCCAAAACCTCTTGGAGACCCCAAGTAGAAGACCAAAGAAAAGGGGGTCAGTGTGGCTCATACCACCTCAACCTGATCCAAGGGGAAAGGTGGGCTTGGGCCAGGCATGTCTGCAGGGTGCTGTAAGGGGGAAGAAGCTGCATGTGTTAGTTACATCTCAACTGGACTACTGCAAAACAATCCCTGTGGGGCTGCCCTTGAACACCACCCAAAATGCCCATTGGTGCAGAGCTTTGCCATGGAAATATTTAGTGCTGCTGCCTTTACTGTATCGGGTGGAATCCAAGGAGCTGGTTCTCACCTTTACAGTGCAAAGCTGGGGACCAGATGATTGGAGGGGTCAGGCATCTCCTCTGGTGGACACGGCTGGGGTTCACTGCTAGAGTGTCTGCTGTGCATGCAGGTGCCCCACGTTCAATCCCCACGAATGGCATCTTCAGGTAGGGCTGGGAAGGTCCCCTGCCTGAGACCCTAGAGGAGGCATGCTAGTCAGTGTTGCAAAGGCTGAGCTAGGTGGACCAAAGGGCCTGATTCAGGATAAGGCTGTTTCTTCTGTTAGTTTATCTATGCACTGCCCTTGTCTACATCTCTGATGCTAACCCAGGCATCCCCAAACTCCGGCCTTCCAGATGTTTTGGACTACAATTCTCATCATCCCTGACCACTGGTCCTGTTAGCTAGGGATCATGGGAGTTGTAGGCCAAAACATCTGGAGGGCTGCAGTTTGGGGATGCCTGTGCTAACCCTTCATAGCAACTGAGACACAGGCTTGGAGAAAGGGTTCTGTCCTCTTGGCAAGCAGAAGATCAGTCAAGCCCTACCTGAGAATGTGGCAGCCCCACCAAGGGAGGAAGGCCAGCCGCAGCTCTCAAGTCACAGCCCTTTGGGCAGCAATAAACACAGGACCAAAACCCGACTGAGAATGTAATGAGATTGGTTGCATCTTGGAGGTCCCTCTCCAAACCCTGTGACTCCGGTTGCAAAAAGAGACTGCTAAAGTGAGTGGGAAAGTTTAGCCTGGCAGATTCCTTTGGGGAGGAGGATGGGTCTTTGGGTAACCAAAGGGGTGATGTGTTGCCACAGAAACTAAATACAGAGGTACCTCTACTCACAAATTTAATGCGTTCCGAACACACATTTGTAAGTCGAAAAAAATTGTAAGTCGAATCCCATAGGAATGCATTGGGAGAAAAAATTCGTAAGTCGAAGCAACCCTATCTAAAAATTTGTAAGTAGAAAAAATCCTATCTAAACTGCATCCATTTGTAAGTAGAAAAATTCGTAAGTAATTTGTAAGTAGAGGTACCACTGTAGCTGGAGATCCTTCTGGAAGGGACTTGTCTTTCTTCCACTTCCCCCCTTTCTGGAGGTGATAGCACCAGGATGCCTGTGCGTAGGAGAGGACAACGGATGGGCAGTCTTGAAACCATGCCTGAGAGAGAAGCAGAGGCCTCACTTTCTCTCTGTAAGAATCCTGAGCCTTAGGAAACCTAATGGGGCAGCAGGATCCACTGGAGTTTTAATGCTGTGAGCCCTTCCATCTTATGCTCACCCTGCATGTACATGCAAATAAAATGTTTTATGGCAGGAGTGTTATCAGTCTCCAGTGACCTTCATTCAAGGCATGTGCTGGGAACCCCGAAACCCCGTACTACTTGGAGATACGGGGCAGCTAACAATAGTTGGGTCTACAGCAACTGCAGCCAGATGTTAAGCCCCTCCCCTTCTAATCCAGTATGCATTAAGCAGTTATAAGTGATGCCATCTGCATGCCAGGCTGGAATAAGAGATGGGTTTTATGTTGCTAATTTGCAGTTTAGCTTTGTTTTCAATTACAGAAAATCTGCACCGTGCAGAGAATTTGTCTTTTCTTCTCCTCCCAAACTAAAATGCATCCTTTGTTGCATCCTAGAGGGACCAAAATCCCCTTTTAACCTTGCCGCATGCGTCTTCTCAGACAAAACATTTAAGACTTGTTTAAAATCCTCTGCCCGCCCAGTCCCTGGCAATCTGAAAAGATGTAAAAGGGGTCTCTTTAAAAGGAGAGTTTCCCAGTAGACCATTCCAAAATCTCCAAACGCACACAGGCGCACGTACCAAGGCGGAGAGGGCCCTTTTTGGTGTGCATGACGCACTGTATGCTGATTACATACCAAACATTCCTGACCTTTACAAAAAAAACAACAACCAAAAAACCCAACCTCAAGGACGTTTCCTCAGTTGTGTCAAAGTCATTTGCCTGATTAGATAATTGAGTCATCTTTCATGGTGCTGTTTCTGGTCGTTCTCAAATTTCTAAGCTACACCTTCCCATTCCAGCTCCCCCACCCACCTCAAGACACATTAAAGGTACCTTGCAAGGAGATTGCTGCAGAAATGATGCCAAATTCAAAAGCATTAAAGCCATCATTTGGCTAAGGGCTTGGTTACATTGGCTCCCAGAACTGTTGAGGGGAGGAAAGAGAAGAAGATAGAGTTCCCTTGGGGACAGGCCATAGTTCAATGGCAGAACAGCAATTCACTTCACTCTACAGATAGGGCTAGAAGAGACCCCTGTATGAAACCCTGGAGAGCAACCTCTAGCCTGTGTAGACTATGTTGAGCCTGATGGGCTCCTCGTAAGGCAGCTTGCTATGTTCCTAAGGAAAGCCGGAACAGGAACGTAAGAAATGCCTGCTGGATCAGACCAATGGCCCACCTAGTCCAGCATCCTGTTCTCACAGGGGCCAACCAGATGCCCGGAGGCAACCCACAAGCAACACTTGAGCCCAAGAGCCCCCTCCCCACCTGTGGTTTCCAGCAACTGGCATTCAGAAGCATTGCTGCCACAGCTGTGGAGTCTGCGCATAGCCATTGTGGCTATGTAGCCATCAGCAGCCCTCTCCTCCATGAATTTGCCCAATCCTCTCTTAAAGGCATCCCAGTCAGTGGTCATCATGTGGAAGAGAGTTCCATAGCTTAACGATGTGTTGTGTGACAAAGGAGTTCCTTTAACTCTCCTGAATCTTCCAACATTCAGCCTCATTGGTTGTCCATAACTTCTAGTGTTATGAGACAGGAAGAAAGAATCCACTTTCTCCAGGACATGCATCATTTTATAAACCTCTTATCATGTCATTAAAAACACACCTCATTATGTCCGGCTGTAAATTTACAAGCTACAGCGGTGTTCGCATAAGGCAGCAGACTCCAAAACATAACAGAATTTTGCTTCTGTGAATTCTGGACTCCCCTTCTGGCTTGCTGTGAGAGGCAGAATTGTGCCTTTTCCTACCAGTACCTTTGCTGATAAGGGAAAGTAATTTCCATCAGCCGCTATCTCCCAGATACCTTTCACTCAAGCAAAGTTCCCTAGAGTTTAAAAGCGGAAATCAAGTCTCCGGTTTGCATTTCAGAACCCGCATGAAGGTGTTTCTAACTAAAGCAGTCCGGAGATGGAAGAGGATGTCATGTGAACTTAGGTCACTGTGGAAGATTTGAGGGTGATTGGTTTTATTCAGCAACAGGTAGCAGGAGCCATGTATGGCTGTGCCCAGGGCTAGCCTACTCAGAGTAGACCCGCTCAAATTAATTAGCATGGCTACCTTAGGTCTTTCAATGGGTCTGCTCTGAGTATAACTTCATTGGATCCAACTCTTAGATTCTAACTTGCACCCCCATAATCAATAGCAAGCATAACGTTGCAGTGTTCATCTTTTAATAGGGTGCCCCCCATTTATGCATTTTTCACCTGTGGCCTCCCTGGATTATCCGGGGGGCAGGGGGCCATATGGCCCCCAGTTGGGAAACACAGAACTAGATGACCCTCGGGATCCCTTCCAACTCTAGGATACTAGGATTGTTCAAAGTAACTCTGGCTTATTCCACCTTCCTCCTTGATGGGAAGAACTGCTGCAATGTTCCTTCCCTGCAGTCCTTCAGTCTGAAGGACACTGAAAATCTCAAGCTGGGCATTCACAGTATCTACTTGATACTGTCATTCTGCTGATCCACAGGGATCAGCAGAATGACCCACACCTTTGCAGACAGATTATGGCCCACGCAAGGGAAGTTAAGCAGTCAGGAAGGAGAGGAGAGGCAGGATCAGCACCTTTGAGAGGGACCCCGGTGTGGGTTTCAGGACCATGGCTAGCGACCCTGCAGCTAAGGCTGAGCTTGCAAGTTGTTTTAGCACTGCCCTAAGGTGAAACTGGAAGATCATTACAGACAGGGATAGGTATTCATTGATTAAATGTCCTACTCCCCGGATGCCGAACATGGCTGGTTAAAGAGCTGGTGCCTTCCTCTGAAGCTGCTGGCTTCTTCTTGAGGCATTCATGGTGTAAGAAGATCTCCGTGTTCTCCTGAGGAGTCTGGGGACCAGTCATCAGTCTCATAGCGGAGTTCTCTCCTTATGGTTCAGAGAGGACATGCAGGCTCTGGTGACCATGGCTCCACATGCGATGGAGCACGGAGGGGAATTCGTCTTCTCCTCAGGGCTGCTGCCATGAGAGGGCTCTCCCTCCAGAAATTCCTGGTCTGAGGCTATGACAGTTCATGGATTTATGTTCACCCTGCATTTCCCCCATGGCTCTTCCACCTTTCCCATCTGCCCTGAGAAATTCAAATTAATTTTTTTTAAAAAAAGTGGAAGAGGAGTGCAATCTCCCATCTTCATTTAGAGCTTTATTTAGAGCTGCAATTTTGACCCCTGAAATGACATAAGGGAGACAGCCATCCTTTTTTTTACTTCTATTCCTGAGCAATTGTTTGCCATTTTTACTCCCACCTTTGCAATCTGGTGTGTGTGCGTGTTTTAATTACTCGGCTTGATTGTTTTAATTGTCCTTTGCTTTCTCATGAATATTATGACCAGGCTAAATTTAAGGAAATTCCACTCCCCCCCCCCCAATGGAAGGGAGAGTGGGTGACCTTTTGAGTTCGGGAGAGCGCAAAACAGTATGCCATTATTTCTTTTATTTCACAAAATGCATCTGTTGCTTGACTGCAAACAGAATCTCTAAGTGATTTGCAAAATGTGTTATAAAATCCACATACTTGCAGAAGGTTTCTCCCTGCTAAAAACCTGAAGTTAATGTCACCTCATCCATAGTGTTTCTCTGATAATCGCATGAAGATGAGATAGTCTGGAGACAAAACCTGGAGGTTTGCCGGATCTGTTACACCAGGGCTAAGCAACAGTCACATTTAAATAGCTAAGAGTCCAGAAGAGTCATGCTTGTGTGTGAGAGTGTGAATGAACATCTAGGGGTGTGTGGAGTGTGAATGTGAATGTGAAACAGAAAGAAGAGAGGTTCCTCTCCACCCGAAGCCTGCTTCCCTATGCTTCCACTCTTCTACCACTCCATACTTTTCAAAATATCCCAAATTCTAGAAACACCCCTCTCACCCCCCCAAAAAAAACTCAGTCTAAAGGATCAGGGCAAAGGACACAACAGCACACCCGTTTGCACTCCTTAATTGAACACCATTTGAACTCTGCTAGCTGGTGCAGACTTCAACTTCCCCAGGGAAGAGAGAGGCTTGTAGATGCGGTTTCTCCTGAAACCTGCCTGCAATGAATCAATAGGAATGATTTCAGGACAAACCTGAGGCCAGAAATAGTAGGATCCTCTTGCCCAAGAATCTCGGGTTGCAGCGCCAAAACCACACCAAGCTGGGTCAAATAAATCTGAGGTTCTTCACATTCCCAAGGAGCCGAGCGACGCGCAAAAACACCTTCGTCCTTGCCCTCGTGATGGCTGCCTTGTCGGGGAGAGAGTGACCAGCCAGTCTCTGGAAAGCATGGAGGACCCAGCCAACCTCCAGCTCCCTGGCAAGGTTCATGGAACCAGTAATGATAAGTGGGAGGCTGCCAGGGTGCAGCCAGCCAACCAGCTGAGATTGCTAGGAAAAGGAGGCCTCGTTGCACCAGCAGATAAAGCTTGGCAAGCCCTCTGGTACTGCTCCTCAGAAGGCTGCTGGGAGGCCAGCATAGGAAGCTGCCTTATACAGAGTCAGACCACTGGTCCTTCTAGCAGCAGCTCTCCAGGATTACAGAAAGAGAGTCTCTCCCTGCCCTACCTGGAGATGCTGGGAATTGAACCTGGGGGTTTCTGCATGCAAAACCACTCAAGCGCTCAACCACTGCCCTGGTAGGCTCACAGAAAGACCAGAGAATGCTTACGGCACTTTGTAATGCCTGGTTTACTGACAGATATACACAGGGAGCAAAAGGGGGACTTGGGGCCAGGTGACCCAACGTAGGACCAGGAACCCAGGAACCCAAGAGCCAGCCCTGCAGTCTTGACAATCAGCCATTTTTTCTCAGACTAAATCATTTGCAGGACACCAAACTCACCGTAAGGAGCACTGTGTCTTTGTAATTGTCTATAGTAGGTGTGTGTATTTGTAACCTGGAGGACTGCAGGTGCCCCTTCTCTTGCAAGGGTTTGTCATCAGGTGCATCCAGGTGAGGACTTCCAAGATGGGTGGCTGTGCAATTAAGACCTAGACTGGAGTCCCAGGATCCATCCCCTGGAAGCAGCATTGCAAAAGGTGCCAGGGCTTTCGTAAACACCCCCATCTTTGGGATCACACAAAGGCAAACAGAGGAAGAAGGTCAAGCCAACACTACTGGCCTTATACAGTGGTACCTCGCAAGACGAATGCCTCGCGCAACGAAAAACTCGCAAGACGAAAGCATTTTGCAATCTTTTTGTTGACTAGCAAGACAAATTTTTCTATGGTCGTGTGGCCGTGCTTCGCAAGACGAATTTTTTTTCTTTGATTTGTTTACATTGGAAAATGCAAGAAGAAATTTTCGCAATACAAAACGACTTGCAGAACAAATTAATTTCGTCCTGTGAGGCATCACTGTATTTATACCCCGTCTTTTTCCTCCAGGGAGCTCAAGGTGCTGTACATGGTTCTCCCCCTCCTCATTTAAATCCTCACAACAGTCCTGCGAGGTAGGTTAGGCTGAGGGCCAATGACTGGCCCAAGATCACCCAGGAAGCTTCATGGCCAAGTTGGGGGTTGAATCTTGGTCTTCCAGGTCCAAGTCTGGCACTCTAACCCCTATATCACACCCTATATCACAATATGCTCTTTGTATATTCCTACAGTGTCTTGCAAGCAGCTAGCATGCCTGGGAGTCTCTTCCGCATGACTCCTTCCTTCTGCTGAAGGAACAGATGCAAACTAAATGGTCATTTTAAAGTCAAAGGTACCAATAGCCACAACCCATCCAAAGAGAAGCTTCGCCATCCTTGCTTGGCTGGGTCCCTACACGTCTGCAGGCTGATGCAAGAATTGCTCGCTATTTTCGTAGCAGGAGAGGTGGCTCACTTGCCTACCACAAACACTCACACAAAATGAAAAGAGGCAAATCACTTTAAAGAAAGGCAATTTTCAAGGAAACTCGTATGAAGCTTGTTAGCCTCGTGGTGAGTCCATCAGCTCCCCATCACAGAATTTCCCAGGGATTCGGTGGCGAGACCTCCTGGCCTTCAACCTACACCTGCGGGCACCTCTCCCTATCTTGTGGAAGGCAAGAGACCTGTCATAAGAGTGCAGGGGCAAGTCATGAGAAGGGCAAGGCCTTCTCCAGGAGCCTCCCCCTGTTCTCTGTCCTTCCATCTCTCCCCAAGGAGGGCTGCCATACAGCTGACGTTCCATTTTCAGCAGAGAAACAAAAACAACCTTCAAGCCACCCTGAAGCAGCTAACTCTCCCCTCCCACCCCCAAACCCCTCCTTCTTCAGCTTCTGAGAAGAAAATGGCTTTCTGATCCAAGAGTCCCTTAAGGCTCAGCGCTCCGAGCCTCAAAGGCCCCTCCGAGGAGAACATGCCCAGTCTAATATTTCACTCTCAGCTCCAAGCACCAGGGAGCCACCTGGGCATCCCTCCTGGAACAGCAGCACCAGCCTCAGGGCAACGGGGAAGCTCAGAGATGCACAGGTGTGCTTAGGCACATTGGCATGCAAAAGCAGGCAAGGAAGCGCTCAAGCCCAACCCAGGCTGTTCCCTGCAGGAAGGAATGCAGGTTTGGGTTTCACCTGGAATACCTGGCACGCCCCACACGCACATCTCCACGCTAGAACTTGGGGGCATCCAAGGAAGCTGAACATTGGAAGATTCGGGGGGTGGGGGGATAAAAGATACAACTTTTTAAAGCAGCACAAATTGTGGAAACCCTCTCCTTTGGATGGCTTTAAAAGGGGATTGGACAAATTCATGGAGGGCTATTGATGGTTACTGGCCACGATGGCTATGCTCTCTGCCTTTGCTGTCAGAGGCAGTAATGCTTCTCAATACCAGTTGCTGTTAACTGCAGGAGGGGGAGAAGGCCCTTGTTCTCCAATCCTGCTTGCTGTTTTTGCATAGGCGTCTGGTTGGCCATTGTGAGAACAAGATGCTGGCCTTACATGGGGCATTGGCCTGATCCAACAGACCTATTTTTCTATTTTTTGTGTACTGTTTTGAATCCAAGACTTGCCCTCCTTTCTCATATCCTTCACTTGAGCCACCACACACAAACACACCCCGACCCTCTCCTGCCCCCTTCCCCCCCCCCCCGGCTCTGACTTCCTCCACTCTGTTCGTGTAACTCTTGAGACCTGCACTTCACACTCGGGAAAAGTACCAGACAAACCCAATTTAGTATTTGCAGAGACTTGAAAAATTGGGAGGCTCGCCCAGAGCCCTGGCAATTATCTCTTGCTTTGAACAAAGCTAAACTGCCAAGTGTTTTGGGGGGAGGGGAGGGGGGATCCGTGCATCTTTGCTTCATGCTTGGCTTACTACTCCCCACTCCACCCCACCCTCCCAGGCTGGAAGTGACCGTAAGCATCCAGTTTATCCCCTTCTCCCCATGAAAGGGAGCAAGTGATGCCTTTGACTCCAGAGGGCATCGCCTGGGCAATGCAGCATTCATCCCCCCTTGTCCCCGTTCCCATAGCAATGGTGGGCCCCGCAAAGGTCAGCTCCTTGTTTCTTAAAAGACCCGCAAAACAAAGGCAAAAGGGAAACCCTTAAAGATTCCCTCATGGGGGCACCGTGCTGACACCCCATTCAACACATGGATTTGCACATCCCGTAGTCTTGCCTGAAAGGTCAACTGGAAATCTTTTATTACACACACAACAAAAACACACACAGCAGAAACCATTTCTCCTGGTTTAAATCCAAGTCAGGCATCCCATTTTTTTGCAAGTGAGACCCACAAGTCACAGAATCTTAGAGTTGGAAGGGACACAAGGAACCATCTAGTGACTAGTCCAACGCCCTGCAATGAGGGGATCACAGCTGAAGTCACTGGTTCAGGCCCACAACACAGCTCCCCACACAATGCAGCTCCCCACACCTCCCCCTGTGTTACAAAGAGTTAGATTTTAGCTGGGATGTGAAAATCAGATCTTCACTAAAACGATCCTTTCCTTTTCTCCGGCCGGAAGGGTGAGTTAGAAATGCTGAAGCCCTTGGGTGAGGAGAGGAAAGCAGGGTGGGAGAAGGAATCCCTTACCTCCTCCTGTTCATAGTAACACTGGATCCATTTCCCCTTGGAGTCATAACCGCTTAAGCACCCTCTTCCACAGCAGGAAGGGGTGGCTGCTGGGTCTACTCGGCAAGCAGACTTCAGGCTTGCAGGGCCTGATGTTTCGGTAAATCGGACACCAAGATCCACCCCATAGAGCCAAAGAGCAATTACCTGATAAGGACTACATACTCTTAGGATTAGAGAACACAAGTGCCTCTCAGCACATGCCAGCCCTCAGAGAGAGACCACAGGATGGTACTCAATGCTAGTCCAGCCCACAGTAGACCCACTGAAGCTAATCACAGGTTGGACTGGATGACCCTTTAGGTCCCTTCCAACTCTACAGTTCTATTACTCTAATACACATGGCTTAAGTTAATCAATTTTAATGGGTCTACTCTGAGTAGGAGTTCTGCTGCACTAAGATCCACTCTTGGTTTTTGCCGTAAGCTTTGCTCAACTCAGCAGCCTAATTTAGAAGGCGGCTTTTCTTGTTGAAGAACTTGAGAGTGCTCTTGTGCTCGAATCCTGCTAGAGGGTTTCCCATTGGGGCACCTGGTTGCCTACTGTGAGAACAGGATGCTGGACTACATGGCCCATGGGCCTGATCCAGCAGGCTCTCCTCGTGTTCTCATGAAATTCTGCTCTTATAATAACCAGAGGGAAACCAAATATTCCAAATGAATTAATTCAAATCAGTTTACAGGGGAAGTCCCACAAACAAAACGCAGCCAATGAGACCAGCCTTCAGCACCTGGCGCCTTCAAAATGTTTTGGACTACAACTCCCATCAGCTCCAGTCAGGATGGCCATATGGTGCTGGGGCTGATGGGAAGCGAACTTCAACACATCTGAAGGGTGCAAGGTTGGCAAAGGATGGGAGAGGCAGTCCTTTTCTGTAAAATGAAAAAGATGTTCCACACCACAGTTCTCTCTGCTGCTTCACTCTCGCTTTCTGAACCAATTTGAAGCCAAAGCCTACGCAATTGCAGAGGCTCAACACGTTTAAAGTTTAAACATATTGTTACGCACTTGGAGCGTTTGGGCAAGTTCCAAATCTAAATTGGTTCAGGAACTTCAAACAAACACCACAAAACCCAAACTAAAATATTAAAACAGGAAAGGTAGGGTAACCAAAACATAGCAATCATAATCCGAGTCCCGATGCAAAATGTAAGCAAACTTTGTCCCTATTCCAATTATTACACTGCGAGGAATTTTCTTGGCTAATTCCACCGATCAGCCTGTTACATGATATGAAAGGCTGCTCTTCAGATTGTGCAACCAAAGTTCTTTTGTTTGTCGAAAGAAACAAACCTGTGGTTTTAACAAGTCCTCGTTTTCACTCCTGCATGACAGCTACAGAACTCCGTCCTCAGAGGACGCTTTACCCAAAAGCAACGTTGCAAATAACTGCCAAACAGAACATCTCCGGAAATGGCAGGCAGGAAAAAATAATATAGATGAAGTCCCTGTTTGTAGGGATGTATCTGGAATGTACTTCAAGGCAGCCTTTCATTAGCACTTTATTTATAGGTGCTACAAAGCACACAATTAAACTCTGGCTAACTGAGATGTGGAAGGAAGTGTCTACAATACCATCAGAATTCACACACAACTCCCAGAACAGTTGCTGAGAAAAGCCGCAACCCTACACTGCCTCTAGTGCAGCTTCTGCCAACCTAAAGAAATTTGATCTTAATGAAATCTATTAACACTCACTCAGGGCAGGAATGAACAAGGGGGTTGTCGTAACATGAGATCATAAGAAGAGCCCGGTGGATCAGGCCAATGGCCCATCTGGTCCAGCCAGGGACGTAGGAAGATAGGGGCAGTGGGGACGGGGCGCTCACGAGCAGCGCGATCCCAGGGGCGCCATCGTGGCTGCCTGCCCGGCCCCCAAAACGCACGCCCCGCCCCAAAACACACATCCCGCCCCTGCGCGTGGCGCGCCCCGTCCCTGGGGGCAGCATGCCTGCGCTCCGCCCCCGGTGGCGGAGCATGAAGCTCCACCGCTGGGTCCAGCATCCTGTTCTCACAGGGGCCAACCAGATGCCTCAATGGGAAACCAACAAGCAGGATTCAAGCACAAGAGCCTTCTCCCTGCCTGCAGTTTTCATCAACTGGTATTCAGAAGCACTGCTGCCTCCGACTGTGGAGGCAGAGCATAGCCATCCAAGTTATCCAATACAGTGGAACCTCGGTTTATGAACACCTCGGTTTACGAATTTTTGGTTTACGAATGCCGCGGACCCATCTGGAACGGATTAATTCACTTTCCATTACTTTCAATGGGAAAGTTCGCTTCAGTTTATGAATACTTCAGTTTATGAACGGACTTCCGGAACCAATTACACCCATGCTTTGGGTTAAGAACGGTTCAGGTTGAGTACTCCGCGGACCCGTCTGGAATGGATTAATCCACTTTCCATTACTTTCAATGGGAAAGTTCGCTTCAGTTTATGAACGCTTCAGTTTAAGTACTCCGCAGACTGTCTGGAACAGATTAATCCATTTTCCATTACTTTCAATGGGAAAATTTGCTTCAGTTTATGAACGCTTCAGTTTATGAACAGACTTCCGGAACCAATTGTGTTCATAAACCGGGGTACCACTGTATTTCACTGTTTGGAAAAGTCAAGAGTCCATGGAAAAAGCTAATGAACCTTTAGAACTAAGTTGCTGCCATGGGCATTATGTGTACAGTATATGTATTTTAATGAGCTGGATAGAGTGAAAGATTATGAGTCATGGGGTGTGGAGAGCATGTGCATGACCTTAACAGTGCTTAGTTCATTTTTTGGGTTGCTATTTTGTTAATGTTGTTAATATCATTTTATAGATTATAAATGCTGTATTGATTTGTTAATCATATAATATGACATTTGCTTTAATCGTGATGTTTAGCTTACAGTGGTACTTTGGTTCTCAAACTTAATCCGTTCCAGAAGTCCATTCCAAAACCAAAGCGTTCCAAAACCAAGGCATGCTTTCCCATAGAAAGTAATGCAAAATGGATTAATCCATCCCAGACTTTTAAAAACAACCCCTAGAAAAAGCTACGTAACATGAATTTTACTATCTAACGAGACCATTGATCCGCAAAATGAAAGCAATAAACAATGTACTGCAGTTACACAATCAATCCATCAGTAGCTGGACTGGGTTCCACGCAGTCACAAAAAACAAAACAAAAAGAGCCGCGAAAACAAAAACGCAAAATAAATAGCAAAAACAGACAGTCCTCAGCGTAATACTCAAAACGGAAGCGTGGCACTCAAATCGGAAATGTGGCATTCAAATTGGAAGTGTAACACCCAAAAGAGAGCACGTTCGGGTTCCAAAAAATGTTCACAAACCAGAACACTTACTTCTGGGTTTTTGTAAGGTGCTTTGGGATTCATGTGAATGACAAGAGGCACGGAAACATGGTAAGTCAAATAAATCCCATACTGAGTTGCTTTCACCTACCCCCCCCCCCCGACCTCACATCTCACCCCCAGGAGCTTCTCTGCTTTGCCACCGCTCCTGGCCAACTCACAAGAGAAAAAGGATCCTGAGATTCATACTGTAATGCTATTCTAGATCCCTGGGCTTTTGGCCACAAAGGCATCATCCACAAAAGCCAGCCGTGGCCGCTGATGGCGAAGGAGGCTTTGGAAAATGTGCTACTATCTCTGTTGAATCAGTACGCACACAGAGAGGGAGCAATCTTATAAAAAGATCAGAGTGTCAGAAAATTGCGGCTGGTGAAGAATGAATCTGCAACAGAATTGTCACAAGGAGAAAGACTGCAAGATGCTGGTTGTCTCGAAAGTGTGCTTGATGCATGGATGCTGGGCACTCGCTTCATTATGTGCTTGTAACAGCACACATACCTCATGCTCATCTTGGACAAGCAGATGCAGGAAGCAGGTCCAAACAGCCCACCAGCTACAGGTACCACTTGGCATGCTCTGCCAACCCAACAAAGTACCGTATTTCTCTGTGTATAACACGCCCCCATGTACAAGACGCCCCCTCTTTTTGGGGACTCCAAATAGAGAATCATAGAATCATAGAGTTGGAAGAGACCACAAGGGCCATCCAGGCCAACCCCCTGCCAAGCAGGAAATGGGGGGGGGAGATCCCCCCGTGTATAAAATGACCCCCACTTTTTAGCATTAATTTTAATTTTTTTTAAAAAAAAAAAAAACCCTAGTCTTATACACGGAAGTCCCAAAAGCCAGATCTACACTGTCAGTGTGCGATATGGATTCCTTGCAGCACATCAAGTCAATAGAAGGATTTGTCACTTCCGAAGCATCCTGTTGAAAATCATTAACTTAAAATAAAAATAAAAATATTGCTATCTATCCTGTACCCAGGATACTGTATAAATATTGAACCAGTGTGTAAAATGTTTGGTCTCCAAGTACACAAGAATCAATAGGAAGCTATCCATGCCCACTCTTTCATTCACACTCAAGAGTGGTCCTTTCCCAAGCCCTATATTTCAGCTTTGAAACTGATTTTTTGCTTTGTTTTTGTTTTACATAATTTGTCTCTAGCTTACAGGCTGGTGACTGACAGGTGAGTCATGTCTTTCCCTGAAGGAGAGCATCACGGCCCTGGAACAGAAATTGTCCGATGCAGAGTCCTCCTACAACAGGAACCCGGAGGAGGAGCTGGATCAGCTCCCTAGCCCTTTCCCTGTAAATCCAATGGCAGCACAGGCCAAATCACATTCCTCAAACTCCGACTCCAGACTCCAATGACTGGACCACAGACTCCTGAGAATATAAAAAGTGCCCTGCAGGAAAAGTCAGCGGCCCATTGGTGGTCAAAGCCAACCCCCAGGGACCTGGGTCTTCCACCTTGACTCCTGAGTCGAGACTACAGAGCTCTGCCCATTGCTCCAAGATGATGCAGAGTCTGTTTGGTGTAGCAGTTATAGAGTCTTGGACTAGGACCTGGGAGACAAGAGCTCAAATCCCCACTTGGCCATGAAGCTCACTGGGTGACCTTGGGCCAGTCGCTGCTGCTCAGCATAGCCTTCCTCACAGGGTTGTTGTGAGGATTACATGTGGAAGAGGAGAACCATGTACAGGCAACTCCTCATTTGCGTTCCGGGCACGCCTAAGCCCACCTTGCCCCCATTCCGCCCTCTTTGGGGTCCAAAATGACCCATGCGTCAGCGGTTGCATGTCGATCAAACACGCGCAAAATGGTTGCCATTTGTGCACCACCTTGAGTTCCTTAGAGGAAAACATGGAATATAAATGCAATAAATAATAAAATCAATACAACTTGGATTTTGTGCCTATCTGCAGGACTGCTAACCATTGCCTACAACAGGCATAGGCAACCTTGGCTCTCCAGATGTTTTGGAACTATAACTCCCATGATCCCTGACCACTGGCCCTGTTAGCTAGGGATCATGGGAGTTGTAGTTCCAAAACATCTGGAGAGCCAAGGTTGCCTATGCCTGGCCTAGAACAAGCACTTTGGTCCTTATCCAAGGTCCTGGCCTTGTCTTGCCAGGCCATCCATTGCAGAACCTCAGGCCTGTCGGCCCCCACCTTGGCGTACGTGGCCTGAGCACCCAATATGCTTTTCGGGAGTGTTAGCCCAAAAAACTGCAACTCCAGCTGTTGAGAACTGGCCTCTGAGACAGACTGGGGCAGCTGCCTCCACCCAGATGTTTTGGATCACGACTGCCATCAGCCCCAGCCAGCACAGCCAGACTCTCATCAGCCCCAGCATAATACAGCTGTGCTGACTGGGGCTGCCATCCAAAACATCTGGAGGGCACCAAGTTGGGGAAGGTTGGGTGAGCTCAAGTTGCTCTGCCTTCTCTCCCTCTGCTCAGAGAATCTTTCCAACCAGATGCACAGAATTAAAGTGGGTGCCAGACTTGCAATGAGACCATCAGTTAATACCAAGGACTGGCTGTTGAGTAAAGGAGGAAGCAGAATCCATCGCTCCAGGAATGAAAATGACTTTTTACATAAGATGGAATTCCAAAGAGGGAACTCGAGCCAGCTAAGACCAGTGGCCAAAAGGCAGAGACAGAGAAGAACCTGAATAGAAGGACTCTCTCCCCCCCCCCTTCCCAGTTGAGAAAAGGAACAAACTCTGAACAAGGAACAAGCTTTCTAGTCTGGGTGCCAGAGGAAAGCCTCTCTGGCAAAGACAAATAAGGAGCTGGTTTTGCAGGCACTCTGCTGCCTTGTCTAGGCTTGATGGTGTGTTTCTTCCAGAGCCAAGGCCTAGGGACTGAAGCATGCAAAAGATATCCGTGGACAACCATCAGTCATGCAGAGAGGGAGAACTAGAATATAAGAGAAGCCTGCTATATCAGGTCAAAGATGGTGCATCGAGACCTGCGTCCGATTCTCTCAGTGGCCAACTAGCTGCCCCAGCAGGAATCCTATCCCACAAGCAGAATTTGAATTGGGAGCCTCCCATCCTGTGGTTTCCAGCAACTGGTATTCAGAAGCATAGGCATTGTGCCTAGCAGCCATTGACAACCCTCTCCTCCAGGAATTTGTCCAATCCTCTTTTAAAGCCATCCAAGTTGGTAGTCATCACTGTGGGAGGGAGTTCCACACAGTGTAAGAAACTCAAATATATCCTCTAATTACGAAATGGCACCTTAAACCTAGGTTGCAGTCACCATAATGGACCGCAAAAAAAAAAGTGTCCCAGGCCACCTGCTATAGGGGACCCATTCCTCCAGCTGGGTTTTGAGAGCCTGCCTGTGTATGTGTGTGTCCCACTTTCCCAGCCTCTGCCTTCAGTGACCAGCTGGCAAAAAAACCCCTTAAGATGTGGGTGGCATGCCTTGAGACACCGGCCTCCTCCCTGGCTTAATCTGAAGTGGCATTCATCAAAGCATCTTGGTAATCTGTGTGATAGTTTCACTTGGGACAGCAGCTAGGCTGGAATAATGTTTGCATGTCACTCTGTAAACTTTGTAATTTGACTGACAAGCCACTATATCTCTTTGAGGGAAAGATGGATGCACATTACTCTGTGCTCAAGAAAGAGGCAACCCAGAAACTATGCAGGGTTAAGAGACGCCCAGATGTGAAGTCTCCTCTGGGGCAGAAGCGCCCCGATGAAACCCCTTTAGGAAAGGAAGTGGAGAGAACAGAGAGAGGCCACTGCCCCAAACTCTGTTCTTGATCTTCCCAATGCTTCTGGTGGTGTTGGACCCAACTGTGTAATTGCAGGAATTAGAAGAAAGTAATTTCTGCAGAGACTTCTGGAGTTCTTTATGAACAGCAGGCTAGAAGTTTTATTCAACTATTACTCAAAGAGGAATTGTTGAAATTAATGGACCTAGGTTAGTCAAGGTCATCATTTGAAATGCATCTACTCTAAAAGTTGCTTGAATACAACCCAAAATGTTCAGTCCCAAGGACTGCCCCATGGAAGATGCAGCCAACTTGGTTTCTGCTGCTCCAGAGGGGAAGAACCCAAACGAATAGATTCAGATGATAAGAAAGGAGATTTGACTCAACATCAATAACTTTCTGATAGTAAAAGCTGTTCCACAGTGGAATGGACTTCCTCAGAAGGTGGTAGACTCTCCTTCACTAGAGGTTTTTAAACAGAGGTTGGGTGGTCATGTCAGGGATTCTTGAGCTGTGATCCCTGCACTGCAGGAGGTTGGACTAGATGACTCCCGGGGTCCCTTCCAACTCTACAATTCTATGATTCCATGACTATAAAACAGCCTTTACCGGCATCTTAGGGGCCTCTCAGGCTGAACAGAAGCAAATATAAATGTCACTTGGAATCAGAAGGTGCCAACTCAACTGAGCAGCACACAAACAGCCATAAGATTCTCTGCTCCAATAAAGAGAGAGTCCAAGTTTCACTGAGCGGGGAAACAAAAGGAGACTGTGAGCATTCAAGCCTCAGGCAGAGCTGGCACAAGGGCCCTCCTTGCATCGATACAAAGCCACAAGTGGAAGAAGTGTTAACCACAGAGCAAGTGGAAAGAGCAGCCTGGTGGGTGGGTGTGGAATTGCAAGGGGGTTGTTGTTCCACTGAGCAAAATGCTGGCCACACCAGCAAGACCTTTGGCACCAGTGCAGCACCAGTATGCAAGTACATCCAAAGGCAAGAGCCAGCACCCAACAAAACTTGCACCCGAGCTTGCTTCTTTCCTTCTCCCTCCTGATTCATTTTTCTTCTTGTGTCATGTCTTTTTAAATTGTAAGACTGAGGGCAAAGATGGTCTTCATTTTGGAACAATCTGTATCCTGCCCCCAGAGTCTTTTTTTTTTAAGCCAAAGAATGGGACAAAACATATTTAAATAAATAAGTCAGCTTGTAACCTGGTAAAGGGGAAAGAGAAAAGTCATTTCTAACCAGCCTCTTCAAGATCATTCTCATCCGGATAAAACTAGCATTTGAGGCCGTGGAATATTGCAGCACAACTCTGAATGACCAAGAGGCCCCTCCAATTGAGTGGTTTTCTTGCAGGTGTATTCTGCAACATATAATTATTGACAGAAGGATAGTGCATTAGTGGAAGATTTACTCTGGACAGTTCATGTGTCATTCCATTTGACTGCCTCCCCTATTGAGCCATTTGCTCTGCCTCCGCCTACCTGCCAGATTCATCAGCCACCCAACCAAGCACACTAATGGCAACTTCCATTTTGAGAAGGTTTCCACTGGGACAAAATGCTAGGGATCCAAACCACCCCAGCTCCAAGCAAAAAGAAACAAACCCCAAACCATCTCATTATTTTTGTGAACTGTTTTAAAGTGCTTTTGATGGCGATCCAAATGAGTCATTTTTGTCCCTTCTGTTTGGAATCCAATATCTTCCAAACAACTTGTGACACTTAAAATTATTCCATTAACAAACAAGTGTTCTGTTTTTAAACAAAGCCAAGTTTCTGCTTCTCATGCTTGCGTGGGCTTGTTTATGACTACTGTATATATATAAAAAACCAAAATAAAATCTCAGTCGAGGTTTACAAAGATTCTGTCCAAGCTGCTGTTAACATGATGATTAATTTCTACCTATTTACCCCTTACTTCCTTCAAAAGTCCCTCTGCTGGAGGCAAAGATTCCAACTACAGTGGTACCGCGGTTTACAAACACAATTGGTTCCAGAAGTCTGTACTTAACCTGAAGCGAACTTTCCCATTGAAAGTAATGGAAAGTGGATTAATCCGTTCCAGACGGGTCCGCAGAGTACTTAAACTGAAAATACTCAAACCGAGGCATACTTAAACCGAGGTATGACTGTAGTGCCTTACAAGGTTGTTGCAAAAATAAAATGTGTCGGGGGGGGGGCATTTATACAACTTTGAGTTACGGGAGAAGTAGGATATAAATGCAATTGAGCAGTGGTTCCCAAAGCGGCAGTGGGATTACCTTGGGGAGGGGGGTGCTAAGAGGTCAGGTGGAGGGAGGGGGTGCTGGAGGTGTAAAAGACTCCTAGACCAGGGGTCAGCAAACTTTTTTCACTGTCCCTCAGACCTTGTGGGGGGCTGGACTATATTTTGAAAAAAAAAATGTACAAATTCCTATGCCCCACAAATAACCCAGAGATGCATTTTAAATAAAAGGACACATTCTACTCATGTAAAAACACCAGGCAGGCCCCACAAATAGCCTAGAGATGCATTTCAAATAAAAGGACACATTCTACTCATGTAAAAACATGCTGATTCCCGGACCGTCCGCGGGCCGGATTGAGAAGGCGATTGGGCCACATCCGGCCCCCGGGCCTTAGTTTGGGGACCCTGTCCTAGACTTTCAAAACATTGTATATTGCATCAAGCTCATCAATTTTATCGAATTAAACTAAACAGCTTTCATTGGACTTTGAATAAAGGTGCAATTAATTGTTTTGAGTTTTACTGTGTTATTATCGTCTTTGCTGGGGCGTACAGACCGCTATTCTGAATCATGCTTTTTATAGGGCATGGTAGAGGGCACTGGGGATGAGCTTATGGAGCCAGGGGTGGAGACAGGCAGGGTCTCCAAAAAAAAAAGTCTGGGATCCGCTACAATAGATAAAATTAATAATGTAATAGTTATATTTGCGGCACAAAGGATGAATAGATTCTTCCACTGTTTGTACCTGGCATACTCCAGTTCCACCAGGTTTGACTCTGGAAGAGACTGATGGGCAACGCTGCCTGCCCTTGGCTCGGCGGGCAACACGCTCCTCTCAGCCCAGCAGCTCGACCATGGCGGACCTGAAACCCTGCTCAGAGGCTGTGAGTCTCTCCTGGTGCAGCGGGAAGAGCAGCAGCGGACTCCCATTTATAACAAGTGACAGCTCCCTCACCGCAGTCCCTCAGACTTGCAAGCCTAGCCATTCCACGAGCCTTCTTCCTGCGATAATTTAATTTCCTATTCTGAGGGGACAGCGGCGGAAACAAAGACGACAGACTCGCCTCTTAATGAGGTCACACCATGCATATCCTTGCTGCATCCTCCTGGATCTGGGTTTCCTCCGGGACTGGCCTATATAAGGCTAAAATAGAATCACGAGGCTGTAATGAACCCAATGGCCACCTAGACCAACTTCCTGCAGAGAAGGCGGAATTTGCAAAAACAAACAAACAACCCCAAAAAGGAACAAAGACATTGGGCACCAAATTCAGGCTCACCTGGTTCCTGTGAATAAGCCCAATTCTCTGCGGCTCCATGGCTGGAAACCCAAATCTGTACATGAGGACTAGCAGCTTGAGGGATCTAACACTTCATAGCAGGACGGGAAACCTGTAGCCCTCCCAATATTGCTGGATGCCACACCACGGGCCATGCTGGCTGGGGTTGATGGGAGTTGGAGGGTATCAGCTGCCTCTCACTTGTGAATGCTCATGTTAGCGCATAGGTAGAGCATTTGCTTTGCATGCAGAAGGTCCCTGGTTCAATCCCTAGCACCTCCTCTTCAGTGTTCAAAATTCCCCAGGTGCATTTAGCTACTAGCATGGGTCCAGTTGCGACTACGTGGATATTTCTGAGCACCTGGTTGCTGACGGATATTTTCATTGAGGCAGCTGACTTGTGAACAGCAAAAGACAAGCGTCTTGTGCTTCTGCGCTGCAGCACGAATCATGGACCCCGTTGCTGGGCATCTTAAGCCCTCCATCATAACATCAAGGAAAGTAAGTGCAGGGCTGAGCACAGATACATTTGACTGTGCTGCAGCCTTTCCACAGCCCACCCAAATAGAACCAAGAAACCAACAGTTTAAAAACCTCTGCCTTGGTCCATAATTGATTTGAAGAAAGGATGTTCCTCACCAAATTGTGAAGGGGTTTACAACCTTATAAATTCTTGTGGTATTCCTGGTTATAATCCTACGTTGGTATGTATTTATAATATTGAATAGATCATTTTGTTATATGAATGTATAAGAAGAGATTTTCATTCGCATCTTTTTACATCACTTAGGCCAAAAAGCAGAGACATCACCTTGCCTACAAAGGTCCGTATAGTTAAAGCTATGGTTTCCCCAGTAGTGATGTATGGAAGTGAGAGCTGGACCATAAAGAAGGCTGATCGCCGAAGAATTGATGCTTTTGAATTATGGTGCTGGAGGAGACTCTTGAGAGTCCCTTGGACTGCAAGAAGATTAAATCTATCCATTCTTAAGGAAATCAGCCCTGAGTGCTCACTGGAAGGACAGATCGTGAAGCTGAGGCTCCAATACTTTGGCCACCTCATGAGAAGAGAAGAATCCTTGGAAAAGACCCTGATGTTGGGAAAGATTGAGGGCACTAGGACACTAGGACGACAGAGGACGAGATGGTTGGACAGTGTTCTCGTAGCTACAAACATGAGTTTGACCAAACTGCGGGAGGCAGTGCAAGACAGGAGTGCCTGGCGTGCTCTGGTCCATGGGGTCACGAAGAGTCGGACACGACTAAATGACTAAACAACAACAAGGCCTCAAGCGGCTGAAGAAGCCAAAAGGTGAAACAGGTTGTTTTTATTCCGGAAAACCTTGTTCTGCTTGCATCTACTTATGGACTTCGCACTTCATAGGATCCACATATATTGGGTCCTGTTGGAACATTTGTTGTAATACTTTATTTGGACTTACATGACAGAGCGGTTGAGTGCCACTGCTATTTACTACATTGTTTACCCCTATGTGGAGATAAATTAGACACTGTATGTAATTTTCTCATCAGGTTGCGTTTTTTGTGGTTTATGCTTGAACTGTACGTGACCTAGGTTCTTTTGGTGATGGGTCATTTGGAGACTAGCTTATATATCTGATTTTCTAACACCGCTCCTCTTAAGGCTGGGAAATGCACCCACCCATCTAAAACCCTGTAGAGCTGCAGCCAGTCTGTGCAGACAACACAAGGCTTAGATCAGGGGTGTCAAACTCAAATTCATCGGGGGCCGCATCAGCAGTTTGGTCACCCTCAAAGGGCTGGTTGTATCTGTAGGACTATGTGTCCACTCTTTATTATCATAAATTATTGTCACTGCATTCAATTATTACTGTTTTTTGTAATAATGTAAGTAATAACTAGCTCTGAAAGCAGAAACATAGTCAGAATAATGGCAAGTAGATATTCAAATGTACAATTATTGTACAATTTATTGAAAAATGATTTTTGGTAACTGCACTGGGTGGTGGAGGCTCGCTAGGGTTTCATGCAGGACCTTTGCAGAGCTACTAGTACCTGGAGATGCTGGGGTCCTTCTGCATGCAGGACAGATGTTCTGCCAGTGAGCCACCACCCTTCACCAAAGGGACTGGCTGAGGTTGACTCACTGGAGCTGCTCTCCTGGTTCCAGGGTTTAAGGGCCAGAAGTATAAAGCAGCATCCTATGTTTCTGAGGAGAGGGAGAGGGAGGGAGGGGAGGGAGGGAGGAAGGAAGGAAGGAAGGGAGGGAGGAAGGAAGGAAGGAAGGAAGGAAAGAGGGAGTGGGAGGGAGAGAGGAAGGAAGGAAGGAAAGAGGGGAGAGAAAGAAGAGTAGGAAATAAGGAAGGGAATAAAGAAGGAAAGAAAAAGAAAGAGGGAGAGAAGACGGAAAGGGAGAAAGAAGGAATTAGAGGGAAAGAAAGAATAAGAATGAGGGAGAGGAAGAAAGATAGGAAGGAAGGAAGGAAGGAAGGAAGGAAGGAGCAGGAGGGAGAGAGAAAGAAGAGTAGGAAAGAAGGAATAAAGAAGGAAAAAAAAGAAAGAGGGAGAGAAGACAGAGATAAAGAAGGAAGGAAGGAGAGGGAAAGAAAGAATAAGAACAAGAGAGAGGAAGAAAGAAAGGGAAGGGGGGGGTCGCCGCCTTGATTCAGCGCCAGAAAAGAGCACGAAAGGACCCAGGGGCAAAATGCATTTCCCGTGCAGCATGAGGCAGCGGGTGTCCGTTTTAGGAGAAGTGCGTAAAGCCTCAGAGTTGCACGTTCGTGAGGCTGAGCCGCTGCTGAGCTCACGTTCATGAGGCTGAGCCGCGGCAGGAGGAGGAGGAGGTGAGGCAAGAGGAGGCGGCGGCGGCGGCTTGCCAGGTCGGTGCCCAGCAGCGCCGTGCGGAGAGTCCCGAGCCTCTGGGACGCAGCAGTGCTCTGTAGCACTTTGAATCCTCCTCCTCCTCCACGCGGCGCTGCTGGGTGCTTTGTCTGTGCTTCAGCAGCAGCAGCAGCAGCCGTTTCCAGGCGCCAAGCCGTGGCAGCAGGAGGAGGATTCAAAGTGCTACAGAGCACTGCTGCGTCGCAGAGGCTCGGGACTCTCCATGCAGCGCTGCCGGGCGCTGACCCGGCAAGCTGCCTCCTCCTCCTGCTGTGGCTCGGGGCGCTCCACGCAGCGCTGCTCCGGCTGCCTTTCTACCCCCCCCCGGCCCCAGCTGTTCGTTGGCGCTGCGCTTCAGCAAGGTCCCGCTGCTGGGTCCCGCTGGCTGGGGCGCTCAGCGGGCCACATGACGAGGTCTGGCGGGCCGGATTTGGCCCCCGGGCCTTGTGTTTGACACCCGTGGCTTAGATGGACTCGGCAAAAGGCAGCTACCAGCAAACCAGACTCTGGTACTGAGGGATCTGAGATGTGGATCAAACTCGTCAACAAAACACCCCATCATTGCCACTAAAAAAGGTGGCCTTTCACAGGAAAGAGTTACATTTGCATAGCCTGAAATAGGCCCATTCTTCTCATCCCTTATGAAAGACCCCAAGCGAGCTCACTGCTGCCTTCAGTAAGCAGAAGGCCAGTTCCAAAATCACAGAAAGTCTGGCATCGGGAACGAAACAGCAGATGGCATCTCAAAATGCCCTGTGATGGAACACACATTCCCAACTAATCGAGAACATCGCCTGTGTTCAAAGCTTCCACTCTAAGCACCATAGTCAATAGCACCGGAAGGCCGAATTTCTGGCACGTGAAAGATCATATTTGATGTATGTATGTGCATAAGCAGCAGGTAACAAATAGGGCAATGAACTAAGTGAGGAGCATGTCCATGTTCCTAGGGTTAGCAAACAGGATAGAGGGGTACATTCAGAGGTATTAATTCTCAAGGCAAAGATAGAATTAGCCATAGGTGAACTTACCCTGACTGAATTCAGAACGGAGCTCAGAAAGCTACATTACCGTCTAAACATGGCTGTGCACACACTCAGCATCCGGTGCACTCCCGTTGCTGGTTTGGGAAGAGGTGTGCACATGGTGTCAGCCACAATCCATATTAATCCTGTCGTTTCTGATTAAATACTGCATTTTGACACATTTCCCCTCCGAATTGAGAAAAGGAACGACCTAGGTTCTTTTTCTGAGTCCGGTTCCAAATGTGGGAACCCCTTATTCTCCTAATGATGTATTTATTTAATGCATCCCCCCCCCACTACTCTGTTGAAAAGGACTCTCAGAACAGCCTGCAAAGCTAAATAGTAAAACAACCATTGCTTCCAGACTTAACAATTTAGAAAAGGCACAAAAGGAAAGGGAGCTGGGAGGGAAGAGGAAAAAGAAACTAACTCAGGCACTGGTTCTTAGTTACATATTTGGTTTGCTTTCAATAATCAAAACACCTTCTTAGGAGTGACTGTAATGCTGAATTTTCAGGGTGGGACCTCAGACTTCCTTGGCCTAGCAGAAATCTGCTTGCAACTTGTCAGTACTTCCCTGAACAGTAAGGCTCAGGGTGGTCTAAATGACGGACACATACACACAGAGACCAGATGGAGATGCTCACAATTCAAGACAGGCCTTACTGAGCCATCAATAAGAGGCTGGACAGGCTTTCCTAAACAAAAACCTTTTAAGCAGGCACCAAAAAAAGAGTATAACAAAGACATTTGCCTGAGATCAACAGGCAGGGAGTTCCAAAGCTGCAGTGCAAGTGGGAGTTACTGACCCAATTGGGTGGGGTCTTCGCCTTCAGGGGCCTCACTGGAATCTGCTGGTGCCTCGTCATTCCCCCTCGTGCCAGTAAACACTCAGGAGGGGCCCAGATGACACCCCCCCCCAAGAGGAGATGATCCTCTTGGAAAGCAGAAAGCTCAGCTATTGCCACAATCTGGACTTATACCCCTGTGAAGCCTAGACCCCCCTCCACCTCAACAATCTCTCTCTGGCATCCTGAAAAAAAATGTGTTCCCTGGAGCTTGTTACTACTCGAGAGATGCTCTAGGTGGAGGAAGGGGGGGGGAGTGTTGAGCCTTCCTCACAGAGAAACCTTATCATATCACCAACTTGACTCAAGGGAGAGGGAGTTGCGGAACAGAGAAAGTTGTCCTTTTAAGACGGAGAAGACGGGGGAGGGGGGCAATAAGGCTCCCCTCCCATCAAAGGAGAGTCTTTGGAGCATAGAAATGGCTGTCATCAGCATCACCAGCAAGAAGCGTAATAGAAAAGGGGCCCAGAACCTGTTAAAGTTGACCGTAATCCCCCACTGAATTCTCCTATAAACTGAGCACTTCAGAGTGAACAGCCTCCTCCGGGCGATACGATGGCGTGTTATGCAAACTCATGGATTCCCCTGCTCATTTTAGAATGCCAGAAAACCAAGGGAAACTACACAGAAGGCTGTCTTACACTGAGTCAGACCCTTGGGTCCATCTAGCTCTGGCAGCAGGGTTTCATACTGGGGAACCCTCCCAGTCTTACCAGAAGATGCTACCGGAGATTGAACCTGGTACCTTCAGCATGCAAAGCAGATGCTCTGGCATGGAGCCACAGGCCTTCCTCAGTCTAAAACGTGGACAGGGCTCAGAAGGCAACTCGCTCGACTGGTAGCCGGAGGGTGATAAGGATGGCATGAGAGGGTCGAGTGAGCATGCTTGCCCCCGCAGACCCCCACCCATGTGCTTTTACTTAACTCACCGTCATCATAACACCTGAAGAGGGCTTATCATAGAACTGCAGACTTGTAGAGTCACCTATTCCAACCCCTTGCAATGCAGGAACCAGAGCAAGAGAATCCCAGACAGATGGTCATCCAACCTCTGCTTTGCAGGCATAGGCAAACTCCGGCCCTCCAGATGTTTGGGACTACAATTCCCACCATCCCTGACCACTGGTCCTGTTAGCTAGGGATGATGGGAATTGTAGTCTCAAACATCTGGAGGGCCGGAGTTTGCCTATGCCTGTTCTAACGTTTCTCTTTTCTTGCAATCCATTTGTTCGGGTCCTATCCACACCCTACCAAACTGCTGAGAGCTGCATGGTGTGCACAGCACCTACAGCTCTATGCGCAGGGCGACCTAGTGAGCTGTCCCCTTTGCTGTCGACTTTTAAAAGCAACCCCTCCAAACGTTATCAGTGAAAATGCTTGGGACTTAAATGAGGAAACAGTGATTTTTAGTTACAGTGCTTGTATGAGATCGACAGTCAATTCGGCACTGGTGGTGGCGGAGGCAGACTGGGGCCTGCAAGGTCTGCTCCCAGGTGGTAGCCCCTCCAGAGGGAGCCCCAGCACATCCGTGGTTATTAGCCGTGAGAGCGGCAGCATCACAGCGAGGCAGGTTGGTGGGAGGCCGATGGAGAGACAGCTGCTGCCCATCCACTTCCAATGCCACAGCTCTCTCCTGGGGGGTCTCGGGGTCCTGCCTCTGGAAGGTGGAAGAACAGAGATGTCTGTGGTTCAGGCTGCATTCAAGGGCAGCCAGGATGAGTGAAGGGTATTTTTCATTTTTCTTGCATTAGGAGAGCAGGTCATTAATGTAGGGAACATGAGAGAAAATCACTTTTGGAAAGGGGGAAAATGAATCAAGGATAATTCATTAATGGGGTTATTTTGGGAAGGTCCAGGATGAAAATTAACTCTTTAGGATTAAATCCAATCTAAAATTAAATCCAATTGAGAAGGGAAATTAATCTGAAAAGAGAGGACACAGAATTATGCAGTTTTGAAACAACCCCAATGGTCATCTAGTCCAACCCCCTGCAATGCAGGAATATATGCTTAAATAAGCATATTCTTAAATGAAAGTAGAGCAGCAGTAGCAGCATGGTTGAGGGTTTGGGCTCTTGCATCACACAGGAAGCTGCCTTATACCAAGCCAGACCCATTGGTCCATCCAACTCAGTGTTGGCTACACTGACCGGCAGCAGCTCTCCAGGATATCAGGGAGGGAGGGGACAGTCCCATCAGTTTGACACTGATTTCAGAAAGAACACGTCAAATGTCCATTTTCCACAACAGAGTGCAAGCTAAAACTGCATTTTGGATAACGTCCTGTGAACACGGGTTAAAAGCCCAGCACCAGAAACGCAATGAGTGTCCAGTCAATGAGAGTGTGAACACAGCCACAGTAAACAGGGGAGGAATCCCAGGAGCAATAGAATTATTTTACCCATCCCTCAGCTGCAAAGTCGGACTCTACAATTCTCATCTCTCTCCCCCCAACTTTGGATAGAGTAGAGTTGAAGTGAGGTATGGTGGGAGTGGTACCTGGAAGCTGTAAGGCTTGGAGCCCCCACCTTTTAAGAATCACCAGCCATCACACGGATTTATTGCCTGAAATCACCCCACCCTAAAGGTTCCTTAAGATGCAACAAGACTCTTCGCTGGCTTTGCTACAACACAGACCAGCACAGCCACCCCTCTAAAAATAATCTAATGTGGTGCCTGGATTTATTTTCCATCACAGGTCAGGCACAAACCAAAACTGTTCCACTGCCAGTTTTTCAGGAGCCCCCCCAGAAGTGCTGATGTATTCATATCCACTCTTATCTGGAAGGCTACTGGGTCTTTCTGACAAGCGGGACCCCTTCTTCAAAGGCAAATGCTCCCCAGCACAAAAAGGGACACACACTTCAGATGGGCTCTGCCGTCTTTTGAATCCACCACCCCGATCCAAACACAGCACAGCCATGAGTATGGACAGATCATTTATGCAAATCATTTCAACTAAATCGCCAACAGTGAGGGGTCAAATATATCTTCTGTCTTGGAAACCTATTATTCTTCGCCTGACTTAATTAAAACAGTATGAGGGACAAGAAAATGCATACACCTGCATTCATATTTTTAAAAAGTCAAAATGGAGCATATAGGTTTTGTTTTATTTTTTAATGCTCTTGAAACAAAATCCCTGAACCCAAGTAAGTGGATTCGGCATTTTCCAAAGGAATGACCTTCAGAACTCACTCTCGGTTTGCAAGACTGCACACCAAGCAGGCAGCAATTCCTCTCGATTGTGAAACATTACCCATCACCATTGTGCATACAGATGTCCATTTCTCACAGCCTGCAAATGCTTTTGCTCAGACCGAGCATTTGAAAAACAGGGTTCACAATCTTTCACTCTCTCCCCCTGACCCACGCAAACAGACAGGCGCAGATGTGACTGCAGCCACCCAGGTGGACGAAGGAACACCAGCTAATCATTTCTATCCTCATTGCAGCGGAACCACCAGAACCAAGCAACTGGATCACGCACTGGATGCAGCAGCACAAGAGGTAGAAATCTTTTCATCCACTGCAAAAGGTGGCTTCAATTTACTTTCCCCACCAGAAGCCAAAACTAAAACATTATACGCCGTGTGGCCCCCACCTTGCAGCCTTGTCCATCCACTTCATTTACCTGATAGACATTCTATCCCAGATTAAGCATACACAAAAGTCAATTGGGGTTAAACAGAAGGAGTCAGTTTGTCATCTGAAGAGTGTGGCAGAAAAGAGATCCACAGAACAAAGAATATTCCCTCGGCAAATGACCGAAACCAGCATCTGTTAATGCCCACCCCCCTCTGGTTACAAGCAATAATATTGTGTCCCAAAACTCTTCCTTGTAGCAAATAAGCCAACAATTTATTGTAGATCTCTACATGCAATATCGAGACACAGATACACACCATCCTAGGGGGCTTTGCAATACTTGGCACTACCAATGCACAGAGAAAGCCAGAGGAAAATTAGGCTGCAGTGCACTCCTACCTACAAATTAGCCCCTGTGAACATAGCAGGTCTTACTTCCAAGGCATCGTGGATTGCATTATTAGAGGCAGCTGGAGTGATGCATGAATTACACATTCAGCCCCAAACCTTCTCAGTCTTCCCTCCTGCTCACACATTGCAGCAGTAGCAGCAGCTGCTGCTACTACGAGCTTGGCAAGACCCACATTCGTTCAGAAGAGTCCAAGGATGAAGCTGCCTTCAGTCCACCTGGGCTCTAACTTGAAATGGCACATCAGCTTTTGGAAACACATAGGGGACGCGCACACACACCCCTCTGCTGAGCAATGTGTGGGTCACCGAGGGTGCTGTGATTAAGCCACATCCAGGCCTTTGTGCTCACAACAGACAATGTGGAAAGAGAAATGCCACCTAAGAAAAATTAATGCACATCCTTAGGGGCAAAACAGACACGCGCTGACAATGCAACATGTCAAAAAAGGCGGGAGAGGAAGGAACAGAGCAGAGTGTGTAAAGAGAGACTTTCTCCGGCATGGGTGTCGTTCCTCCAGTGACCTTGAAGAGAATGTGCCCGATTACCTTTTCAGATCACCTAAGCAGGTGCTTCAATATCTCCCCCTCTCTCCACATCTCCTACCCAGGACAATGTTACTCCATTACTGCTCAAGCACAACATGAGAACTGGACCATTTGCTTCATGTGAAAACTGAAAAAGTGTCTAGTCCTCAAGGATGGGGGGGGGGGAATCATGGGGAAAGGTCTGGCTAGATCAACAAAAGCCTACAAAGTAAAGTAGGTATCAGTGGGAATTATAGCCTAACCCCCTGGATTCTAGACTAAACAGTGGGTCCAGGGGAGTTCGAAAAAGGGTACCCACGAGATTTAATGCCTCCATGTAATGGAGCGGAACTACTGAGCCCACCCTGGGCTAGGGGGGGCCCTCAGCCTCTCGGCTGCTGCCCATAAGTCTTAATGATCTGGCCCTCCTCCCCTCTGCCCAAGATGATGGCAATGCAAACAGAAAGAGTTCAGCGAGCATCCCCATTAAAGAAAAATAAGATGCACCCCATTAAAGGCGAAAGAATTGTGGGCACGTCGTTATCTCTCCTAAGAAGATCTGCCTCTCTCGGGAGCTACCGTAGTCAGCCTGGGGTGTTTTCAGGCTCTTTGCTGCACCCAATTAAGGAGGCCGCCCTGCTGAAAGCCAGGAGGGGGCCCCAAAGGGAGAGAGGGTGCTCCATGCCCAGCTCTCTGGAGACAAAAGAGGGCGCCCCCCTCTTGCTCAGATTTTCGCCGGTCCCAGGCTAAGCAGAAGTCCCCAAGAGGACTGTGCTCTCCAGGCACCCATGGGCGCCCCTCTGCTCTCGGGCGCTCTGCCCTTCCTCCACCAACCCTTGCATCTCCTTTCCCATCCTTGGGGACGGAAACACCGACGGGTGAGGGGGACATCACCTCCCCCCACCCCACCCCCGTTTAGCCAAAAAGGCACGGAGCTTTGCACCCGAGGCGGAATTCTCTCCCCGCCCCCCTTTTGGTGCAACGCCAGCCCGGAGGGCGCCCCGAGAGAGAGAAAGCGAGGCAGGGAGCGTGCGGCTCCCCCGCCTGGATGACGGCGGCGGCAGGAGAGCTACAGGTCTCGCCTCCGCTTTGTTCTGCGCCGCCGTCGCCGCCGGCTGCAAAGTTAGCGCTGCCAGCGGGGAAGTTGCGCCGCTCTGCCCTCCGGCGAGCTGGGCAAGTAGGGGAGAAGAACGGACGGGGATCCCCGCTGCCTCCCCGACGGCTGGAGCAGGAGGCGAGCAGGCTCGTCGGGGCGCGGGTGCCAGGAAAGGCGACGATGGCGATTCTATCCTCCCCCCACCCCCCACTGCACACTCGGTCGGTCAGTCGGTCTCCCGGCGCTGGGACGCACCTGGATGGTGCAGGAGTACTCGCTGTCGTCCAGGAGGCGGACGGTGCAGCTGTAGTCGCGCTCCAGGCTCCTGCTGCTGCCGCTCATCAACCGGCTGAGCATCTTTGCCTGCCGGTAGCCCGGCCACTAGGAGGAGGAGCTGCTGCGGGGAGGCGGCGCGGCTCCGGCGGGCCGGCGAGCGGGCCTCTCACATGGTGGGCGCCTGCCTTTGGCCGCCGCCGCCGCTGCTTCTGCCTCCGCCTCCTCCTCGCCGCCGCCTCCTCCTCGCGTTCCGTCCGCACAAAGCCCGGCCGGGAGGAGGCGGGCGCGAGGCTGGAGCGGTGCAGCGGCGGCGTCGGGCGCAGGGAGGGAGAGGGGGAAGGTTGTGCCAGGGCGGCCGTCTACCGCGGCAAGGGCCAATCCGAGCGCCGCAACGCGTGTGACGGGCTTCTGCGCCGACCAATAGGGCACCGCCTGGGAGGGTCGCTCTTGGACGACTCCTCCTCGCGCTCACCGCCGGCGCTGCGTTTGCAGTTGCTGCTGCTGCGGGTGACCAGGGCGCGCAGCACCCCGCAGTTATTATTGCAGCAGCAGCAGCAGCGACGACGGCGGTGTCTACAAGCGCTCCGGTGCAGCAGCAGGACCCCACCCCCGAGAAGACTGCAGACCGGGAAAGTCCCGGGCTTTTTTTTCTGCCCCAGCTGAGGGGCCCGGCCGGTAGCCTGTCTGCGAGGGAGAGCGCTTCTCCAGGGCACTGCCGAGAGGCCTCTTGCTGCCTTTGGCCTCGACCCTCTACGGGTCCCGGTACAAAGGAGGGGGCGGGGTAGAAAAGGCAGGCATGTGTTCAGAGGAACGGGTGGGGGTGTGGGGGAGGCAACCTTCAAGGGAGAACAACCCAAAAGGGGGGGGGAGGGAGGGAGGGAGAGGACTTCCTCCCCTGCAGGAAAGCTCCAGGGAAAGACGGGCATCTCGAGGATTCAGTGCCAGTTAAAGATGGGACAGCTATAGCAAAGCCTCCCTACGTTTTTGCCATAAGGCCACAAACCTTCAAAAGCGGGTGAGTGAAAGTTAACCAGACAGGCCTGCTGTGATTCGGAGAAGCGACGGCTCCAGACCGAGCCCCAAACGCCTGTGTGTAAATTTCATCAAATTCCGTCAAGGGGGGGGAGTAATAGCCGTTGTTTTTAGTTTTAATTCCCATAAGAGTGAACAGGGAGGAA
The DNA here is from genome assembly GCF_965207765.1 of Zootoca vivipara. Lineage (NCBI taxonomy): Eukaryota > Metazoa > Chordata > Lepidosauria > Squamata > Lacertidae > Zootoca > Zootoca vivipara. The sequence continues at coordinate 27,208,061 of NC_142596.1, read as the reverse complement.
CAGATATTTGGTTTTCCTGAACTGGTACTGGACATCAGAGCTGAACTGGACAGCCTCCAAGTTGTTCCAAGCCTAGTCAGACTTATTTCCTAAACCATCCAATTGGGGACTGAATTATCTTCCGGCTGGTGCACTCTCCCTATTTGAATTCAGTCCTGAGTATCTGATCTGTTGTTTTGTAAATTCGTTTTAGACCTGTGGGATCACTTATACATTGAATAGAGGAATTTGGAGCTGTCAGCCTAATCTTCCTCTTCACCTACTTCTTAAGTGCTCAAAGTGATCTCTTATACAGTATATATATATATAGAGAGAGAGAGAGTCATGTTAGAACATGGCATTAGGCCCTGAATTTTAATGCAATTAAAATCAATATGAATATTTAATGCAGACATGCTATAGTTCACCTAAATAAAGTTTGTGGATCACAGTTTTGGGACCCCTTGGCTTACATACATATAATCAGAAAGTTCTGCCTATAATAATTTCACACTTTAAATAATACAGAAACTATCACCCAGTTATCACTTCAGGTCACATTGAGTTAAAGTGTACAGCTGGATCTTATCTAGAAATTTCAAATTCCACCATCTTTTGATACATCTATCATCAGCTCATCCTCCTCTGACAGCAGTGTACTTTTAAGTTTGTAAAAAAAAACTATATTCCAGATTTTCATGTATTGTTACATCATATCTGATTGCTATCACCAACTTTGCTGAAATTAATAATGTGAAAGCGAGTTCTTAAATCTGTCTTCCAAACAATACCTTTTAGGCTACTAAGGAGCATTTACTTTGGGTCTGAAGCTATATTAGATCTAATTATATCACTGATAAGATTCAAGATTTCCTGCCAAAAGGGCTTTTCTCTTGATTCTAGTGCTCGTGATCATTGGCTAGCCATGTACATGCACACACAGGAACATCAGTTTTGTTCCTGGGACAAGCACAAGCCCACACATCTGAAGAATAGGATTCTTGGAGAATTTCAGCAGAAACGAACAGAAATTAACAATGTCTATTTTTTCATCTCATGTCTGGAACGGAAATCAATCCAGTCAATACCATCAGTACTGTATTCACTGTTGTTTTCAGTTCACAAATGGTACCAACTACACCCATTTGCACTGCATTCCACTTACATTTAAATGATGTGGAATGACATAATTGTAATTAATTACACAGAATTTTGCCACAGCCGGCAGCGCGTTTTCATTGGAAGCTAAACTGCAGTGGAATGGAAACAGCACTTCATGCGAAAGACATGGGGCAGAATGGAAACTGATGCCTTATTACGCAAGAGCACTCATCTTTTATTTGTGTCAAGTATACTCTGTTTTCTATAGTGGTGTGTGTTTGTAGAGCTGGATCTCCTAGAAGCCCTGCGAAACATTTTTGTTCTGTATGAGGCAAGAGAGTCCCTCAGTGGTCGAGTAAGCAAATTCAGTCGTAGCTTGAGGCTAGTCATAGCACCAAGGCTGGCCCTCTCTTCCATCCACTGTGTGGCAACATCACAGCATTTGACAAGCACTGGATTTAATTTGCATTTCAGCTAAACTACTCCTGGCATTCCTTGCTTTGAACTCTGCTCGAATCTTCCAGTGTCTGATTTCGAAGACCCAGTTGGAATGGATGCCTTCCCAGCAGCTCACGCACAGCATGGCTCCATGCACACTAAATGCACATTCATGCTTTTACCTGTTGCATTGCTTTATCAGATCAACAAGGCGGGCAATTTGATAGTGTGGGGGGTAGTGGGCTACCATGACTTTTTATGATATAGTGATTTACTTTGGATCAACTGATAGGTTTAAAAGGCAAAATATCAATCAGTTAAACAGATTTCATTGATGCCTAGGTGACATCCTTATCAGAACACTAAGCACATAGCTGCCAAGTCTCCCACTGAAAAATGCGGGATCAGCAGCGGCGCGGCACCGGAAATCGGGCGACGCCAGGACCCAAAATGGAGCCTCCCTGGCAGGTAGGAAATCCGGGGGATTTACAGGATTTTTTTCCAATCCGGGCTGCCAGCGGGAAACGGTTTAAAACGGGAGTCTTGGCAGTTATGCTAAGCAACTGAATTTTGTCACCAAACTTGAAATCTGTCAGAAAGAGCTGGGGAAATGCTCCAAGATGCTGTCTCAAACTTCCTTGACTACTGTTCAAATTCTGTGAAGAAAAAGCTGCCTTTTACCAATCTGGCTTTTTAAAAATGCCACGGTTATTACAACATTTATATACAACGTTTCCTCCAAGGAGCTCAAAGTGGCAGACATAGTTCTCTACATCTTAACTTCACAACAACCCTATGTTGTTGGGTTAGGCTGAGAGTGAGTGACTGGCCCAGGGTCACTCAGTGAGGGATTTGAACTCTGCTCTCCCAGGTGCTAGTCTGACACTCTAACCACTACATCACACTGACCCCTTACAGTAAAAAGTCAACATTTCAGTTCTGTTAGCAGCACTTTGTTTTCTCTCCCCCCACCCACCCAGCAACCAATTAGCAACAAGAAAGACACCCGTGAATCTCAGAATAAGATGGCATGTTTTGAGTGTGACTTGAAAAGAGTAATAATAATAAATAATAATAATTTATTATTTATACCCCGCCCATCTGGCCGGGTTCCCCCAGCCACTCTGGGCGGCTTCCAACAAAACAGAAATTCTAAAATACAGAAATCCATCAAACATTAAAAGCTTCCCTAAACAGGGCTGCCTTGAGATGCCTTCTAAAGGTCTGGTAGTTGTTGTTCTCTTTGACCTCTAGTGGGAGGGCATTCCACAGGGTGGGTGCCACTACCGAGAAGGCCCTCTGCCTGGTTCCCTGTAACTTGGCTTCTCGTAGTGAGGGAACTGCCAGAAGGCCCTCGGAGCTGGACCTCAGTGTCCGGGCAGAACGATGGGGGTGGAGACGCTCCTTCAGGTATACCTGAATGGTTGGTTCTTTGGGTTAACCAAGTAAATAAATGCTGCAGTCTTCCTTTTGGTATTCCTAACTCTCATTCCCACTTTCTTGGTAAGCAAAACACTTAATGGAACTGTGTATTTGCTGCTACACGTAAAACGTTTCACACTTCCTCACACACAACCTGGGAAGATTCAGCGCTGTTTATATTGATGTCATCTAAAAAATCAATACCTTGATGCCTTGAGTGTTTTTACTCAGTATATGGCAATTTTCCAATAAAAACATGGTTATAAATAACTTGATGCAGACCGTTTGAGGGGGCTGAAGTATTACCAGAACTTGATATGGTCAAGAAAGAAGTGCCTTTTTCTAAGACTGCATCCATCATTCACTGCAAAGGAACTTGGGCTTTATGTACTCCCAAGGTCAAGCAAGCCCATCCTCATTTTCTTCATTATCTGCATTCCTGGATATGTGCATTTGGAGCCTGGAGGACCAAAGCGCAAACATGAAAACACTAAGATTTAAGATGGCAGTTCTATAGGATGCGGCTAAGTCGTTTTGGAGAGGACCTGATGATGCAGCTGCTTCAAACAGTGCCTACTATATCCAGTGGTCCCATTTTGTCACAAGCACAACCTTCTGTCTGAACAAAAGGTGCCATTTGTTGGCATTTCATGCAAGCCTGAACCAGATGTTTCAACTTGGCATTAATGTTGCCACCCATCATAGAATTGTAGAGTTGGAAAGGACCCTGAGGATAATCCAGTCCAGCCTGCTCCAGTGCAGGAATATGCAGCTGTCCCATACAGGGATCGAACCTGCAACCTAGGCGTTATCAGTAATCATGAGCTTCCTTCTTTGTTTTCATTAAGAGAAGTGCAATCCCTTAGGAACAGTGGAATAAAAATGAAAACGTATTAGAAGGAAGTTTGTAATAGACAAGAATTTGATATATAATGCGTGCTGCGAGGGCGGGGGTGCCGGAGCGATCTCCGCACCTCAGCGCCAGGGCGCCCGACCTGCTCGAGACAGCCTGCAGACTCTCATTCTTTCTTTCCATCTTCCAAGGATTATATGCTGCTCCATAGACCCATGAGGACCAATTATACCATTGAATGCACAGTTTTTAATACCGTCCCCATGATCTACTAGTTACAAGCATTTATTTCCTCTTCCTTCAAATCTGGAAAATAAACAGCTATTGATCTCTTGTCTATTAATAAGGTTATATTTTGAGCTACTAGGATTTAAAGGAATATGTGCCTTTTCTTTTGCTTTGGTAAATTTTACCTAACAACAACATTCCATTTTGGCAGGGGCATTAACTCAGTAGATTTAGAATCATGGCTAATATACAGCAGCCAAAAATAGATAGATAGATAGATAGATAGATAGATAGATAGATAGATAGACAGACAGACAGACAGATGATATACAGTTATTTAAGATGATGTCTTACAAAAGCAAAACTCAGGAAGTGACCAGAAAACTAACTTGTTTTATTTTCACTGTCTTGAACATGAGTGAGCCACTGCAAAAGAGAAGAGCAATGCAAATGCCCTGAGTGTCAGGCAAGATTCAGACAGAAATGAAAGGACAGGAGTGGACTGCTGAATCTTGCTGACTGGCAGTACAGTATAAGAATAAACCTTTCAAACAGACCTGAATCTGCATTGTTCCCAGATGTCAAACTGCCTCAGCTAATATGGTCATGGCTTGGGACAGTTAGATCAGGTTAACCAGGCAGCCAGGAAAGCAAATGCAATCCCAGAGCAAGGATATAGTTCAGTGTCTATACAAATCAAATAAAAGATTAAGTTAATAGAACAGCCAAACCAATTAATAATGATAATGATAATGATAATAATAATAATAATAATAATAATCTACAGTATGTCTCAGTTTGGAAGTTTTTTCTTATTGGGCATGTGGACTGAACCACAAACTGAAACTAATAAGGGATGAAGGCAATGACCTCTGGTGGGATATAAATTCAATAAAAAAGAAAAAGATATGTGTCACAGTGGTCGGATGGGACTACTTCAGAGTAACGACTCTCCACCGCTCTGCATTTTATCTTTTTATTGGTGCTGCGTATTTACAGTGCTAAAGGTAGAGCTATTTACAGAGACACATCTTTTCAGCTTTCATCAGAACCTCCGAATGGCTTTTGGCGCGTCTTGCGCCAGCATAACAACTTGGGGAGCCCCATCCTCTTCCCCCGACGCTTTCTGTGAAGTTCCGGAGTTGGGGGGATGGGTCTGCCCCCCCTCTTTCCTCCTTCCTGTCCCACCTGGGACGCTGGCTCTTCTACCCTGCCAGAGCCTTGGACCCCACTTCCTGTTTCCCCACTGGAGCTGGAGCTTTCCCTGCTCTCAGTCGTGCTCTGGGCTGGGCTGGAACTCAGGAGGGGAGGGGCTTCGCGATACCCCTTGCCCCTCACATCCATCCCCCTCCCAGGCCCCCCTTCCTCCCTCCCGGGCGGCTGCACGGGTGTCGGTGGTGACTGAAAGCCTATAAACTCCGTGCTGTCCGAGCCGGTTGGTGTGAACACCTCCCCCCAGTTCCCTTGGCCCCCTCCTTCCTCCTGGGAAGAGGGAAAGCCCAAAAAGTCCGTGGCCTCCGAGCTGGTGGGGGTGAAAATCTGCTGCCAGTCCACCTCTTCTCCTGACTGAGTGGACCTCGGAGATACCCACATCTCCTCCTCCGTGTCCTCAAACTCTGCTTCCCATCTCCATGGTGAACTGCTTTCCCCCTCCTGTGCTTCCTCCTCCTCCCCCTCCCTTTCCATGTGCCAGGGCTTGGGCCTGTGTGGGAAGAGGGCGTGGAATTCTTCCACTAAGAATTCCTCCTGTATCTGGGTGGCTGGGACCCATTCATTTTGGGATGGCGGGGCGTCCTCCCATGCCATTAGGTACTCCAGGCCCCCCACCCCCCTTCGTGAATCAAGGATGGCCGTTGCTTCATTGAGTGGCTCCCTGCCTCCTCTCTCCCCCCCTCCCTCGGGGGTCTGTGCGCTGTCTCGGAACCTGCTACTTTCCCTGTACGGAGACAGCAGCGATCTATGAAACACTGGGTGCACCCTCATGTCCTCTGGCAGTGCCAGCCTGTATGCCACCGGGTTTACCTGCTGCGTGACCTTGAAGGGGCCCAACCTTCTGGGTGCCAGCTTCTTGCACCTCCCTCTGGTGGGAAGGCCCTCCGAGGACAGCCAAACCTTGTCCCCCACCCTGATGACCTCCCCCGGTCGCCTGTGGCGATCTGCCCCCTTCTTGTACGCTTCCTTGGCCCTCTCCAAGTGTTCTCTGAGCTGCTGGTGCACCGTCTCCAGCTCCTCTGCCCAATCCTCTGCCTGCGGGCCCTCCTCCTCCTCCTCCCCCTCCCTCTCCGGGAAAGATCTGAGGTCGTGCCCGTAGTTGGCCTTAAAGGGCGACACCCCTGTGGAGACGTGCACCGCATTGTTGTAGGCAAATTCTGTCAGTGGCAGGCGATCCACCCAGTCCGTTTGCCTCTGGCTGACGTAACATCTCAGGTACTGCTGCAGAATGGCGTTGACCCTCTCCGCCTGTCCATTGGTCTGCGGGTGCCGAGCCGTCGACAAGCTGACCTCCACCTGCAGGAGGTTCATGAGCCGCCTCCAGAACCTGGAAACAAATTGGCGGCCTCTATCCGAAATAACTCTTAAAGGTAATCCATGCAGTCTGAATACGTGGTCAACAAACAGTTTGGCGGTCTCTTCTGCAGAGACCGCCCTGGCACACGGTATAAAATTGCACATTTTGGACATAAGGTCCACCACCACCAACACTGCGGTCTTGCCCCTGGACGACGGCAGGTCTGTGATGAAGTCCATTGACACTACTTCCCACGGCCTGTGCGGGGTGGCTAATGGCTCCAGCAACCCTGCTGGTGCTGCTCTGACTACCTTTGCCCGCTGGCAGGTGTCACAGCCCCGTACATAGTCTCGAACATCCTCCCGCACCCCTGGCCACCAGAAGTGTCTCATGACTAGGTGAGTGGTTTTGTCCCTTCCAAAATGACCCGCCGTCGGGTTGTCGTGCATCTGCTTGAGGACCTTACCTCGGAGCTGGTTGGTGGGCAGGTACAGGGCTCCCCTGTAAAAAAGCAACCCCCTCCTTTCCTCAAAGTCTCTTGCCTGTTCCCTCCCCCCTCGCAGCTCTCTGAAGATGCGGGTGGCAAACTCATCGGCTGCCGTCAGTGCTGTGAGTTCTGCCTCGCTCACCACTGCTGCTCCGCAGGACCATGCTGATGGGGGGAAAATGTGTCGGGGTGCTGGTGGCAACTCCTCCTCCATGTACTCTGGCTTGCGGGATAGGGCATCCGCCCTGACGTTCTGCTCCCCCGGTATGGAGTGGATGGAGAAGTTGAAGTGCGAGAAGAACTCTGCCCACCGTATCTGCCGCTGGTTGAGCACCCTGGCCGTTCTCCAGAACTCCAGGTTCTTGTGGTCCGTGCACACCTGAATGGGGTGCTTGGCGCCCACCAAGAAATGTCTCCAGTGTTTAAACGCAGCGTGGATCGCGAGGAGTTCCTTATCAAACACCGTGTAGTTGCGTTCTGGCTGTGTCAGCTTTCTGGAGAAAAAGGCACAGGGTCTCCACTCTCTGTTGGCATCCAGTTGCAACAGGATCGCTCCCAAAGCTCTGTCTGAAGCATCGGTCTCAACGCGTAGGGGCGCATCCTGCACCACGTGGAACAGGTTCTGGTCGGAAGCGAACACCCTCTTGAGGCTTTCGAACGCTGCTTGCGCTTCCTGTGTCCACCTGAACTTCTGCTTGCCTCTCAGGCAGTCCGTGATGGGAGCCGTAACACGAGAGAAGTTCTTGATGAACTTCCTGTAGAAGTTGGCGAAGCCTAGTAGGCGTTGGGCATCCTTGCGCGTCCTGGGGCTGTGCCAGTCCAGGATGGCCTGCACCTTGTCCTTGTCCATCGCTAGCCCCTTGTCTGACAGTTTGTAGCCCAGGAAGTCCACCTCTTTGGTGTGAAACTTACACTTCTCCAGCTTCACATACAGGTGGTGCTCCTTCAGGCGCTGCAACACCTCTCTGACATCCTTCACATGCTGCTCTGGGTCATTGGAGTAAATAAGGATGTCATCCAAGAAGACCAGGCATTTCTTGAAGAGGAGGGACCCCAGGACGTGGTGCATGAAGGCCTGGAAGCATGCTGAGCCCCCTTGCAAACCGAAGGGCATCACCAGATATTCAAAAGAGCCGAGAGGCGTGAACATCATGGTCTTCCACTCATCGCCTTCCCAGATCCTGATCAAGTTGTACGCCCCCCTCAGGTCGAGCTTGGTGAAGATCTTGCCCCTGCATGCCGCTGTCAGCAGATCGTCCACTCTGGGCATCGGGAAAGCCACTGGTTCTGTCATGTTGTTCAGGCGCCTGAAATCCACCACCAGACGGCGCTGTTGCGTGTCTTTCTTGTCCACCCAGAAGACCGGGCTGCCCCCTGCTGCCTTGCTTTCTCTGATGAACCCCCGCTTGAGGTTCTTGTCTATGAACGCACGCAGATCCTCCAGTTCCTGATCTGACATGGAGTACAGCTTGGCTGGGGGTAGCGTGGCCCCTGGCACCAGGTTGATCTGACAGTCAAAGGACCTGTGGGGGGGTAGGTGGTCGGATTCCGCTTCACTGAAGACCTCCTGCAGGTCCCAGTACTGCTTGGGTATCGCCTCACCCCCCTTGACGTGCATGGTGGCCACCGTGGCTATTGGAGGCCCCTCCCCTGGTTGGTGCTGCATGCAATGTTCCAGACAAAAGTCCGATCCAAACGTGATGCATCTCTGGTGCCAACTGATGGAGGGGTCATGGCGCGCCAGCCAGCTCATGCCCAAGACGATGGGGGGGTCTGAGATGGTGGTGACGTTGAATGCCAGTGTCTCTGAGTGTCGCCCCACCGTCATTCTCATGGGGGGGGGTCTGGTGGGTGATGGCCCCTCCCAGCAACTCCCTGCCGTCAATGGTGGAGACGTGCAGGGGAAAATCCAGCTGCAGAAGTTGGATCTGGTGCGCTTCTGCAAAGTTTCTCGAAAAGAAGTTGGCCGACGCCCCCGAATCGATTAACGCGAGGACCGTCAGGGGATACCCATTAGGGAGCGTTAGCGTCACTTCTAGAACCACCCCTGCTCTGGGGGGGGGTGGGCTGGTGCTGCTCCTCGCTGTGCGGGCGGGTGGGTTGGGGCTGTTGTGTGCTGACTGCGCCTGGCTGCTGCCCCTTGTCTCCTGCAGCCAGGCTGTCTCGTTTCCCTGCTGTGGTGCTGCGTCAGTGGGGGAGGGCACAACCGTTCCCGCCTTTCCTTGCCATTCCCTGCGAAGTGGGCAGTCTCTGACGAGATGCTGAGGGGAGTTGCAGAGAAAGCAATTCCCGCCTCTTCCCTCCTTGCGTCTTGGCGCCGCTGGGGTTTGAAAAGCCCCCGCGCGCGCGTGCTATCAATTTGCATGGGTTCCTGGTCTTGGCTGGCCCCTGGCATGGCGTGAGATGGTTGTTGGGGGAGTGGCTTCTCCTGCGACCGTGGGAACCAAGCCCGCTTTGCGCGCGTTGCTTGCTTGTCGTTCCACCGGGATTCCTGTCTCACCCCCACCGCCAGAGCCGCTTTGCTCAGCTGATCCATATTACTGGGCTTTGGACCTCTCGAGAGCTCATCTTTCACATCCTCATTCAACCCCAGGTAGAACGCCGCTTCCATCGGAGGCGAGTGCAGTTCCCACCCCAGTCTGTGCACCAGCATGGTGAATCTTGACCAATATTCGCGAACTGTCATTGTTCTTTGTCTTAAATTATGCAGTTCCTCTTTGGTCTGGTCCATATGGCTATCGGACGCATACATAGTTTTTAAAGCCTCTAAAAATAGTTTGACATTCTTCATGCAAGGATTTTTTGTCGCGATTAACGGTCTGAGCCACTCCCTGGCTGCCCCGGTAAGGTGTTCCACAATAAACGCTACCCTGTGCCCATCATCAGGGAACTCATCATGGTGCAGCTCAAGAGCATACACGATCTCAGTCTCAAAGCCATGATATTCCCTCGGGTCTCCATTGAACTTGCTTACTAGGGTCCCTGCTCTCCTTCCTGGCAGCACTTGGAGTTGGGCTCCCCCTCCTCCCTTGTTTCTCTCTGCATCCAACTTGTTTTGGAGGTCCACGGCTACCGCCCTTAACTGCTGCTCTTTCTCCTGAAGTGCTCTCACCTGTTCAGCAAGGTTGTGCCTGTCCTCTTTAATTTTCTCCGTTTCTTGCTTCGCCGCCTTTAATTCCCCCTGTGCCTGCAACGCCAGTTCCTGCAGGTCCTGCTGGGCTTTCTCCGCGATCTGCCGCCATGTCTCCGCTTCTGGCGCGCTCATCCCGGCAACTCCAAAGTAGCCCAAAAAAGATTCGGAGGTTGCTGTCACAGTGGTCGGATGGGACTACTTCAGAGTAACGACTCTCCACCGCTCTGCATTTTATCTTTTTATTGGTGCTGCGTATTTACAGTGCTAAAGGTAGAGCTATTTACAGAGACACATCTTTTCAGCTTTCATCAGAACCTCCGAATGGCTTTTGGCGCGTCTTGCGCCAGCATAACAACTTGGGGAGCCCCATCCTCTTCCCCCGACGCTTTCTGCGAAGTTCCGGAGTTGGGGGGATGGGTCTGCCCCCCCTCTTTCCTCCTTCCTGTCCCACCTGGGACGCTGGCTCTTCTACCCTGCCAGAGCCTTGGACCCCACTTCCTGTTTCCCCACTGGAGCTGGAGCTTTCCCTGCTCTCAGTCGTGCTCTGGGCTGGGCTGGAACTCAGGAGGGGAGGGGCTTCGCGGTACCCCTTGCCCCTCACAATATGTGTGAAGGGGGGGAATCCTGAGAGGTTGGTTGTGTTATAAGAATTTTAAGGTCTTTGATATATAATAAATGTTCATAAATGTACAAGGCAAACACGTACATAAATATATAAACCAATGACTGAAAACAGTACAGCAAGACAGTCCTGAAAACATTTTGACTCCCAAACTGACCAAATGCTTCTCTGCAAGAAGGGAGGGGGTAAGAGAACCTTCCCATTGTCTCAGGAATGGGTCCCTCGACTTACGAAGTACTGTACTTGACTTACGAAATTTCGAGTTACGAATGGAAAAAAAAGGCTGCACGCTTACGGTTTTTTTTACATCCGAAAGGAAAACGGTTGCGGTTTAGATGGGGTTTTCTCGACTTACGAATTTTTCCGTTTCCAATGCATTCCTATGGGAAACCACTTTTTTCGACTTACAAACTTTTCGACCTACGAGTGTGCATTCGGAACGGATTAAATTCGTACGTCGAGGGACCACTGTAATTACCATCTCAAAGAAATGGCCAGACTACCGGGAAAGGCAATTAGATAAGGCATTATCAGATAACCTGGCAGACAGGAAAAACAACACCAATGACAAACTTAGTTGGTCTCTAAGGTGTTACTGGAAGGGATTTTTTTATTTTGATTCAAATTTCTGTTGTGATGTAGGTATGATGTATCTGGGGGGTGGTCTTGGGCTACACCCCTTCTGTGGTGTATGTATGATGTATATATGATGTATGTGATGTATGTATGATGTATGGAGGGGTGTCCCTGCTCCAGGGCAGGGAATTTCAAAATGTCTATACAGTGGTACCTCTAAAAGGTAAAGGTAAAGGGACCCCTGACCATTAGGTCCAGTCGTGACCGACTCTGGGGTTGCACGCTCATCTCGCATTATTGGCCGAGGGAGCCGGCGTATAGCTTCCAGGTCATGTGGCCAGCATGACAAAGCCGCTTCTGGCAAACCAGAGCAGCACATGGAAACACCGTTTACCTTCCCGCTGTAGCGGTTCCTATTTATCTACTTGCATTTTGACGTGCTTTCGAACTGCTAGGTTGGCAGGAGCTGGGACCAAGCAACGGGAGCTCACCCTGTCACAGGGATTCGAACCGCCGACCTTCTGATCAGCAAGCCCTAGGCTCAGTAGTTTAACCACAGCGCCACCTGGGTCCCTTACCAGTGGTACCTCTACTTACGAATAACTCTACTTACGAATATTTCTACTTACGAATGGAGCTCCGTCCGCCATCTTGGATGCGGTTTAGATAGGGTTTTTTCTACTTACAAATTTTGAGATAGGGTTGCTTCGACTTACGAATTTTTTCTCCCAATGCATTCCTATGGGATTCGACTTACAAATTTTTTCTACTTACGAATGTGCGTTTGGAACGCATTAAATTCGTAAGTAGAGGTACCACTGTATAAGGGTAGGCACACCTTTGTTCTGGGTCCTCCTCCTTTCTCCTGCGTGTGAGGGGAGCACCCTGTTGCAACAGTTCCATAAAGATCAGGCTTACTAGCTTCTTTGCTTCTCAGTATTCTCTGGTTGGCCTCTGTTATTATCTCCTACCGATGGACTCTATAAGGGCTCTTGTGTACCCCATAAGTGAATAAGGGCAGATTTTGTTTACATTTAATATTTTAATTAAATCTACTCCTTCCTTACATTTTATGGCCCTCCACCACCACAGGGAGCCTTGTCAAGGCCCTCTGCTGCCACGGGGAAGCGCAGCGCACCCTCCACCACTGCAGGGACGTAAGGCAGGACCTTCTGCCACTACAGGGAGGCTCGGCAAGGCCCTCTGCTGCTGCAGGGAAGCGTGGTGCACCCTCTCTTGCTGCAGGGAGGTATGGTTTGCCCCCCACTGGCCCAGCAAGACCCTCCGCCACCACAGATATATTATATTTAGCTGGCGACATATTGTGATGTTGAAAACCAGGTATCGCCCAGCCCTAGTACAGGCCATGGGGGGGGGGTAACAGAACCTCTTCCTCCAAAGCCCTCTGTACTTGCCAGAAGATATGGGGGAAAGGGATTTTGTGGCAACCACAAAGAGAGATTAGCTGGTGAGAACTTGTGGTAGAATAGACCCTTCTGCCAATTGTTGAAGACTCTTTTTATTGCAATAGGCTTTTGCAGCCTGAATGTTTTTTTTAAGGAAAGGGCATTTAAATAGCACTGTGCTGTTTTACTGTTTGTAATAGATATGTTTGTATATTGTTTAATTCTATAATAGTTTAATTACTTTTTAATTATTATCTTTTATATGGTTTTAGCCTTCAGTATTTTATCTATATTGTTTTAATTTGTGTAAGCCTTCTTGAGTCCTGATCTGGGGAAAAGGTGGGATATAAATAAATTAATAGTACAGTAATAGACTACTGATACCCTGTTTCCCCTATTTTAAGATGTAGTCATAAAATAAACCATAGTAGGATTTTTAAGCATTCAAGGAATATAAGCCATACCCCGAAAATAAGACATAGTGATAGGCGCAGCAGCAATGCCGGCCATGGCAGGAGGAAAAAAATAAGACATCCCCTGAAAATAAGCCATAGTGTGGTTTGTTTTGGTTTTTTTTTTTGAGGAAAAATAAATATAAGACGGTGTCTTATTTTCGGATAAACACGGGTAATAGAGGGGGAGGCACAAAATCCAGAAGGATGAATAGCTTGGAGAAGAAAATGGGGTACATTGGTTTAGTACTTGTCAAAATCAGAAGGCATCAAATCAAAGCTACACACAAACATCTTCTACATAATTTAGGACACACTGCCACAATTTTTGACAAAAGTCAAATGGAAATGACTAAGCAGACTTTAGGACCAATATTTTAATTGCTTTAAACAACATTGGGGTGGAGACTCGGTCATGCATACTTTTCTTTTGTCCAAGAGGCAGGACTAAAAGGTGGAAATTGCAGGGAAGCTGATTTTGGGAAAACATGAGGAGACAGTCCCTAATGATACAAGCTGTGTACCTCAGGAAGTGTGGGCTCTCCTTTGCTGAAGGTATTTAAGCAGAGCCAGGAACTTCTGGCTAAGTTAAGGAGATGCAACAGCACTGTACAGACCTTTATGTTTATCATGTCCAGGAAGTGCTGCCAACTGGAAACTGAAGTCATTTGGGCATCAGCTTCCTCACTCCCTTTCCTTGCCCAGCAGATGGTGCCCAAGCCACATGGAGACAAACAGAGCAAGCCTTCAACAATGCTGTTTTCGAAATGTGAAAACAACTCTCCAGGATTTCAGGCAGGAGACATTTCCAGTCCTACCCTGAGACCAAATCTGGAGCATTGCATGGAAAGTATAGATGCTACTGCTGATCTATAGCCATCTCTGGGAAAGAGGAAATGTAGTCACAATGCCACCTATGATTAATCAGGTTTCAACAGCCAAAGAAATCCCATGTTTCATGTGCCACCAGCTCCAGCACAAATGACTGTGAATGCACACCTGTACACCGACATCTCTAGGCAAAAATGGTTTTAGATTTTTATGTAAGGTCTTTATATACAGTACATCTTTTCTGGCAAACCTGAAAAGGTTTACAAACAAGCATCAGTACCTCCCTTTAAATACATATCGGCAAAAAGAAAAGAATTCACTTGGTACCTAACACCACGGAAACTGGTGCTGATATGTCCAGGAACCTCACCAAAATGCTGGAGAGGCTGCACCTCCATAGGCACATACCTCCACATCTGGTGGGAATGCCCCAAACCAACTCTTCTGGACAGCAATCATACAATAAATAAGCAAAATAACTAAGCAGGTACTAGAAGTCACCCCAGAACTGGCCCTACTGAACATCTTCGAAGATAACAAAGCCAACACACACTATAAAGAGCTCATAATCCACTTACTCTCAGCAGCCAGAAACATCATAGCCAGACACTGGAGGGACATAAACATGGAACACTGGTATCAAGTAGTATGGGAAACAGCCTTACTAGAAAAGCTAACCAATAAACTGAAACTGACACAGATTATCACATACACAGCCAACAAGACAACAACATGAAGCCACCGACATCACACAATGCAATATGGTTAACTTAACTCCCTCACATACACACAAACAAATCCAACTGCAGCCAACCAAAGACAATCAACCACACCCTAGGCCGCCCCAAACTCTCTCACCACAAAGGAAACGTAACACTGGAATAGAAAGAGAACGTACCCAAGTGAGAGCTGACACATAAACTCCATGCATACACTAAATAAAAAATAAACTTTACCGCCCCATCCTCTCTCCTGCCCCCCTCTTTTCTTCCCAACCCTATGCTGCATATAACAAACACCAATGTCTCAGGGCAAATGTAACTGATCTGTAGAAAACACAACCTGAAGAAAGAGACAATGCACGTGCTTTTGTAAACGAGGAAAATCTTTAATAAAAATTGATTTTTGTTATTTTAAAAAAGCACCAGCAAAGAGAAAAGGCAAGCGACTGAGGATTTTATTTTTATTCTGGTCTTTTCATGCCCTAATTTTAAACTAGGACAACTCTCCTCCCTGTAGCCCTGTACGTAACTGGCCGGGAGGCACCTGGCGCATCTGGATAGGGACGGCAGCTCCATTTCTGAACCAGGGACAGCAGTGCCTCCGACTCCCGCCACCTCTCTGCCCCATTATCAGCAGCTAGGTTCCTCTGTAGCCGGACAAAGCCCGTCCAGGGCTCGTCCACACAGCCCTTCATTCCCCCGCCCCGCACTCCTCAACTGACTCTTCCCTGCTCTATTAAGAAACTCAAACCAACCCAGAAGGACACCGTCCCAGGATCAAAATGTGTTTGCCGAAGGGAGGGGAGCCCAAGTCCAGCCGCCGCCGCCGCTTCCCCGTTCCCCACCTCGCGGCGCTGTGGGAACCCGCCTCCAGACAGGCCTCGGGGCTCCGCCGCGGCGGTACTCTGGGCCGCCGGACGAACGGCGGCAGCACCAATGCAGACCGGGCCTCCCATACCCGTGTGGGCACCTCATTGAGGAGGCGGCACGTCTCGTGTGAAGGGAGCCCCTCCTCGGCCGCCCCTTGCCAGCAGCCGAATCCCACCCGGCAAAGCCGAGGTCGAATCTTTTCCCTATCCGCGCACGGCCACTCTGCCGCTTCATCTCCTCAGGGACGGCTCTCTCTCGCTCGCTCTCTGCCGGGCAAGACGGAAGCCTCGCGAGACCTAGAGCGGGAACGGGGAGGGAAGGGAGGAAGGGGGAACCTGCGCTGCTTCCGCCGTTATCGCGAGAAGCGGCTCCACGGCGACAGGAACGCGAACACGGAAGTGGCGGCGGCGGCGGCGGCGCCGCTGCATCGGAAGGCGAAGACGGTTGGAAGGCGGGGGGAAAAGGCCAGGAGAGGCGGAGGCGCGCGTGGCGCGGTGGCCGGGGGAAGCAGAGGAGGTAGAGCGGCGCCTCCCGCCACCCTCCCACACTCCCCGGATAGTGGGATGGGCCTCTTCCTCCCGCATCAGCCCCTCCTTCTCCCCTCCTGGCGGGGACGCGACCTCGCGGGGCTCCTCGCTCGGCCTCTCTCGGGCTCCTGCAGAGGCGGCCCAAGCCAGAGAAGCCTGGGCAGCTGCAGCTACTATTCTTTACACGGCGAGCCTGGGAGCTGGGAAAACGGGGTGCGGGGGGGGCGACGTTGGCTAATAGCACCTCCCCCACCTGCGGCCAAGAGGACTCGGCTGGGGAGGGGTTAAAATGTAAGGGGGGAGAGAGATGCGGCCAGCCGCCAGCACAGCAACGGAGACAATTCGGGGGAAGCTCTTGCATGCAACGCTGAACCAGCCCCCTCCCCTCTACGATCCCCTCCCCTATCTTCCCGCACCAAAGGTGGGCGCAGTGTTCGGCTTTGATGCAGAGCATGATTTAGAGCTAGGACCTGGGTGCTCTACGGGCTTTCCCCCTCTTCCCCATCTGCCCTGAAAAGTGGGAGAGGGTCCATCGTCTGGCCTCATTTTTGGTTTCTGTGACGGTTTCTACGTTGCCTTCATTGACTTGTATTTGCCTTACTCTAGTCCAGTGGCTGCCGAACTCCGCCCTCCAAATGTTTCAGGGCTACAATTACCACCATCCCTGACCACTGGTTCTGTTAGCTAGGGATGGGAGTTGCAGTCCCAAAACATCTGGAGGGCTGAGTTTGGCTACCACTGCATCTAGTCTAAACTTTATTTTAACCTGCTCCCATAACCCTGGCATACAGAAGAAAGAACAAGCTAGGCCAGGGATAGGCAACACAAGGTCCATGGGCCGGATGCGGCCCAATCACCTTCTCAATCCGACCTGTGGACGGTCCGGGAATCAGTGTTTTTACATAAGTAGAATGTGTCCTTTTATTTAAAATGCATCTCTGGGTTATTTGTGAGGTCTGCTTGGTGTTTTTACATGAGTAGAATATGTGCTTTTATTTAAAATGCATCTCTGGTTATTTGTGGGGCATAGGAATTTGTTCATTCCCCCCCCCTCAAAATATAGTCTGGCCCATCACATGGTCTGAGGAACAGTGGATCGGCCCATGGCTGAAAAAGGTTGCTGACCCCTGAGTTAGGCAGTCCCCTCTCCATGCACTGGCAAGCCATTACAGTAACCTATGTGCAGACTAAAAAAGTCAAATTTCAAAATCATCCTATTTTATTAAGAGCTGGTTTTGGAAATTAGTAGGTAGTTGCCTTCTCTCCAATGTTAAATAAATGCTTTAGATTATTTCTCAGTATGCCTTAAGATAAAAACAAACTTGTTTTTATTTATATACAATGCAATGGAAGCTGAACACAGCCCAGTCAATGATTCTGTGTATTCCCATTTTTTATATTTTGTTTCTGAAAAGTCAGTGGGGTTTTTGTTTTCTTTCTCTACTTACTTGTGCTGACTTGGGTACTTTCTTTCCTGGTAGGTGCAGTGAGAAGCTGAAGCGCCCCCCTCCCCAGCCTCCCCCATGGTGGGGTTTGGGGCCAACCGGAGGGGCGGCCGTCTCCCTTCGTTCATCTTTGTTGCCTTGCTGCTAGTCATTGCCGTCCTTGCCTTCAATTACTGGACTACCTCATCCCGCCAAACGGTCCTGCAGGAGGAGGTGGCAGAGTTGCAGGGCCAGGCCAAGCGCAGTGATGTTGCCCGGGGGCGCTTGGAGAAGAGGAACTCTGAGCTCTTGCTCCAGGGGGAGCTGCACAAGAAACAGCTGGAGCAGAAGGAAGCTGAGCACAGCCAGCTGAGCAATCAACTGCAAGCCAGGGAAGGCCAGATAAAGAAGTGTGAAGAGAGCAGGGTGAGGTGTCATTGCATATGATGGTTGCTTGTGTCTATTTTATGCTGTCTAGTACTGTATATTCCAAACAGCATGTCCAAAACTAATTGGTCACCAGCTGCCTTTTGTGACTCAGGATCACCTCCTGGTCACCAAGTGGAGATTTCCTGTCCTAAGGTTTACCTCTGAAATCTCCACAGAGGAGAGCAAGGGCAGCTGTTATTTACCATTGAGCTTCTAGCTTTCCCTTTCAGATCTACTCCCATGAAGCCTTTTGATCTTTTGCTGATGTAAAAAAACTGCAAAGCTCTTTCATGTGGTTTCAGCCCACCCACCCCCATCTCTCCCTCTGCCCCTCCCTTTTCTCCACTGTTTAATGAGGCATGTTTTCAGTTTTCAGCTTTGCTTTCTGTTCCTAGATAGGAGAGGGGTGGTAGATTCCCCTCCTCATCTTACTTCAGAAGAGAAGGGGTGTGTATGGGTGTGCTTTTAAGCAAAATGAGCTTTGTTTTGGGAGGGAGAGAATGAAATCAAGGAAGAGTGGGGAGGTTGCTTTGTTGTTGTTGTGACAAATTGCTTCCTTCTGCTTGCGGGCATTCCTTCCTTTTTTACATAATGGTTTGGGACCTCCTCTCTTCCCCCAACCCCCATTATTTAGGAGGAATATTATGGCATTTTAAAGACGTAACACATTTAAGCTCACTTTGTCAGACTGCTGAATGCAACTGTAGCCTACAAATGTTTATTTATATCACAGAAGTCTTGACAGCTTGTTGTTTTATTGTGTTGAATCTCTTAAGACTGGAGTTCCATTAGTAGCTGTATTTACACAAGAAAACACCTTTGAGAGGACATGGCACCCATCAAGGGAGAGAGGAAAGCTGGTGCTTACATTAATCTTTTAATGTTTTAAGAGATTCTCAGATTCTAGGTTTTCAAAGGAAGGTTTGCAAAATGCATTAACATTTACAGAGTTAGTTTGTCATGGTAAATGTGGCATCCCAGGTACCCAGAACTTTTCATGTAACAGAATTTTGAAGGCTGAGATGTACAGGCAGTCCTGCAAAAAAATGTTCTTTTTGTGGAGGGGTAAATCATGGCTGGGAGTAAGGAGCCAATTTCTCCAAATTTCTCTAAAGCCTTGGTTTTCATAAATTATTCCCTATTCCCAGGATGTGTCAGAGCACTTCATTGTTCCAGCTGCCAACACTTTCATTGTGTGATCATATAGGAATAATTATGTGGCAGCAGAATGCTTTATCAATCAAAGCCATATTCCAAATGTGAATGCCTGGGTAGTACATTAATATCTGACCTCCAGGTTCAAATGGTATCAAAAGTCAGAAGAAGTAGTCCTGCAGCCTAGTAAGGGTAATGCTTGTTAAATCATATTGACATAGTAACTAATGTGCAGGCACTCTAGGTGGGGAGACTGATTATCATGACCTTTTTGGGATCAGAATGATGGGTGACTTCCTGCAAGAGTGACAGGAGAAGTGTGACCCTGTGATCCTCCTGGATATGCAGCACCTTTTGAAACTGTTGAGCATAGAGGACTGGCTCTTTGGGTTGGGAGTGCATTGGTTCCTCTCCTCTCTGCAGGAGCGGAGGGTAGCCTTGGGATACTTCAGTTGGACCCCATGGCAGTTGATCTGTGGAGTCCCTCAGAGTTCCATTCTGTCCACAATGCTACTAGCCATGCAGATTCTCAACTAAGTTTGGCCACTGTAACAGACTGGATGAGGGAGAATAAATTAAAGGTGACTTATCTTATCTGAAGATGCTGTGGCTTGGTGGTTTCTGAGTTCATGAATTAGCACAGGCACGTCAATAACTTTTAGTGGGCTGCAAGAGTACTTCGACATGGAACCTGCTGGCTGCACACTGTCTTATCACAGGATAGGGGGGTGGGGTGCAAGCCCCAAATCTGATGGCCCCCCAGCCCTCACATTGCCTTTCCAAAGCTGGGAAAGTTCTTGCTAGGATTTGAGAAGGAGGTGGGAGGACTCTAGGACCCTGCCAGAGCCTTCACACCTCCTTTCCAAAGCCCAGCGCCTCTGCCTGGGCTTTGGGAAGGCATCATGAAAACAGTTGGGGGCATAAAATGTTGCTGAGGGGTGGCTCTTGTGCCACACATTGGACCATTCTGAATTAGGAGAACAACCTATTCTTGGTGGGGTTCATTTCCCTTGAAGGAGTAGGTACAGATTCTTAAGGGGTACTCCTGGATAAATATCTCTTACTGGAGACAAAAGTATTCTCAGTATTGTGCAGTGGCTTTGCTCACCTTTGGCTGTTCCCTGTCTGGTTAGTTTAGCCACAATGATTTGTGTTCTGATAACTTCTTGTTTGGACTACTGTAATGCAGTAGTTATTACAGTATGTGGAGCTACCTTTGAATACTACTTGGGAACTGCAGCTTGTGCAAAATATGGTTTTCCATTGTTTGAGTGGGTCCACCAGCCAGTGGTTGTTACTTGGGTTCTTAAGGAACTTTCTTACAAGTCAAATCCAAGGTTTTTCAGATGATGTATGAAACCCTGATATGCCTTGGGACTTAAAATATTGAGGGAGTCTCTCTCTCTTTCTTTCTTTCTCTCGCTCTCTCTCTCCTTGCATGGGAGATTGGTTGGGGCAGGGGGCTCCTTAGCATCCCACCACTAGCTTCTGTGCGCTTCACTGGGATGTGGGGTGGTCCTTTTCTGTTGTAGTATCTGTTTGTAGGAAGGGACGCCCCAGAATTTGGTTGATACCTTCACTGCTGCCTTTTAGATGCTTGGTTGAAAATGCAGCCTTCAGTGCAATAGTGCCACTCACATTGGCAACTATTTCAACTGCTGTTTCTATGATTTGTTGTTGTTGTTTATGTTTGGTTTCATGCAATATTATTGTTACCTGCCCAGAGATCTGTGAAAGCGGGGCAGAATATAAATGAATAAAAAATTCATTGATCTGCATTCTAAGGAAACCATTTCCCCCCTGAATTTGAATGGCAGCTGGGGTCAAAGTAAATTTTGGGAAGCCTTTGTTGAAACTTTAGTTTAGGCTATTTAATAAGCTCAGTGTTTCATCAAAGTCTTGTTTACCATGATCATTTTGATAGTAACTGTAAAGTCATAATATGACCACTAATTTGCACAATACTTAATTCCTCCTTTTCAGATTAAGCTTCAGAACAACATATCATACCAAATGGCAGACATACATCGCTTAAAGGGTAAGGAGTCAAAAGAAAGGAGAAGCATGCAGCAGTTAAACCTACGGTACTAATTCTGACAGCAGTATGAAGAAAGTATACTGGTAGCAAAGTAGCAACCGGTGATGTGGATTATTTGGAGAATTGTGAATTGGAAAAGTTTCTGGTGCCCTAGAGATCTAATTTAGCAGGTTTATTTTACTTGCATTGGTAAGCAAAGCTTAAAACTTTGCAACTGTCAAGTTTGCCTAATACTCTTCCTCTTGACATGAGCTAGAGCCTTTCTTTAAAAAATAACATGCTGTGTTCACTTATCTGGCACAGAAGGGCCATTGCCTCACTTGCCATTATCCCCTTTCTGTTCCTGCCTCAAAGACGAGGGCATGAGTTCTGTTTTGTTACAAATTCTGCAAATGTGCCCTTAAATGATCTTGGTAAATGTGCCCTCAAATGTCTCATAGACCTTAGATATGCAGTAGTGTTTTGGTTTTTAAAGGGAGAGTTGAAGTTATATCCAAGTGCTATAATATTAAAATATTTTAAAGTCCTCTGGTGGATCTTACATTGCTATAAGTCAGGCATCCCCAAACTTTGGCCCTCCAGACGTTTTGGTCCTGTTAGCTAGGGATAATGGGAATTGTAGGCCAAAACATCTGGAGGGCCGCAGTTTGGGGGTGCCTGCTGTAAGTCAAAGAATTGTTTTGTTTATGCAACCATACACCACTGTAGTATGGTCTCTAATATGGTTGATTACTGCTGGTAATCTTACACTGCTTTGTCAGGTGAAGTTACAGAGTCATTTTCTCACAGAATGGAAGTCATGTGAAATAAATAACATTAAGCCATACCCTTTCCAACACTGATATTTGTTCATATATAAAGGGTGCTGGAGAGTAAATGGCAATGCTTTCCCCATACATCCATGAAGTTGATTGGGTGATATTGGACCCTAATCTACATTAAAGTGTTGTGAAGATAAAGGGGGGGGGGAGAAATATGTACACTCCTCCGAGTTTGAACGATGGGCGGGATGTAAATAAATAAGTGCTGTGGCTCCTTGGGCCCTAACATTATAGTTTGCAAGATGTAGTAGCTGTAGGAGTCTGCTTTTCTAAAATACAAGCATTAGATATTAAAAGTCGAATGTGGCATCACTGAGACAACCGTATTATGCCGCGGAGATTCCAGAAAGAAAAGTAACACCTCTTTCACACACACAAAAGTTTTCTTCTATTTTGTAATGAGGGTCCTAAACAGTTATATTTTAGGTTTTGTATCACTTGTCCAAGACATCAGCATAAGCAGAATATTCTATTTTAGCAGTGGAAAAATAGCAATTTCCCAACTTGTGGGGAAAAGTTGCATTTAAGTAATGAAGGCATTATTTGTCTAACCATCTTTACTTTTACACTTTGGCTTAGAACAACTTGCAGAGTTGCGTCAAGAATTTATTCGTCAAGAGGACCAGCTTCATGAATATAGGAACAACAATACACAACTTCTGAAAAGGTTGGAGTATGAAAGGTGAGCATAGCAATATATAAATCTGAACTGATGCCAATGTATTCTAATAATACAGAGTTCTGCAGAGTCTTTCCAAAGCTGTGCCATGAACTTTCAGATCAAAGTGGAGTCCTGCTTTTGACATCAGTGTCCTTTATTAGCTATATGCAAAAGGAGTTAGAAGAAAAGCATATTTTAGGACAGCTTTGGTAGGGTAATGCCCTTCCTGCCCTCACTGAAAAGAAGAATAGTGAAACTTCATGATTTTGACTTGCTTGCTAAAAGAAGCAAAAGAAATGGTGCTCAGAACCCATTAATCAAGGTATCCAAGGTAGAATTCCTGAGGGATGGCAATCTCTGCACCATAAATGTATTGATTATCCTACAGCACCATCAGTCAAAACACAGTGGAGGGTGCCTCACAGTTTGCAATGTTATGTGGAATGGAGGGAGAGCCAATTCCATATTCCACCTCCTGACTCAGGCAAGGAATAAGCAAACACAATGGTTTGATAGGGAAAGGTCTGACATTTTTCAATTCTTGTGGCACTTATTCATAGAATCATAGTTGGAAAGGACCCCAAGGGTCTTCTAGTTCAACCCCCTGCCATGCAGGAATCTCAGCATGCAGTGCCTCATCCAGTTTGAAACCATACCATTCCCTGCTTAGCTTTGCAAATGTGCTAGCAATTTTATTGCCGTTCATGTGTCCATAAGGAGAGTCCCCTTAATTTAGAACTCAAGTCTTAGTAGAGGCTGCAACTCTTTCCTTTGCAAAGAGCATCCATAATATTGTGGTAGAGCATCTGCTTTGTATGTAGAAGATATGAGCTTCAGTCCCTGGCATCTTCACTTAAAAGGATCTGTGGACATCTGTCATCAACTCCAGGATTCTATGATCTTGGGAAATACCGCTCTTGCCTTGGACTTTAGAGAACCACTACCAGCTGGTGAAGATGACTGATGCTAGGCTAGATGGACCGAAAGATTGGATTCATACATTCAGTGCTTTGCAAGGGAAAGAGATACTGTTTTGTTCCAGAAACCAATAGTACTTCGGCAGAGAGCATATAAAACGTGCCAATCTTGGGCAAGTTATAAAATTTGTTACCTGTGTTGTACATTATCTGTTCTGCCAGTTTTCAGTGTGGACATCAGATCAAAGAACTGAGGATGCAGCATGAAGAAAATATGAGAAAGTTAGAGGACCAAGTTACACAAGACCAAAAGGTACACCATTTAAATGCTCATTTGTTTAAGTATGTGAAGGGCCGTAGTTGATGGGTAGAGAGAGCATCTTCCTTGGATGCAGGAGGTCCCAGGTTTAATCCCCAGCATCTCCAGGTAGTGCTGGGAATGTCCAAGCAGGTAGCTTCGTATGTTCCTATCATTTTTCATAGACACTTGAGAATGGTTTGAAATACCATTTTCCTTTGGTAATTTCCTCTCTTGTTACTCATTAAGAGAAGAGTCAGGATCTAACCCAGGCATAGGCCCTCGGTCCTCCAGATGTTTTGGGACTACAATTCCCATCATCCCTGACCTGTTAGCTAGGGATCATGGGAGTTGTAGGCCAAAAACATCTGGAGGGCCGAGTTTGGCTATGCCTGATCTAACCAGCTTTCACTCCACTTGGGAATGGATAGAGGATTGCTTTGCATCTTACCCTTCACTGCTTGCTGCATGATTCTAGGATGGGTTGCCAGCACCCCTGTTGCCATGATGATGATGATGAAGATGATAATTATTATTTATACCCTGCCCACCTGGGGTAGATCAGTTCTATCCATAAAGTTGATGTTAGACTTTGTTATGAGAAAAGAGCCAAACTTGGTTGAGATAGAAGTAGAAGTGAATTTCCATTGACAACAGACTTAATCATCCTAATGGAGTGGCAAGCACACAGGATGTCTAATTCAAATGTGAATGAATGTGTTTCATAGTTGGTTCTTTACATTTTTGCAACAGGCTGCACACAGAAGCCAGTCCAGTAAGGATATTGAGAGCACCCTGAGCAATAATCCAACAATATTGAAGACAACGCAACAATTGGATGAAAAGAATGTAATTAGGAATGAAACACCTTCCACCAACAATATCTCAGATGGCAAAGGTCTGTCTAGTACAATTGTGGGTCATATCACTATGTACCTCTTAAGTGTCTTGGGAGAATGCAGAGTACCTGGCTGGCTAGGAACTCCTCAGTCTTGAGGCACAGATCTGGTGCCATTTTTACCATTGTCCAGCAATGAAGTCTTGGAGAGTGTTGCCTGCCTTCACAGCTAGCTCACTGAGATGTATTGCTTTTTGTTCAGCAAACTCTAGTCCAGTGCCTGTAACAATTCTGAATCTACTTAGAACTTAAAAGTAAGCAGCAGTAAGGAGAGAAATTTCTTCTTGTCTTGACAGAGAAAATTAAACCAGGAGATGATGCAGGCATGCCTGGGATAGAAGAGAACGACGCTGCTAAAGCTGAAGATACACTCACTGGTTAGCAAAGCTATATATATATTACTACTACTATTATTATTATTTCTAAGTAATCTAAAATCTATTATTATTGATAATTCTGAAATACCCATTTCCTCCCTCAACAGTTTGTGGTTTTTTTTATAGATGGGTTACTGATTTCAATTCCAGAGAAAGGGCTAGCTAAGTCAGATTTCAGTTTGTTGCCAAAGGTGACCAAGGGAGTTTACAAGAGGACTTGCCTGAAGAGGGGTGAAGTGCTATTGGCTAAAGCAGTTATCAGATGTGCAATAAAAAAGACAGGTGCTGCACCAGAACCTCTGGATTCCCAGTTGTCTTGATTCTTAGTATAAACTGGCAGAATTAGTTGTCACTGATTCTTGCTCATCAATAAGAAGTATGAATAGGGAGGGGGGGGACTCTTTTTTTCTTTTTCTTTTTTGCAACCCCGCAAAATTGCACTTCACTCTTCTCAGCATGTGAATGCTAGCAAATGCTGCCCTGACAAAACATTTCAAACTGGTGAGAGCGCGAACTTTTGTTATAGTATACTGGATTCTGGCCCTTGCAGGAAAGCCCCTGCTTCTGTATGGCTTATCATGAAAATATAGAAGAGCTTCTGGCAACAACTGCATTTGTACCAATCTTGGTTCATTTGTCAGAAATCAGCCCTTTCCAGAACCTATCAGTTCTCTTTTGGAACAGTGCGCTCAGTGGTTGACTTAGGATGTGCCATTGGTATTAGTTGATCAGTGAGTCATAGTGTGATTTTGTTTATTTAGCTTTGAAGAAGCCACTTGTTTCAGCTTCTCAGAATGAACCTCAACCCAATGGAAATCTTCCAACAGAAAAGCCCCATGCTCCAAATCTGGCTCAAGGTAAGAAGTCCCTGGTGTATCTTTAAAACAGGAGTAGATATTCTCCTTCAGTGAAGGGCATTCTAAAGCAGGTTATCCCTCACTCTTATGGAGGAATGAGGTCACCAGTTCGTCCCCAGCCTGCTAAGAGTCAACAGGGGGAGGGCAGTACTTTGGTTTGTGTCCAACTACAGTAGACCTGTTGAAATTAATGGTCTTAAGAGAAAAAAAGTTGTTCTCAGTCTGGCTTCTCCTTTAGTCTTTATGCAGAGCCAAGGTGAGTGTGATCTAAAACTTCTTTAAAGGTAAAGGGACCCCTGACCATGTTTAAAACCATCACCTACCTTCTCTGTTTCTCAAGTTTAGCAAAGACATTACAAAGCAGACATTATTTAGGAATGAGAGGCGTGAAGGTATACATGTGGGCAGCTTTTATTTGTAAAGTGAGCAATCCCAGAGATGATGATAATAATAATAATAATAATAATAATAATAATAATAATAATAATAATTTATTATTTATACCCCGCCCATCTGGCTGAGTTTCCCCAGCCACTCTGGGCGGTTTCCAACAGAAAAATACAATAATCTATTAAACATTAAAAGCCTACCAAAACAAGGGCTGTCTTCAGATGTCTTCTAAAAACAGAGAACAGAGAGGTGTTAATCACAACAGAGTGGAAGTGAGAAGCAAACACTAACAAGGTTAATTTAACTTGTAAAAGTGCTGAAGTTAATCCAGTTTGTTTCTCTACTCCCGTGGTTCCCAACGTGGGGCACGGGGGCAATTTGATTGGGGGGTGGCAATTCAAGAATGAGTTATTAACAGTGAATGACCTTTTAGGCTTCCTCCACTTGAATAGGAGTTCACTTTTTGAATAATGAGAATTATATGTCACGGGGTGGGGGATCAGGATTTTAGAGGTGCTTAGGTGGGGCATGGCCAAAAAAAGGTTGGGAACCACTGCTCTACGCTGTCACCATGCCATGCATTAAATTAAAGAACTGGACAAAGTGGTTTGAGTGACACAAGTGGTCACTAGACTTGGTAAGAAAGTAATGTCCAGACATGGAGAAAGCCTGATGCTTCCAATGATGTATTTGCAGCATTCCTCTTAAGGTTTTAAAAGAAGTGTGACAAAAGTATCAATAGCCAATAATGGACGACACTCCTTCTTCCCCATTCTCTTCCTTGACTACTGAGAAAATGAAAGCACAGGTGTCAGCAATGTTTGGAGAAAAATCTGTAATGAAGTTTAAAAAACCAAAACAAACAAACAAAAACACCAGGGGTTCCCCTGCCCTTCAGAAAGGTCTTCATAAGCTGCTTTTCCTTGTGCCTGAACAGTGCAAATAGTCAAAGTGCTTTAATTGTTTTTGTGCACTTCCAGGTGTAAACAGTAACCAGGATGGAAATGCTGACGTGATAAAGCAGATCCCACCAAATCCTCTTCAGCATTTGATTCCTGATCACGTCCTGGATAATCAGAAAGCTGAAAAAGAACATTTAAAAAAGGACAGAATCAGTGACTTCCAAAGAATGAAGCAAAGTAAGTTAATCAGACCCTCACTCATAATTCTAACTCAGACCCTCACTCATAATTGAAGCATCAGTTGATAAAACAATACAGTAAAACTGAAGTGTGGATTTTTTAGATGAGTTAATATTCAGGTAATGTTAATAACACCAGATCTTGTGGGGGTGGGGAGCTTTAGCTGAGGATGTGTTTGATCAATGGAAAAGAAGAGACAATAGGTCACATTTCCATTGTGAGGCACTGTGAATATGAGCAGCTTTAGATGGGCACAACTTTCAGAATCAAGTTTGATTCCAAACTTTCTTTCCTTGAATTCTTGTGGCTTGTTATAAATAGGAACTTAGTGTGCTTAAAATGTTGCTTAGTTCCAAAAGTGTTGCCTACTTTTTTTTTGCAATGTTTCTTGAGGGTTTAAGGTTCATTTTCACCATATTATGACAACATCTAACTTCAATTATTTTGTTGTGTTAAACCTAGAAATAGACTGTCTTAGGCTGCAAATCCTGTTAGTTAGTGGAGCATATACTTCAGTTTGGGCAGGTATAAGACTGCACTGTTAAACAGTTTAATAAACTCATGGATCCCTTTATTTTCATAGTACTTAACAATTCTGAATGGCTCAGAAACTGATAAATCCATGCAATGCAAGCTATATTTGAACACTTTCCCTCAAGTTAGGAATTGCTTGCATCATTGAGGGTTTGCTTTAATATACCTCTTGGAAATTTGCCTTGACATATTTATTTTATAACTTTTATATCCTGCCTTAAAGCCCAAGTTGGAAAACAACGCGAGCCAATTTTATAGAACTTCTGTAACAGTGAAAGATTACAAAGATTACCAAGTAGACTAGCCAGTCTTAAAATTACTGTCACAAGTGGGATCTGCAACAAAAATACTGTCGCATGGCATGCATCCAGGGCTTTCTATTTCTTCCTCCCTTCCTGGGGGGTTTTCAGTGATGTTTTTTGTCCTTCTACAAGCCTTTGGGTTTCCCCTCACTCTTATATGTGGATGGTGCCATTTTGCTTACATAAGGATCCAGAATGTTCCATAAAACGTCAAGAATAGGGGGAATGGTGCCCCAAACTCCCACAGCATAGTTGAAATGACAAGCTGAATTGATTCATCTTTGCCATGCTGCAGAACGCCATTGAAGATAGTGCAAGGTAGGCTCCCTCTTGAACCAATGGGGCAACTAATGAAGAAGGTCCTGTATGGCTAAAGTCAAATGTACGGACACACAAGAGTATCATCACCAGCCCTTTGAAATGGTCCTGGAAATAAATTAAAACCTAGTGCAGCTGTTTCAGCAGGAGTAGCATGCCCCTAATAAGCTGCTCTTGTTTTTTACCTGACTGCTGTATTCTGGGCCAGTTGAATATATAGTATTTCAATATGTAGTATTTGT
This sequence comes from Zootoca vivipara, assembly GCF_965207765.1. NCBI lineage: Eukaryota > Metazoa > Chordata > Lepidosauria > Squamata > Lacertidae > Zootoca > Zootoca vivipara. Next base: position 27,179,102 of record NC_142596.1, on the reverse strand, counting down.
TGCTCCGATTCTATTTGCTGAAGATTACAGTTATGGCTGTCTGGTTTCTCCCACCATATTTGCTATGGGTATTCTCCCCCAAGCCACACCCCTGTATGGACATAGAATGTGAAACCGTATTGCTGTGTAAGGGTCTCAAAGTAATGACCGCCTATGCAACTTAGCAAGATTGTTGTTGTGTTTGAAAACAGCCTTGGGCTTATAATCTCTTTATACAGATGCAAGTAATTCAAGTGATTCCAGGAACTTTCCACTTTATTGATTTGAATTTATTAAATGCTTTCTATAAAATATTTCTAAGCAATTTGACTATTAAAAACAATAACGGTAAAAAGTGATTTTAACTTTTAGACATGGGAACTTCAGAGTTCTCTTGTGTGGCTGAATGGTAATGGAAGAATTTTTGAGAGAACTTTAAAATAACCACAACAAATGCTTGGGATATTACCATAGACCAAGCCAGGGCTGAGGAACCAGATCTACTTTGAAATCCAGATCCTGATCTGTTCCCTCCATCTGCAGGTCATTTTGGCAGGTGGGTCATGTCAAATGACACCCAGTGATTCAAAGTTCAAGCCACAGGGTCACCTCCAGCTCTAGTGTTATAGTCCCACAACTCTAAGAGATGAGCTTCTGCCTGCTGCTTTTCCAAGAGCCAGTAGCTGCTTATCGCCAATCTTAGCACTGTGATGCTTAATGCTATAAGTAGAGATAAGAGATCACTCCTCTCCAATACAAACTTAGTACTTTGTAATGTTGTGCCAGATTCAGAGGCCTGGTAGGCCAAAGATTCTCCACTTTGTACCCCCAAGTACAAACATTTTTTATGTGAGCATGAATTCCTCAGTGCACCTGTTGGCACTTCTGGTTCTGAGCAGATTATCTGACAAGGAAGCATTTAAAATTTCTCAAAATACTTTTAAAATTGCTTCATAGTTTAGCTGTGGCTCTGGAAATGAACTCTTGAGCCTTCTTTTTTTCCAGATCTGCAACGTTGGGCAAGCATTTAGGAAATAAGTTGTAAATTATTTTAATTTTATGAAGCTTCTAATTGTTTGCATCAGTCATTCTTAGCTGTAATTTTTCAAGATACAGAAAGCAGATTAAGCGTGACAGTGTAACTGGAGAACTTTCAATCATTGAAGTCTTTACTTGCCACTTACTGCTCATTTCATATGGAAGATTTTAGCGAACTTTATTTGCTTGCAGCTTATTGTCAACTCTCTGCTGTAGTCCGTATTTCCAACACTCAAGTGTGTGTGTGTTTATCTTAGCTGTTTAGCTCAAGTGTTCAGTTCGTAAATATTGCTATTGGAAAACACCAAAGGCCTATGCAAGTTTTCATCTTCTGGAAATGTCAGTAGCCTTCTTTTGCAGAATCCTAAATGGCTGAAAGATAAACTTTGTGTTGGGCTCAGATCTTTGCCCAAAGTTGACTCTTCCTCTGCTACTAGCATGACACTGAATCTTACTTTTTGCTCATGCATATAGTGTGAGGTGTATTCTTTTCTTTGGTTTAATCTATATTTTCACTGTGTAGAACTACTTTCCATTTTTTAAAAGTTTCTAAAGCTTTGAAAAATTCAGATTAGAAAATAGTTACATTAAAGGCTATAGCATATAAACGATTCTAAAGTTCAGGTCTTGTCAAAGCAACCAAAATCTTTTGGTAAAGTTTCATTAATACAAGATGCTCACTTATTCCTAAAAGGCAATTGCTTTCTTTTGAGGCAAGTGTTTTGTGTCGTTGGTACAAAACACTAGAGATTTTAAGGGGCTAGAGATTATAATGAAAGGTCATAAAATTTAGTGCTCTGAAGTTCCAGGCAGAAGGATTTGTTTTTTAAAAAAACAAATAAGCAAGGCTTTGAACTGCTGAATATTTTTTCTCAATTTATAGTGCTGCAAGGATTATTTGCAACCAAACACTTTTAAACACTTTTCTGAGTTCAGCTTCCTTCCTGCTTCTCTTTACTCCACTTTTTTTCTCTCCCCCTCTCTCCTCCTCCCCTTCATCCTGGCCTCTGACTATAAATCCTTTGCCTACTTCACAGGCCGGTTCTTTGATGAGAATGAGTCCCCTGTTGATCCGCAACATGGCTCTAAACTGGCGGATTATAATGGGGATGATGGGAACGTGGGTGAGTATGAGGCAGACAAGCAGGCTGAGCTGGCCTACAATGAGGAAGAGGATGGTGATGGTGGTGAAGAAGACGTCCAAGGTGAGCTTGGGCCTTGTCTCCATCCCATTCATGTGATTCCCTCACTTGAGAACCATGCTGCAGTGGTGTAGAGATGCACTATTTAGCTGCTTAGAAAGGTCCTGCTGTGAACAGACAGCTGAATTTTGACTGTGTCATCTTCTAGCAGTTCAGTTTGTGAAGTAACTCTAGAACTTGAAGCAATTTCTAATTGGTAGTAGATATGGTTTTTTCCAGTAGTCTTGAATTTGTACCAGAGGGAGTCAAGGGGACTTTGATGAGGCTGGTTCTTGCCTATGCAGGGCATGATAAAACCATTCTTGAAGGTGTTGCTGTGTTTTCCTCCTTATTGCCAAGGACTAACATGGTGGCCGTCTAGGAATTAATTTGTGTCTAGCTATTACGAAAGCATGCGGATCTGGCATACGCCAAAGCTGAATCTGTAGCCATCACAGTTGTGATTAACTATAGCTATCTGGAATGTTCTTATGCCTTACTAATATACATAATCGGTGGACCTCCATGGTGCATTTCTGTTGCTTCCAATACCTAAGGTGTTCTCATGCATGCTCTCATCTTGCACTTGGCTGACGCCTTGGTCCATCACCCTCTTTTACCTGTTTGCTTCCATTGCTTGTGTGTGTGTTGTGGTATCGCTTCCAAACCCTAAACTGCCTCTACCAACTTCAAGAACAAAATAACACATAGCAATTTTTTTTTGTACTGCAGATGACTCAAGAAATTAGTAAGAATAGCTTCCATAGTTCAGTTTTCCAAATCACATTAGGGCCCAAACTGGTATTCATGTTAACTAAACCCCTTTTCTTTCTTTACCCTGCCCTCCCTGGAATACAGCAGTTTTCCCATTCATTTCAAGGGCTCTTATGGAGACATCCTCTCAGTAAATTATGAAATGTGAAATACACATTTATTTTGCATCTTCCCAGGATAAGATGTTCTCATTTTCCAAAGCTTCATTCTTGACACCGGTGTTCTAGTCTTTTGGTCAGTTGAAATTCTTTTAAATTGGCCTGCCTGCAAGTACCATAGAATTTTAAGAGGGTGTTTTTGTTTAGTTTGGAATGAAGTGCTGCTGGCATTTCTTTAAAAAAATATGGTTTTTTCCTATCAGGGAAGGTGGTAGGTCCAGTACACATTAAGTGACAGAACAACTTCTATTAACTTACAATCACATTCTCACAATCACATTGTAAGCATAATTGTATGTGACATTAATCTGTTGGGAGACCATAAGAGAAAATGATATTAGTAGTCTCTAAATACATTCCTGTCTGAATTCCCTCATGTAAGTATTGGGTGATAATGAAGTTTAAATCAAACTAGGTGCTATCCTTCAAAACACTGTATATTTGTGTGCAAACAGATTATATTGCAGCTCTTTTTATGCCTCTTGTACCTGTACCTATCAACAACATTCGTCCACAGCAGTTGATTGTGGGAGGGTTACTTCTGGTTGGATGGACACTGCCTTTGTGTGCCTAGCAGCAGGGTTTCAAACTGGGTGTGCATGTGTAAGATGTCTTAAGGTAAAGCTACTGTTCAATTAATTCTAGTATGCTGTAAAAATCTAGAGGGGTATGGAGAACACCAGTTCAGAATCAGTACAGCTAAATACCTTACTTATCCTACTAAGCCAAAGGGGTGGGTAACCTGCAGGTTGGTTTGCTCACAAGCTCCTGTGAATCCTCCTTGGGGTTGTGTTCTGTATAAAATGATACAGATGGGATGGGAAAGAGTGAATAGGAAGGAAAACAGTGGTTCAAAGCAGAAAGTTTACAGAAATGCAGACCTCTAGAGCAAAGGGTGTTAAGTAATTGTTTCTCTTGGCAAAGCATCTTGCATACAAAAATTCTGGATATGCACACTTCACACACCCGCAATCTATATGGAAAGGCAGTGATTCGTTTTTTCTCAACACATGGTCCTGTGGGTTTCCAGAGAACTTACGGTACTCAAAAAACTTAATGTTGGTTTGCTTCCTTTGATTCCAGATGATGAGGAGAGAGAGCTTCAAATGGATCTTGCAGACTACGGAAAACCACACTTCAACGATGTACTTTAAATTCCAAATTACCTTTATCTGAGGAATTCTGCAAGAGGAAAAAAACACAACCGATTTCTCAGTATTTACTGTAAGAGACACTGAAAAGAATGACAGCAAAAAGTTAACAGTGGAAGGAAAGGTAAAATGCTGTGTATATGTATATAGTTGTACTTATTTCGCTAATGAACAGAATCAGAGGTGGTTTGTTCTTTTAGGAGATGCTTAATAACCTGAAACTACGCAAAGTTGGGTGCACCAGGCTCTTTATTGGACTGGGCAGTAAGACTGTTCCTTACCTGTAACCTTTGAAATAATAGATAACATTGCAAAATAACTTAGGTCAACATGTTTCTGAAACTAAGCCACTTTGTAAACTGGAGAACTTTGTACAGTTTGTATCTTATATATGAATTACTTCATTGCAGGAATAACTGTACAGATGGGACACTCTTTGATACCACAATGTATTTAACCCATGCAAGCAAATTATTCATTTCTCTTACTGTTGTGACTTGCATTTTAGAGACTACATTTCATTTTGAGAAAGTTGACTGAAAATGTGTTTGTGTTTTATGAAAGAACTTTCCTTACTATAACTAAGGAAGGTCTGTGTGATACATACTACATTAATTCTATATGAGACAATATTGTTAACTCTAGGAGAGTGACTAAAGTTATCCATAGTAAAAATGCAGCAACATTGTAGTAATTTTATAGGATAATTGCCAGTTTAAATCTGCAAAACCTACAACCAGTATTTCCAACACATAAAAGCTATAAATATTTTATTTGCCTTTGTTTTTACAGCAGTGATTTCAATCTTATGCAATAATAGCCGAATGTAATGGAGAGTGGCTAAAAGTGCAATCTCATCAGTTTCTTCATTCATTCCTGTCTGAACCTCTGATGTGTTTGAGAATTGGAGTCATGCTCAGTTTGTTTCAACTTCAGTGCTGTAGTATGGATTACTCAAAACGCTGGGCATGTTCCATGTTCTTGCGGTTTTGTACTGTGTTTTGTGTAAGAGGTCTTTTTTTGTTTTTGTTTTGATGTTTAAGCACTTTCTGAAGTTCACAGAAATGGTTATGCCCATCTATATCCTGAGCAACAAGTTATTAACCCTAGTTATCAACAAGGGCTACTGTGAATAAAGAATTTAGGTCCTATGACAGGGTTGATTGTACTTCATGATTTCTGCTGTACTCAGGTTATTGGTCTTTTTGGGTAAGTTAAACTTAATTTGCAGTAATTTAATTAACAATTTGCATTGAATAAAAAGAAGAGATCTGTTTAAGACTTCCCTTAGAACAGTGTTTATTTCTGACAACAAAAATGGAAGTTTGTGCTTGGGCACTTCTCGAGCACACAAACCTGGACACATGAGTGGTGACTGTTCATCTTAGTTTTATTTTCAAGCTGTAAAACTTACAAGGCTGAGCCTGCCTTAGAGGTAGTTTCTCTCCCCCTCTCCCTGCCACCGTTCCTAACACCTCTTTCTCCATAAGTCTTCAGTGTTGTACTTTGTGAATTGACCAAAATGTGTCTGCCCTAAATTAGGTGTAATTTTATTAGGATTTTGCTGTTGAAATCCAAAATTTAATAGATTCTAATAAAACTTAATGCAGTTTTAGTGCTTGTCTTTGTGTCCTTTCAACCATCCAGTGAAGGAGGGCAGTGTGTTCCAGGGATGTGCTGCTCTCCATTCTATGAACCTGGTCAGCCTCACAAGCTGTCCATGGGGGAATTTTTATGATGCACTCGAGGCATAAGTCATGCTTCTGACCTTATGATATAAAAGACTGCCTTCCCCAACATGGTGCCTCCAGAAGGTTTGGATTTCAATTTCTATCAGCTCTAGTCAGCCAGAGGCTGAAAGTTGTAGTCCAGAATATCTGGAGAGCACCAGGTTTGGGAAGGTTGGTATAAGTGTGCTGGTTCCTGAAAAGGGGGAATTGAGGCTGGCAGACAGACAAAAATTCATATCTGAACAGAGATTGATTTCAGCTTTAAGACCCATTAATTAACACATTATTTGGTAGTCTCATGTTTAAAGAACATCGGTTCTGGGGTTCAGTTTGATTGCAATAAATCCCAAGTAATGCTGCTTCACACAAAGAATTTCCCCAAGTACTTAGGTGTAGGAAAATTATCATACAGCAAAATGCACACTTGTGCAAGTGCATCGAGACTAAAGGTACTGTGCTCCTCCTGTGGTCCATCTACTGCTACCATTGGCATGCTACCTGGGCCTAAGCCATGGTTTGGTTTAGCATTATCTCTGAACCTTGGCTCTTGGTTTTTCTGGAGTAAGAAAAACCCCAAGCCCAGGTTTGAGCATCATTCTATGTCAAACCCATGGTTCAGTCCTGGGTAGCACAACAGCAATATTTGCTTCAGGAATCTACTCTTCTTGCTAAACTGTGCTTCAGCTTGTAGACATGCAGATTTAACCTTTATTTAGAGTACTTTCTTCCCAATTTACAGCCCTGAGCACCTCTTAAAGCAGTTTATAAAAGATTCTCAAAATTAAAATCTAATCTAGACAGGAACAGAAATGGCATGGTAATTGCGTGAAACAGAGATTATTCAGCCCTTGTCCATCTCTGGTGTCTGAGCAAGGAGCAGCTCCTTCCAAAGTATTTTTAGGCAAAGGTGGAGCTGAGCAGCTAGGTCTTACTCAGCCCATGATGGAAGCAGTCTTCCTTTGCTAGCAGGTGGCAGTTGCCAGGAAACAGCTCCTTTTGAGGCAAGCGAAGGGGGCTATACAGCTATATGTTGCTCAGGCTCTGACAGAAGTAGTCTCCCCTTGCTGGCAGTTGCCAGGCAACAATTGTGTGAAGCAGCCTGTCAGGGAAGAAGTAGAGAAACTGCATGTTGTTCCAGGAAACTGAGCTTTCTTCAGCAATTGCTAACTATTGGGACGGGGGAAAGCAGATCATATAAAGTAGACATGGACCAAACTGACAGTCTTGCTACAGCAATGCAACTGAGCTTGTACAAGGTAAGCACAAATCTAACTCATCTCCTATACATGCTTCTTGGTCTTTAAGTTAATGGGCAGGAACACAGCCACCCTCACACTGCTAATTTGAATTTGCATTGGACATACATAAAAGGTGATGTGTTAAATTGTCGTAACTGCCTCTGTCCTGTAGGCATCCTTTTCTTAAAGCAACATGTCTGCTGCCTGTGGTGCAATTTGAGTATCTAAACAGCACATGCTTGCTGTACACAATATCATGCATGTGAGATTGAAGAGGGAAGGGCTTGTGTAAAAACAAGTATTTGAAAGCATCCACTTGTATTTCCTTCCAAACAAGCAATCTAAAATCTGCAAGCTTGTGTTGGAGCTGTTTTCCAAAATGAGTGGTTTACACATCCACCAACTTATGTGTGATGCCATTACCATGGAAACAGGTACCAGCTTGACACAAATAATGCTGCACCATTTGAGGTGCTTCCAATCAAACTGTGGCTTGCCTTAAGAGCCACATCTTTATTTGAAACCTGCAGCCCTAATATGCTAGAATAAAAAATTTAAAAAGCATCTTTCTGCAGCGATCAAAAAGCTTTGTCGTAAAGTATCTGGTAATAAGCATACCAAATCAAATTTTTAATGTCTGCTTTATAAATAGCAATGGTATTGCCCTATGCAATGATATGTTTTAAACAGGGTAATCTTAGAAAGCAACTCACCCAGTCAACTTGAAAGCCTTGCATAATTTTGGATTAGGTTCTTTTATGCACAGTGGAAATGTTTTGAGTGCTAAGCCAGGACACATTGTTGCTCTAGGCAATCCAGAAGTTGTGCTCTATAATCCACTATAAATTTGGGTTTTATCATCTGGTTATGGCCTACTGCTTTTATCATTTGACTTATTTTAAGTTTGAAGTAGAGCAGCTTATAAACTGTTTGTTGTATATATAAATATTGTTTCAAATGGCCCATAAACATAATTTATTGAACAGCAGAATGCATGTTATGAAATCCATGGACCAGGCCTATTGATGCTTTAATAAGCACCCTCTTATGCTATTTTTACGGTTGAAACAAGGCATGATAAGGCTTGTGGAAAGTCTGGGCAGCAGCAGTTCAGCTTCTTGGGTGGTTTCTTCAATCTTATTCTTCCAAAAACCACAAAGCAGATCCCAACATGACAGCTTCCCTGCGTCCCGGTTTATAAGCATAACTAGTTTTCTCTCACAAACAGCTTTTCTGAACAACCCAAACCCAGAGAAGCATGTCAAAGAGTAGCCTCCAGGCACAGCAATCAGCAATGCCACCCTCACCCCAATCAGGTCTTTAAGCTCAATTTGATGGTCTTATCTTCAAAGGTGCGGTCTCCCTCTCTCTGCCAACAGTGCAAGCATTATGATATAGAAGTTGGTTACTAGTTCACAGTTCCTTATTTGCACAAAACTTTGAAACCGCTCAAGCAGAAAACTTAAAAGGTTTTGGTCTAGCCTTGTCGTGACTGAAAGACTGTCCCTTTCGATAACATTGTTCTCCAAATCAAACTCTTATCTTGGTGCAACCCTTGTATAGATGCACAGTGACCCCAAATGACAATAAATAATAAGGAAATACACCATAATAAGCTTTGACCTATGCCAAATCGTACATCCACATCTCAAGAGGAGTGTTGTCTACAAAAAGTATGTCTAGGTTAATGTCTCTCCAGCACAGTGCAAGGTCAAATGTGACCCACTGCCAATGTATATAGAAAATAATAAGGAACTGGGCATGTACACCCCAAAAACAAGATTTAGACCACACCTCCAGAAAAGTATTATTTATAAAAGGCATTTAATTATGCCTAATTCAATGCTTATTGGGCATAGTGCAGTGCTGAATGCAGCAACCCTATGCCAATAATAGCCAAAATATGTACTTTGGCCCACCATATCCACAGCATCAGGATAGTCTCCTCTATGAAATGGTACTGAATTGGATTAGGGAGTCAAAATATGTATTAAAAAAAAACCTTTGGTCTACCACCAATCATACACCCATGCATCCAGCATTTGGATCACTGAATCACATTCAGCCCAATGCATTTCTTAAGCAGAGACATTTTCAAGTGCTAGTGCCCTCCTCACTCATACAATCCCAGTTCCTTTTTTTCTGCTATTGATGGTGCCCAGCACATTTAAGGTTTTATAGGCATCAAGCTGCCACTTCTGACAGTTTGCTGCACCCAAATGCTGTACTGGGCAGGGCATAGTTAAATCCTTTCCACACACCTGGAGGTGTGGAATTTAAGATATGGGATGTGCACTGCCAAAATTATTTCTTTGTTGTTGCCACCTGAGGTCTTTACCTACCTGGTAGTTTTCAGCAAACAGAGCAATTTTGATGGAGAAAACTATTGTGACTCTTGGAGGCGACAGCCTGTCACTCATGGAGATATACAATACGTTGTAGACAAAGGCTTATTCTGAGGTTCAGGGCCAGATAAACTTTAGTTCTCTTTTTTTAAAAAAAAAATTCTGCTTGAAGTGTGTTTTGAACTTTCATGCAAGTAAGGAACTGGTAACTAGTAACCAACTTAAGCACCATGCAGATATTGAATTACAGTGGTGCCTTGACTTATGAATTTAATCCGTTCCGAAGGCACCTTTGTAGGTCGAAAAATGCGTAAGTCGAAAAGCACCATTGGAAATGCGATTTCCCATAGGAATGCATTGGAAATGGAAAAATTCGTATGTCGAAGCAACCCCATCTAAAAATTCATGTCTAAAAAACCCTATCTAAAACTGCCGCGGTTTCTGTTCAGATGTCGAGTAATTCGTAAGCATGCGGCCATTTGCCCCATTTGTAAGTCGAAAAATTCGGTTGTCGAGTCGTTCGTAAGTCGAGGTACCATTGTATAATAAAAAATGTCAAGTATTCTGATACTGGAGTGAGGGAATACAGGCACTGAATGCTTTCTGTCATTTTTTTTAATTTTAATTTTAAAATAGACTTTATTAGAAAGTTTTAAAAAGGTATACATACACCAGGAAAATTTAAAGTAACTTAATAACATAAGATAACTTAGCAACTTAAATAACATAGCATAACAAAAGTAACATAAATAACATAACTACATATTTAAGCCACCCAACATAAATTAATCAACATAAATAAACAAATCAGGTTGATCTGAATAGATTAAATCAATCAAACTACAAATAATATACAAGATCAACTTAGACAAACATAGCATAACATAACATAACATAACAAAAAAGAAAATTATCCCCAAATCAGATCTTAACACATGGGCCTATCTCCGTAAAATCCATTCATTTTAGATTAAAATTGGCTTCCAATCGCCAATATATCGCTTCCCTTACTATTGTTTTCCTCTTTAGTTTGCTTTCCCTCTTATTAAATCCAACTGAGTTGTTCCTACATGTTTTCTCTATTCCAGACAAATCACTAGCTCTGTTTTGATATTTTCTTTTTTAAAATATTCTTCCACGTATCTACATTCTGTTTTTATTCTCTGTTTTGATATGTTCCTAATTACCGCCGTCATTCTTGCTAGGTTCATGAATTCTACTACTTTAATTTGCCACTCTTGGATTGTTGGTATTTCTGTTCCTTTCCATTTCTGAGCTAGTACTAATCTCGCCGCGGCACACGCATATAAGAAAATATTAATTCTATCTCTAGGTATATTTTCTGGGATTAAGCTTAGTAGAAAATATTCAGGTTTCTTTTCAAACGTAATTTTTATCATTTTCTTCATTTTTTCATATATATCATTCCAAAATTTATATATTTTTTTACATTCCCACCAACAGTGAAAATACGTACCAGTTTTTTCCTTCCAGCATTCTTTTGTTTCTGTCTTGTAGATTTTAGCTAGCTTTTCTGGCGTCAAGTGCCATCTATATGAATCGTATAAATCTTTCGCCTTTTGCTTTCTGTCATTATGTGACTACTGTTGTTGTTTAGTCGTGTCCGACTCTTCGTGACCCCATGGACCAGAGCACGCCAGGCACTCCTGTCTTCCACTGCCTCCTGCAATTTGGTCAGACTTATGTTCATAGCTTTGAGAACACTGTCCAACCATCTTGTCCTCTGTCCTCCCCTTCTCCTTGTGCCCTCCATCTTTCCCAACATCAGGGTCTTTTCCAGGGAGTCTTCTCTTCTCATGAGGTGGCCAAAGTATTGGAGCCTCAGCTTCAGGACCTGTCCTTCCAGTGAGCACTCAGGGCTGATTTCCTTCAGAATGGATAGGTTTGATCTTCTTGCAGTCCATGGGACTCTCAAGAGTCTCCTCCAGCACCATAATTCAAAAGCATCAATTCTTCGGCGATCAGCCTTCTTTATGGTCCAGCTCTCACTTCCATACATCACTACTGGGAAAACCAAACTATATGGACCTTTGTCGGCAAGGTGATGTCTCTGCTTTTTAAGATGCTGTCTAGATTTGTCATTGCTTTTCTCCCAAGCAGGCGTCTTTTAATTTCGTGACTGCTGTCACCATCTGCAGTGATCATGGAACCCTCATTAAAATGTTCTTTAATTCCTCCTCACTTTCTGCCATCAAGGTTGTGTCATCAGCCTATCTGAGGTGGTTGATATTTCTTCTGGCAATCTTAATTCCGGTTTGGGATTCATCCAGTCCAGCCTTTCGCATTATGAATTCTGCATATAAGTTAAATAAGCAGGGAGACAAGATACAGCCTTGTCGTACTCTTCCCAATTTTGAACCAATCAGTTGTTCCATATCCAGTTCTAACTGTAGCTTCTTGTCCCACATAGAGATTTCTCAGGAGACAGATGAGGTGATCAGGCACTCCCATTTCTTTAAGAACTTGCCATAGTTTGCTGTGGTCGACGCTATCAAATGCTTTTGCGTAGTCAATGAAGCAGAAGTAGATATTTTTCTGGAACTCTCTAGCTTTCTCCATAATCCAGCGAATGTTTGCAATTTGGTCTCTGGTTCCTCTGCCCCTTCGAAATCCAGCTTGCACTTCTGGGAGTTCTCAGTCTACATACTGCTTAAGCCTGCCTTGTAGAATTTTAAGCATAAGCTTGCTAGCATGTGAAATGAGTGCAATTGTGCAGTAGTTGGGGCATTCTTTCACACTGCCCTTCTTTGGGATTAGGATAATAATAATAATAATAATAATAATAATAATAATAATAATAATAATAATTTATTATTTATACCCCACCCATCTGGCCGGGTGGATAACTAGAGCATGCACCACTCTGGCGAGACAGTCAGCAGGCAGGTAGGGTCTCAGCCTGCGTACCAGATGGAGCTGATAAACAGCTGCCCTGGACACAGAATTGACCTGCGCCTCCATGGTCAGCTGTGAGTCCAAAATGACTCCCAGGCTGCACACCTAGTCCTTCAGGGGCACAGTTACCCCATTCAGGACCAGGGAGTCCTTCACACCTGCCCGCCTCCTGTCCCCCACAAACAGTACTTCTGTCTTGTCAGGATTCAGTCTCAATCTGTTAGCTGCCATCCATCCTCCAACCGCCTCCAGACACTCACACAGGACCTTCACTGGTTCTGATTTAAAAAAGAGGGAGAGCTGGGTATCATCCACGTACTGATGAACACCCAGCCCAAACCCCCTGATGATCTCTTCCAGCGGCTGCATGTAGATGTTAAAAAGCATGGGGGAGAGGACAGAACCCTGAGGCACCCCACAAGTGAGAGCCCAGGGGTCTGAACACACACACACACACACACACACACACACACACACACACACACTTTCTGAACACGGCCCAGGAGGAAGGAGCGGAACCACTGTGTGATAGTGCCCTCAGCTCCCAAGCCCAGTCTAGACGGTCCAGAAGGATGTTATGGTTGATGGTGTCAAAAGCCGCTGAGAGATCCAGCAGAACTAGGAAAGAGCTCTCACCTTTGTCCCTAGCCTGCTGGAGATCATCGACCACTGTGACCAAGGCAGTTTCAGTCCCATGATGAGGCCCGACTGGAAGGGATCCAAATGGTCCACTTCTTCCAGGCGTGCCACTCGCTCAATCACCTTGCCCAGGAATGGAAGATTTGAGACCGGGCGATAGTTGGCCATATTGATCTTCTCCAATCCTCTGGCCACTGCTGAGTTTTCCAAACTTGCTGGCATATTGAGTGTAGCACCTTAACAACATCATCTTTTAAAATTTTAAATAGTTTAGCTGAAATACCATCACTTCCACTGGCCTTGTTATTAGCAGTGCTTTCTAAGGCCCATTTGACTTCACTCTCCAAGATGTCTGGCTTAAGGTCAGCAATCACACTACCTGGGGTGTACGAGACCTCCATATCTTTCTGGTATAATTCCTCTGTGTATTCTTGCCACCTCTTCTTGATGTCTTCTGCTTCTATTAGGTCCTTTCCACTTTCGTCCTTTATTATGGTAATCTTCGTACGAAATGTTACTTTCTCCAATTTTCTTGAACAGTTCTCTGGTTTTTCCCATTCTGTTGTTTTCCTCTATTTCTTTGCATTGCTCGTTTAAGAAGGCCCTCTTGTCTCTCCTTGCTATTTTTGGAAAAGCTATAAAAGATCAGCCAGAGAGATCTTCCCCTGATTATATTGTTGTGGTGGTAATGTTTTAACTAACAGTCAGATCTTTTGTTGGATGGGTGGCTGCTCATTACCAAGTGAGCAATTCACACTATGCTTTGGGGATAAAATCAGTCAAAATCTTGATACACGTGTTTTTGGCCATGATGGTGATTTTCTGTGGACTAGACTTAAAAGTAAAATGGATGGACTTTCACAAGACATTGTATTTGGACACTGTTACCTTGGGGACCCAGGTGGCGCTGTGGTTAAACCACTGAGCCTAGGGCTTGCTGATCAGAAGGCCGGTGGTTCGAATCCCTGTGACGGGGTGAGCTCCCGTTGCTTGGTCCCAGCTCCTGCCAACCTAGCAGTTCGAGAGCACGTCAAAATGCACGTAGATAAATAGAACCGCTACAGCGGGAAGGTAAACGGTGTTTCCATGTGCTGCTCTGGTTCGCCAGAAGCGGCTTTGTCATGCTGGCCACATGACCTGGAAGCTATACGCCGGCTCCCTCGGCCAATAATGCAAGATGAGCGTGCAACCCCAGAGTCGGTCACGACTGGACCTAATGGTCAGGGGTCCCTTTACCTTTACTTTACCTTTACCTTGGAGACCTTGCAACTCTGCTACCTTGAAAACAGATAGCACCTTGCTGAGCAGACACATATCTAGAGATGTAACAAAGGACTCACCTCAAGATGAAATCACAATGCAGAATACCTTTGCACTTCATAAGGAGGACAAACAAAATGTGTGCCTGGAAAAACAATTAGGCGTGTTTCCCATGAATGCATTGTTTTAGGCAGTTCTAACTGAAGAACTGAAGGCACAAGGAGGAGGGGACGACTGAGGACGAGATGGTTGGACAGTGTTCTCAAAGCTACGAACATGAGTCTGACCAAATTGGAAGACAGGAGTGCCTGGCGTGTTCTGGCCAATGGGGTCATGAAGAGTCGGACACGACTAAACAACTACAACTGAAGAAATCCCTTCAAAGGTTTCAGGAAGGCCACTGTGAGGTCAGCGCTTTGATTCAGTGGTATACAAGTCTATCTCAATCCGCTAGGTGGCAGAGCCAGAAGCAGCATTCTTTGAGAAGGTGAAACACAGGAAAGTCCACTTAAGCAACTTTTGTTTATGGATATCACTTAGTCACCTTTCCATGCATGGGGGAAAAATACTCAAGGCATTAAGTACTACAAAATGTAACGGGATTAGAATTCACGTAAAGATAACTAGATATGTAGCCTCTAAGGCAGATTATACATTTTTAAAGTGACCTATAAAATTAATTAGTTGCAGGGATTGTGACCTCTGCAACCGTTATGCAAAATTCCATCAGATATTTTTGTGGGCCCTTCTCTGTTTTAAACATTTTTTGCCTTCGAGCTGCAGTACCTATGAAGTTGTGCTACTGGAAAAACTACAGCCTTACCTGCCAACTGTCTGCACCTGTTGGATTTGCTTTATGCCGCCTTGTCCAAACGCCCTAGGCAGCGAACAGGATCTCGCTGCCGATGGACCTGTTTCCTGCTGATCTGTGGCTGCTCGTCTTCGAAATCAACGAAATCATTCCTCATTCTCCGACGAGCGGGAAAATTTAAAAACACACACGCACAGACGAAGAAACTGCTTCAGTAAGACCGAGAAAAGGGAAATCCTCCCCGCCGCCCCCTTCAGTCCTTTCGGAGCGCTTCCGAAGGGGCGAGCGGCCCCTACGGTAGCTGTGGCCCGCGGGTCCAGAGTGTGTCCAGGGACCGGCCGTGCCTTTGCGGTCCCCGTCCTGGCGCCGGCTGCCTCCCCGGCCGGGGTGGTCCTGCTGCCTCTCGCTCGTCAGTCCATCGGCGCTGGGCGGCCTCCCACAGACAGCAAAAACAGCCGCTTCCTCCCTTGAGACGAGGCTTGTGCGAGTGGAGGAAGATCGTCCGAGCATGTGCAGAGTGCCTTGGCGTCGTCGTCGACCAAAATACATTTCTCTGGGAGACGCAGGACCCCACCAGCGCGAGCTGCCTGAGGGCGCCTTCTTCCACGTCTCTTCAGCCGGCTGCTCTCCTTCTTTTCCCCTCTTCCTCTCACAGCCGAAGAGCCGATTTCCCTCAGAAACCGCTCCTCCAGCCCGCGGGACCAGCCAGGCGTGTGCGCGTGGAGTGCGCCTGCGCAGTAACTGCGTCGGCCCAGGCAGGCAAGCAAGGCGCCTCCCTCCCTCTCTCCGTCGCTCTCTCGCTCCCCCCTCCTTCCTCCCGTCATCATCCGGGTCCTTCCGTGCGGTGCAGCAGGTCGGTAGGCGGGAAATGGCGACTGGCCGCTGCCGGGGCTGCTGAGCGGCTACGGAGCCCCCGGCGGCGGCGGTGCTGCTTCGTGCGACCAAGGTGGCGGGGGCCCCGGCCCTGCCGCCGGGGTAGCCGGACACCTGACGGACAGCAGAGACGACCAAGGCGACGACCAAGGCGGCGGGAGAAGTAAGGGACGTCCCCCTTCGCCACAGCCGCCGCCTCCTCACCCCCTCATCTCTCTCTCAGCGCCTCACAGGTAACCGCCGCCGCGACGCCGCCCTGGGCGACTTCTGAGGGGACAGGGAAGGCAGCGGGAGGAGGCGGGGAGCGCAGCGAGCCCCGCCGCCGCCGCGGGGAAGGGAGAGAGGAAGGAGGGGTCTCCGGGCTCGCCCCCCTCCCTGGTCGGGCCTAGGCCGGAGGGGAGGGGAGGGGCGAGGGGGGTCCTTCGCGCCCGAGTGACTCACGAGGCGAGCGCGGGAGGGGGGCGGGCGAGTGAGTGAGTAAACGAGTGAGCGGGAGCTTCTCTCTCTCCCTCTCCGCGCTCGCCTTCCCGCCCGCGCTGCTCCTCCTCCGGGGTGGGCTCTCTCTCTCTCTCTCTCTCTCTCTCTCTCTCTCTCTCTCTCTCTCTCTCTCTCTCTCTCTCTCTCTCTCTCTCTCTCTCTCTCTCTGTGTGTGTGTGTGTGTGTGTGTGTGTACTCGCGAGTTGGATTTGTTTTGGGGGCGCCGCAGAAGGAGCAGCAGCACTCTCTCTCTCTCTTGCCTGCATGCTTGCGAGTGGGACTGGCGCTGAGAGCTCCGCTCCCGCACGCCTCCTGCTTGTGGTCAGGCCCTAGACCAGTGTGTTGGGGAGGGGGGAGAGATTGCCCCAGAGCATGTGCAAAGCCTCAACAAGAGCAGGCAGGCAAGCAGAATGGATCCTTAGGCGTTGTTGGACTCTGGTGTTGGATGAAGATTGCCAGGGCCCTGGGGCTAGATGCCCCAGACACCCCCCACCCCACCCCACCCCACCCCGGATGATAAAACTGGCCTTCTTGCCTGGGATTTGTGGCTGGGGATTAGCCATTGAACACACTTGCAAAGCCTGCTTGTCATGCAAAACGGCCCAGGTTCAGTTCCCAGTCGCATCTCCAGGTGGGATTGGGGTGGTCTCTTGCATGTCACCCTGGTGAGTCACTGCTCCCTGTCTGTGGGCAGGTGGTCCAGTTGTATGACACTGTATCAAACAGCTTCCTATGTTCCTCTGTCTAAGCGCTTGATAAGCAACAAGATGTGGGACCACGGTCCCTGTCATGCTGAGAACTGTATTGTGGATCCGCTGCTTAATATGGAAGGTATCTTAATATTTGCATTTTTGGCTCCTTAAAAAAAAGGAGCTCGAGGCAACATTTATAATTTTAGCTTCTCAACAGCCCTGTGAGGAAGGTTAAGCTGAGTAACTGGCCCAAGGTCACCCAAGGAGCTTCACCACTGAGTGGTGGATTTGAACCTCGGTCTCCCCACTCAGAATCTGACATAACATTTCTGTGAGTCATTTGGAATTTATTCAGGCATGGGAAGCTCCTGTAAGCCATGTATTATACTCCAAATCTTTGCTTGCCCTTCATCTCCATAATTGTTTATTAGGAATGTCCAATGTGGGGATACCCAGTGTTCCTGTTTAATGTATTTGTTGAGACTGTGGGAAGAGGTTACTGTCTTGGCCATGGAATTCAGCTCAAATCCTTAGGGACTTGTGGCATGTTCTAAGCTAAGGGGCCATACCTCTGCTGGGGTAGGACAAATTTTGACTGCTCACAATGGCACTGAAGAATGTGCCCAGGCAACTAAGTACCTGCCAGTGATGCTTTGGATGTGGCTTTTGTCTGCCGAACGCATACCAAGGATAAAGCAATTGGGGGACCTTTGATAGGACCTTTGATAGGAAAAGTGACACAATATTCCATTGAACTCAAGTAGCTAAGCTATTATTACAGAGATAAAGAATATTCACAGCAATCAGTACAACAATATATAGTTTATGGGGATTGGGAGTCAAGTGATATGTTTTACTCATCCATCAGTGCCATCAAAATAGTAGGAATTATCAGATTGTGTTGCTGAACAAATGTACAGTATACAACTCTGCACTGAGGCTGCCTGTTGCTCTCAATATTTGAGCAATTAAATCTGAATGAATGTAGTGACCTGTTTGGCATCAGCAGTGCTTTACCTGCCCATGGCTTGTGGTGGAAATAGTATCAAAGCACAGTGCTTGAGTGCGTCTGCCAAATTCTAAACTAATAATACTCCCAAGTACTGAGTTTCTAATACGGGAGTTTACAACTCCATCTTTGTTTATGGATTCACTTTCTTATTATTGCTATTTATATAACACTGTCAGTGCCTGTGGTGCTTTAGGGAGACATGCCCTGAGGAGCTTACAATCTAAAATTTGATACATTGAGAGCAGGGGAAGGGCAGGTGAGATAAACGGGGAAGAAATATGTGGTTGTTGCAATTTCTTAAGCTTGGTTGCAGGTTTAATTGCAGCCAGGGAACCTGGTGTTTTCCAGAAGTTTTGTACCACAGCTACCTTATTTTTGTTATAGTCTAAAACAACCAGAAGGGCACCCAGTTGGTGAAGAACACTATAGGACATAGGAACAAGGGAGCCATTTGTGAGCATTAATTACTGCTAGCTTCTATTGAACAAAAATAGTAATATTTATTTCCAATCTATTACAAAGGGCTGGTGCTGCAAAGGTTAATTATTAGTGTAAACAACGGGATTTGAATGGAAAATGGCCCACACAAATGAAACCATAAGTTACTGGTTTAATTTAATGGTAGCCCTGTGAAGTATGATAGTTGTATCTCATCTGCACATGAAAGAATGGGGGTACTGAACACCTGTGATGCTTTAATAAATGTTGTACATGGGTGACAGAAGAATGAACACCCTTGAGTGCTACTTTTCCTGTCTGTAATAAAGCATTGCCTAAATATAAAACAAACCTCATTTCAGTGAAATGGGCATACAGTTTTCTTTCTTCTCCTGAGCTTCCACTTTTGCATCAGAGAATTACTTTTAGAGTTATAGTTTTGGGGGCTTTTCAGATTTTGGCTAGGTTTATTAGTCAGCCATAATTTGTTGTCCCTGGTCAACCAAATTTGCTGTGCATCCCAGAGGGGTGTGTGTGTGTGAGTGAGTGAGGTGGGTGTGGGTGTGGGTAGTTGTTGGAATATGTAGAAGTAGTTGGAGCCCCTTGTGTGGCACCTGCCTACTAGAAAGCTCTTCCTCCTGCCCCAACAACTAAAGATAGGGAACTGGCAAGGATCTAGTCCCTTCTTGGGGTGGGAATGGGAAGTTAGGTAGGGTTAAATTTTGGGTGAGGGCAGAACAAGGGGCGTGAGAAGAATAGAGCCATAAGGAGCTCCCAGTTGTAATGGGGAGAAGAGAAAAACGAGCTTCCTTTTCATGAGGGTGTAGGTTTGGGCAAATTGGGAAATGGCTACTGTTTGAAACTCACATTGTTCTAGGCGCATTTTGCGACAATTTCATTAGTGCAAGCAGTTTCTGAGCTCTGGGTGCAGTACTGTGCCTAAGATTTCAGATTTAAACTGCAGAGTTGAAGGAAACGAGGACCTTTTTCTGCCTCCCCACTTCCAGCTACTCTCTGAAGACTGGAGAAGAGACCCTCTTAAGAATTTTAGGGAGGTTGGGCAGGGAAAGGACTAGACCACGTAAAAAATGAACATAATATTTTATCTGCAGTTCATTCATTTTCAGCTTTATATTCTTGTTATAAAAAGTGCAGTAGACATTCCGTTGTTGTACCCATTTAGCTTAAGGTTACCAGATGTCCCTGTTTCCTGGGGACAGTCCCCGGATTTACAAATCAGTTCCCTCCCCTGACAAAATCCATATACTGTATTTAGTGGGAAGTTGAAAAGTGTCCCGGATTCATTGAAAAAAATCTGGTAATCTTAATTTAGCTCCTAGCTTTCATATCTCAGTTTATAACACTGGAAATGGCCTTATACTAGAATAGATCATTTGCCCATCTAGCCCATTATTAGTTGCTTTGATTGACAGTGGCTGTCCAGGATCACAGGCAGAATCCTTTTCCATCATTTGATGTGGGGTGGTCCTTTTAACAGGAGATATTAGGGATTGATCCTGGGACCTTTTGCAAACAAAGCAGGAGCACTGCTCCTTGAGCTGTAGCTCCTTCCCTGAAGTAAAGCAGGAGGTGAGCTGGGGCCCTTTCCAGGGGGCATGGGGCATATGTCCCCTGCAAACTGGCAGCTGGATTTGTAGAGGTTGGTTAGTGATGTTACTTCCTTGTTTGCTTCCACATGGTGTGTTGTTTCCTAGCTGAGCACATTGTCTGGGACATGCAGGATTTGTTTGTTTTGTTAATAAGAGTTTGTACGCCACCTTTCTGTATTTGATGCCCAGAGCAGCTAACAGCAACCCTGATGTATCTTGCCTGCCCGCTTAAAAGGTGTCTTATTAGTTTAATTAATTAGTATTATTACTATATTCCTTAGATCACTTGATCCTCCACATATTTTTTTAATATAAATCTCACTTTCTGGAAATACTATGGGTTGTTTCCAGTGTTAGTCATATTCAGAGTAGACCTGCTGAAATTAGTGAACATGACTTTTTGAAGTTGTATTAGTTTTAGTGGGTCTACTCTGAGTAGAATCCCTATGTAGCATCATTGCTCTGATCCATCCCATTTTATTGCCATTATTTAGTGGTGAATGGTTTCTCCTTGCAAGTGGAGTGTGGTTCTGGTTTATGAACTTCTATGCTCCTCCAATGTTTTTCAAATTTTGTGAATCCCTACCTCATTGGGTTGCATCCACTCAACACCTACATCTTTCCTCCTCTTCACATAGTATCTCATTGCCAACCCGAGCCTATTGGAGTCAGGGACTCCATTCCCCAGCCTCTCTCTGCAAGATTCCATTTAGGATACAATGAGGCTTCACTGATAAATCTAATGCATACAGTTTCAAGTGTCTTATTTATAGCACATCCCAGTTTGAGAGAGACTATTTCCCTTTTCCTGTAGAAGCCTGGTCTTTTAATTGTGGGTTTTGCAAACCAGGAGCAGCTTCAATTTTTTCAATTCAAATCTTGTACATGAAAAGAGATGTGATACTGGATAGGTACTACTTGCAAATATATTGAAATAAAGTTGTCATTCCTCAGAGTAACACTTGTGGTGCCAAAGTTTATAATTGGCAGGGCAGGTGTGATATCATATTTTCAGTATACCTGAAATAGTTTGCATTTTACTAGTTTTCATTTAGACCATGAGGAAGCCTCTTTCTCCACATATTTAATGCCATTAAGGTGTTTGCACACCAGAACCAAGTAATTTATAGGAAAGCATATTTCTACATTGGTAGGTAGACATTAAGCCTTATATGAAGTAATGGTCAGTGTGAAACAGAGACATTTTTTTCTATTTCAAGAATATGCAGACTTGTTTGAAATGTGCATACAATATTAATTGGTAAACTGTATAAATTTGTTGTTGGATATATGTAAACAAGCTTTCCTGGCATCATATTTGGCTTGTCGTTTTCAGCAGTTCCATGACACATCAGTCTTCCAAATGTTAGTCTCCTCTGGAGCAGGTCTGGAAAAATATCTCAACAACCCAAAAACCTGAACAAAGTATTCAAGAAGGGCCATCAGAGTTTGCAGCATGAAATCCTTTGATACCTAGGTGTCCAGGCACCCTGGAAATTTCCAGACCTGTTTCTGTGAGTGGCTTTTCTCAAGCAGCATATGACCTAATTGAATGGATATATGTATGTAGGGAAGGGACTCAAGTGGTGCTGTGGGTTAAACCACAGGGCCTAGGGCTTGCTGATCAGAAGGTTGGCGGTTCGAATCCCTGCGACGGGGTGAGCTCCCGTTGCTTGGTCCCAGCTCCTGCCAACCTAGCAGTTTGAAAGCACGTCAAAGTGCAAGTAGATAAATAAGTATTGCTACAGCGGGAGGGTAAACGGCATTTACGTGTGCTGCTCTGGTTCGCCAGAAGCGGCTTTGTCATGCTGATCACATGACCCAGAAGCTGTACGCAGGCCCCCTCAGCCAATAATGCAAGATAAGCGCCGCAACCCCAGAGTCGGTCACAACTGGACCTAATGGTCAGGGGTCCCTTTACCTTTTAGGGAAGGAAATAAAAAAACACGGTCCCAAACGAATAGTCTTGCATTGTCATTATTATTGTGTGGCTCTCTCAAATACAGTATAGCTACGATAACATTTTTTGAGTGAGCTTACTTCATGTTTGGTGAAGAAATACAAACTCTGAAAAATGAGGAAATAAGTTTCAAATTACTGTTGTTAAGTCTGACCTATGCATGAGATTACAAAGTTGTTCTTCCAGATTTATGGCTTTGTGATTGATCCCCTTTCTGCTCTCTCTCTCTCTCTCTCTCTCTCTCTCTCTCTCTCCCTCTCCCTCTCCCTCTCTCCCGCCACATGTTGATCCTTATTGCTACCAACTGGCTTTGAACTTCATGTTTGTGCCTATGGTAGGGATAAACAGTTTTGTTCTTTTCCCCAGGATATCCCAGGCTGTCCTCTCAATATGCACATCAGTTTCTCATTCCAGTGCATTAACTAAGATACAGGCAAAAGGAAGAAAGGTGTGTAAGAATGAAAAATTTGATAGAGCTTTCCATGCAGTTCATGTGGAAGGGAGGGGATTAAAAATCATTTTGGCATGTCTTCCCCTATCATGAATGGATAAGGTGCATTAGGTGGTTCCTGCCAAGTCATTTATTTACGTTTATATTAGGAATGAGGAGATCAAAGAGCTCTTTGCCTGTGCCCTAGCTTGGGTGAAGCCAATGTTACTCTCCTTTCAGCCTTTCCCTCTGGTAAAATATGATTAAAAAAAAAATTTGCCAACCAGAAACTGCAGAGCATCTCTCAACCAGACTTCTGAAGTCAGTCTATTTGGATAATTTTGGCTTTCATAAGATGTTTCCTCTTGGGGTCTAGGAGAATCTACCAAGTTTCTTTCATTTTGGGGCAATGATGTTTTATTCTTTAAATATATTTGTATGCTGTTTCGGGGAACCACATAGGACCCCCAAGGAAGCTCACAAAATATAAGATAATCAGTTTAAACAAACACCAGAAAACCAAAATAGCATCTTTATAAACCATTACTTCAGAGATTGGATAACATCAAACATATGTCTGAACACAACAAAGCCGGGAAAGTGGGGATGGCGGCACTGAACTGGCTTTCCCAAGGGTGCCATCACCAAGAAGGCCCAGTCCTAATGTTCCACAATTTCGGTGGTTACCTCAACTTTTGGGGTGTTCTGGTTTTTACTTTTTGAAATCTGGCAACAACAACAACAACAACAACAACAACAACAACAACAACAACAATACTTTATTATTTATACCCCGCCCATCTGGCCGGGTTCCCCCAGCCACTCTGGGCGGCTTCCAACAAAATATTAAGATACAGAAATTCATTAAAAGCTTCCCTAAACACTCTTTTCCAACAACACAAGAGACGACTCTACACATGGATATCACCAAATGGACAGCATCGAAATCAGATTGATTATATTCTCTGCAGCCAAAGATGGAGAAGCTCTATACAGTCAGCAAAAACAAGACCTGGAGCTGACTGTAACTCAGATCATCAGCTTCTTATAGCAAAATTCCAGCTTAAACTGAAGAAAGTAGGAAAAACCACTGGGCCAGTAAGATACAATCTGAATCAAATCCCTTATGAATACACAGTGGAAGTGAGGAACAGGTTTAAGGATTTAGATTTGGTGGACAGAGTGCCTGAAGAACTATGGATGGAGGCTCGTAACATTATACAGGAGGCAGCAATGAAAACCATCCCAAGGAAAAGGAAATGCAAGAAAGCAAAATGGCTGTCCAACGAGGCCTTACAAATAGCGGAGGAGAGGAGGCAAGCAAAATGCAAGGGAGATAGGGAAAGATACAGGAAACTGAATGCAGATTTCCAAAAAACAGCAAGGAGAGACAAGAGGGTCTTCTTAAATGAGCAATGCAAAGAAATAGAGGAAAACAATAGAATGGGGAAAACCAGAGATCTGTTCAAGAAAATTGGAGATATGAAAGGAACATTTCGTACAAAGATTAACATAATCAAGGACAAAAGTGGTAAGGACCTAACAGAAGCAGAAGACATCAAGAAGAGGTGGCAAGAATACACAGAGGAATTATACCAGAAAGATATGGAGGTCTCGTATACCTCAGGTAGAGTGGTTGCTGACCTTGAGCCAGACATCTTGGAGAGTGAAGTCAAATGGGCCTTAGAAAGCACTGCTAATAACAAGGCCAGTGGAAGTGATGATATTCCAGCTGAACTGTTTAAAATTTTAAAAGATGATGCTGTTAAGGTGCTACACCCAATATGCCAGCAAGTTTGGAAAACTCAGCAATGGCCAGAGGATTGGAGAAGATCAGTCTACATCCCAATTCCAAAGAAGGGCAGTGCCAAAGAATGCTGCAACTACCGCACAATTGCGCTCATTTCACACGCTAGCAAGGTTATGCTTAAAATTCTACAAGGCAGGCTTAGGCAGTATGTGGACCGAGAACTCCCAGAAGTGCAAGCTGGATTTCGAAAGGGCAGAGGAACCAGAGACCAAATTGCAAACATGCGCTGGATTATGGAGAAAGCTAGAGAGTTCCAGAAAAACGTCTACTTCTGCTTCATTGACTATGCAAAAGCCTTTGACTGTGTCGACCACAGCAAACTATGGCAAGTTCTTAAAGAAATGGGAGTGCCTGATCACCTCATCTGTCTCCTGAGAAATCTCTATGTGGGACAAGAAGCTACAGTTAGAACTGGATATGGAACAACTGAGTGGTTCAAAATTGGGAAAGGAGTACGACAAGGTTGTATATTGTCTCCCTGCTTATTTAACTTATATGCAGAATTCATCATGCGAAAGGCTGGACTAGATGAATCCCAAGCCGGAATTAAGATTGCCGGAAGAAATATCAACAACCTCAGATATGCAGATGACACAACCTTGATGGCAGAAAGCGAGGAGGAATTAAAGAACCTTTTAATGAGGGTGAAAGAGGAGAGCGCAAAATATGGTCTGAAGCTCAACATCAAAAAAACCAAGATCATGGCCACTGGTCCCATCACCTCCTGGCAAATAGAAGGGGAAGAAATGGAGGCAGTGAGAGATTTTACTTTCTTGGGCTCCTTGATCACTGCAGATGGTGACAGCAGTCACGAAATTAAAAGACGCCTGCTTCTTGGGAGAAAAGCAATGACAAACCTAGACAGCATCTTAAAAAGCAGAGACATCACCTTGCCTACAAAGGTCCGTATAGTTAAAGCTATGGTTTTCCCAGTAGTGATGTATGGAAGTGAGAGCTGGACCATAAAGAAGGCTGATCGCCGAAGAATTGATGCTTTTGAATTATGGTGCTGGAGAAGAGTCTTGAGAGTCCCATGGACTGCAAGAAGATCAAACCTATCCATTCTTAAGGAAATCAGCCCTGAGTGCTCCCTGGAAGGACAGATCGTGAAGCTGAGGCTCCAATACTTTGGCCACCTCATGAGAAGAGAAGAATCCTTGGAAAAGACCCTGATGTTGGGAAAGATGGAGGGCACTAGGAGAAGGGGACGACAGAGGACAAGATGGTTGGACAGTGTTCTCGAAGCTACGAACATGAGTTTGACCAAACTGCGGGAGGTAGTGCAAGACAGGAGTGCCTGGCGTGCTATGGTCCATGGGGTCACGAAGAGTCGGACACGACTAAACGACTAAACAACAACAACAAACAGGGCTGCCTTGAGATGCCTTCTAAAGGTCTGGTAATTGTTATTTATTCTCTTTGACCTCTGGTGGGAGGGCATTCCACAGGGTGGGTGCCACTACCGAGAAGGCCCTCTGCCTGGTTCCCTGTAACTTGGCTTCTCATAGCGAGGGAACCGCCAGAAGGCCCTCGGCGCTGGACCTCAGTGTCCAGGCAGAATGATGGGGGAGGAGACGCTCCTTCAGGCCGTTTAGGGGTTTAAAGGTAACTGCCTGTACTTTCAGTTGGGCTTAGAATTGCATTCAGAGCTGCTGTGGCCTGAAGTAGCAAAAGAGTTGCATGCTCCAAGTAATGGACCCCTGTTGACAGCAGGATGAAGCATTTTGAGCCAACTAATGACAAGACATATAATTAAAATGGCAGTCCTGCATCCAGCACATTGCAGCAGTCCAACCTTGATGTATGATATCTTGTGTGATCAGCTATATGGAACAGAGTGATACGAGTGTCATGATCACTGTATTGCAGTTATGTAGCAATATATTCTACTTTTGAATTGCTAATATAAATGCTGTTGTAGATTTAAATGGCGAAGCAATTAAGTAAAAATACTTATTTTAATTATTAGTATATCATGCATTTAATCCAAATTGAACCTTTAGGATCACATCAAGAGAAATAATTTCCTTGGTGGGAGAACCATACTCTTTGTCATTTTTAAAATATATTTATATACCACCTTTCCAGCTAGAGGTCTTCAAAACATTTTACACAATAAAAGCAAATAAAAACCAGCAACCATCATATTAAAATGCCAAGCCTCTCTCCGCTGTTTTCTATGCGCAAGGTAAGCGCTTCCAAAGGGACCCCCCCACCCGCTTTGAAAGAGACGCGGCCGCAGCCGCAGGGCTCCTTTCCACACAGTTAGCCTCCGTGAAGGCATCGGAGCGCTTCTGTGGCTGCGTCCCAGTCGCGGACGCTCCGATGCCTCTGTGGAGGCCTCCATAGACCTCGGAAACCTCGGGTTACTTACTTCCGGGTTTCGATGGTTCGTAAACCGAAAGTTCGTAACCCGAGGTGTTCGTAAACCGAGGTACCACTGTACATTCATTGTAGTGTTAACATGTTATTTAAAAAATTTCTACAGAACAGATAGGACAACAATCTATGAGGTTTAAACATGACCTTGAATAAAGTTACATACATGATTGCCAGATAACAATCATGATGGTTCCCCCCGCCCAATAGATGTAGCTTCTGTCTGAAAAATCCCTAATCCTAGTTTTGTGCCCCCTTTGTGCCCTTTCTTGATCACAAGGAGAGAGGTAACTGAATAATTATTACTGGTCCTGGAAGCTGCTGAGCTCCCATAACTTCTCTAGATATCTTTCCTAGCTTATATTTTGTAAAAGTTATTTCACTTCAGTAACGTGAAATATCTACAGTACTTTCTTAATTAATCTGAAAATTGTTCATGTATCTTTTATATCACACTACATAGTATGGTAGGTACTGTCCAATTACTTCATAGGCTGCAGTTACGCATTTTACAAACTGCAAATAGGCAGCTCATCGGTACATGCAAACCACCAAATGTTTCTTGCCAGTTTTTTCCCTCTCCTTTTTCCCCTACACACTGCTGAATGCCCAGTTACCCATGCAGTCATTTCCCCTATTTCCTTGAATGTTTAACTCTCCTAGAGCAGCTTCTGGCAGAGGCTCACCCCCAGACACCATCCTACATATGTAAGCTAGCCTGTGCTAGCTTCCAAATAGCTGTATGTCAGGCTGTGGGGGTGCATTATTATGATGAGGGCAGTGCAAGGAGGGTAGGCTAACTCTACCCTCCTTGTACATATTCACTGACCACTCACTGGTGCATGTGAGTTCAAAATTGTTGGCAACCCTTGCACTTAACTCTCGTTTAGCATGATGTGCATGAGCTGGGATGAACCTCAGCCTTCTGCATTGCTCTCCTTTCTGCTGCCTTATCACAGCATGGAAAACAAATTTTGACTGTTTTGTTTCACTGTCCCTGAATCTCAGCTTCTTGTTGTTTGGCTTATGTTTTATAGCAAGCTCCTGTCAGTTTTAGAACAAGCTAATTCCAAACCATGGGTTATGAAGCTGTCTTGTTAAACTAACCAGAGTTTATTGTCATAAGATTCAGGGAGAGTGAAGCAAAATGCAGTTTGAGTAATTTTCCAGGCCGTGTGGGCTGGTGATGCCACTGTTGGGATTGTTCCATCTTGTGCACATTATGCTAAAGCGGGGGGGGGGGAGGCTTTTTAAGCCTGAGGGCCACATTCTCTTGTGGAAAAAAATTGTAGGGTCTGCATGCTGGAGGCAAAAGTAGGTGGAGCAAAGGATGCAACTCTTTCCTTTGTAGAGTAGGCTACATTCCAGCCATGCAAAGTCAGAGGTTTCTACAAGTGTCTCTCCCCACCGCTTCACATATTTTCATCCATACAATCACAGTTCAAGGACACATTCCAGCTAGTCAAACACTTGAGGAGGCCACAGAAATAGGGCTGGTAAGAGGTTTGGCCTGAGAAGGGGTGTGGCCAGAAACTGTAGAGGGGCCTGGAGGGGGCTGCATTTTGCACCTAGACCTTAGGTTCCCCAAATGTGTGCCAGACCATGGTTATAGCCTTATGAACATTGCCACTGAGTCATATGAGACAGGTAATTAATATTCCCATTTAACATTCAAAATATAGTATAATTTATTTGGCTTGGCCAAAGGCATCTAAAAAATTGATGATTAGGCATCGATTGGAAACAGATTTGATGGTTTTTTAAATTTACCATTTTTATAGTCTGCCCTTTGCTGAAAGATCCCAGAGTAGAAATATATAAAATAAAAGTTAAGCAGTAATATCAAAACAGGCCAACATGAATTCCATACAGTACAACAAAATAATAGCAGCCCTGAAAGTCCAATCCAGTATACCACACCCCTTTTTAAAGTGCCCAGAAATGGACATAAAATTCCGGATGAGGTGTGACTAATGCAGAATAAAGTGGAACTGTTGCTTCTTGTTATTTGGAAACTGTGGTTCGTTTAATGCAGCCTAAAATCACAGTAGGCCCTTTTCATATGTGCTGTTTCTAAGCTGGGTACAGTGGTACCTCATGTTACGGACGGGATCCGTTCCGGAGGCCCGTCTGTAACGTGAAATGCCCGCAACTCGAAGCACTGTGTCTGCGCAGGGATGCAGTGTGATTTGGCACTTCTCCGCATATGCGAAGCGCAATTTAGCGCTTCTGTGCATGCGTAAGTGGCGAAACCCGGAAGTAACCCGTTCCGGTACTTCTGGGTTGCCGCGGGATGTAACACGAAAAGACGCAACATGAAGCGGACGCAACACGAGGTATCCCATCTTATTATTGTTTGTGAATATATGTTTGCTTCACTATGTGCAGAGCTTTGCATTTGTCTCTGATGAATTACATTTTTTAGTTTCCACTCAATTTTCCGCACAAGTCATGCTACTTTTAGAACTTTGCACACTGTTTTCTTTTTGGGAAAGGTGGAGGTAAGATTGATATAGAATCTGATGGATGACTTAAGATTAATTGGCTTTAGACACCAGGTCTTTTTGCATGGGTGAGCATACTTGTTAAGGAAGGAAATGCAAACTTTTTCTACCAGGACTTTAGCTTTTAATTATCTATGGCCTTGTTGCATGGTGGAATGTTTTAATCTAGCATATATATGTGACAAGTTTTTTTAAAAAAATTCTGGTTTTAATGTATGTGTTTGTTTTTTTGCTTATAATACTTTTTGTGTTTTTGTGTGTGTGTTTGAAAATGATTAATAAATTTAATAAATAATAACATCTAAAGATCCCTGGCTCTCCACCCTGCCACATCATACAGATGACTAATATTATTTAAAAGTGGGTGGAAAGCCAGGGGAATCAGAGGTGGCTGAACATCAGGAAGAATTTTTGGGCAGTAAGAGCTGTTTGACAGTGGAACAGATGCCCCTGAGAGGCAGTGGACTCCCTTTCCTTGGAGGTTGGATGGTCATCTGTCATGTATGAGCTAGTTGAGATTCTTGCATTGTAGTGGGTTGGACTGGATGACCCTTGGGGTTCTTTTCAACTCTACAATTCTGTGGTGCTTCACTACCCTTTATGGGAGGGGTAGTGTCTGCAGCTTTTCAATTGGTTACTATTTAAATTACTCCTGTTGTGAAGTGTGTGTGTCTGTGTCTGTGTGTATCTCGTATACAGTACATTTTAGCTTTGCAGAGACATGTGATAGCCTTCCTGCATTTCAAGGCCCTACTGTTTATAATTTCCCCCTCTGTATGTATGTGTATAATATTCAAAGAGAACAGTTTTTGTATCTGATGGAAATGGGCTGCAGCCCTTGAAAGCTTATATCATAATAAAACTGTTAGGCATTTGAGTTGCCACAACACTCTGCATTGTTTTCCCCCAAAATTGCTGCCATTTAACAGGTGCTGCTGCCTATTTTATTTTTCTCCATTCAGTGTGCTGCTGGTGGTGCATGGGAAGAACACATGCCTGCCTCCAGTAGTAGGCACTCTGGGCATAAGCAAATCTTCAAAAAAGATAAGAGTGCCTTTGTTAAATTTTAGAGGTTATTTAAACTTCCAGTTGATGGTAACAGACAACATCACAGAATGAGACTTGAATGAGTTGGACAGGTTTTCATCTCTTTGGAGTAAGGAAATTATTTTTAACATTATGGTCGGTCACAATAGACTAGACTTATTTTTTATACTTACACAGTGGACTAGACATTAACTACCGGTTAGTGTTTGGAGGTTATATAAATAAATATCCCAACAGTGATATAAAAAATTACAACACTTTTGTGCTATTCTTCTGCAACTCCATTCTCTAGGTATTCCTCAACCAAAATATGCTATAAATTGCCATGTGTGCCATGTGGTTCTTCAATCCCCCCCCCAGCCTAGTTAAAGAAAAGTATGCCTTATTCTTACAGCTTTGGGGGGTCACTTCTGCCTACCATAGAGAATTCAGACTGATAATACTGAAACAGTATACACATAAGTTGCCAGGGTCAAAAGAACTCCACAAAATTATGTTTAATATTTTAGATCACGGGTGTCAAACACAAGGCCCGGGGGCCAAATCCGGCCCGCCAGACCTCGTCATGTGGCCCGCCGAGCGCCCCAGCCAGCGGGACCCAGCAGCGGGACCTTGCTGCTGAAGCGCAGCACCAACAAACAGCTGGGGCCGGGGGGGTAGAAAGGCGGCCGGAGCAGCGCTGCGTGGAGCGCCCCGAGCCACAGCAGGAGAAGGAGGAGGCAGCTTGCCGGGTCAGCGCCCGGCAGCGCTGCACGGAGAGTCCCGAGCCTCTGCGACACAGCAGTGCTCTGTAGCACTTTGAATCCTTCTCCTCCTGCCACGGCTCGGCACCTGGAAACGGCTGCTGCTGCTTCTGCTGCTACTGAAGCACAGACAAAGCACCCAGCAGCGCCGCGTGGAGGAGGAGGAGGATTCAAAGTGCTACAGAGCACTGCTGCATCCCAGAGGCTCAGGACTCTCCGCACAGCGCTGCTAGGCACCGACCCGGCAAGCCTCCGCCTCCTCTTGCCTCACCTCCTCCTCCTCCTGCCGTGGCTCAGCCTCATGAACGTGAGCTCAGCAGTGGCTCAGCCTCACGAATGTGCAACTCTGAGGCTTTACGCACTTCTCCTAAAACGGACACCCGCTGCCTCATGCTGCACGGGAAATGCTTTTTGCCCCTGGGTCCTTTCGCGCTCTTTTCTGGCGCTGAATCAAGGCGGCGACCCCCCCTTCCCTTTCTGTCTTCCTCTATCTCGTTCATATTCTTTCTTTCCCTCTCCTTCCTTCCTTCTTTATCTCTGTCTTCTCTCCCTCTTTCTTTTTCTTTCCTTCTTCATTCCTTCTTTCCTACTCTTCTTTCTCTCACCTCTTTCCTTCCTCTCTCCCTCCTGCTCCCTCTTTTCTTCCTTCCTTCCTTCCTTCCTTCCTTCCGTCCGTCCTTCCCATCTTTCTTCCTCTCCCTCATTCTTATTCTTTCTTTCCCTCTACTTCCTTCTTTCTCCCTTTCCGTCTTATCTCCCTCTTTCTTTTTCTTTCCTTCTTTATTCCCTTCCTTATTTCCTACTCTTCTTTCTCTCCCCTCTTTCCTTCCTTCCTCTCTCCCTCCCACTCCCTCTTTTCTTCCTCCCTCCCTCCCTCCCCTCCCCTCCCTCTCCCTCTCCCTCTCCTCAGAAACATAGGATGCTGCTTTATACTTCTGGCCCTTAAACCCTGGAACCAGGAGAGCAGCTCCAGTGAGTCAACCTCAGCCAGTCCCTTTGGTGAAGGGTGGTGGCTCACTGGCAGAACATCTGTCCTGCATTTAGAAGGACCCCAGCATCTCCGGGTACTAGTAGCTCTGCAAAGGTCCTGCATGAAACCCTAACGAGCCTCCACCACCCAGTGCAGTTACCAAAAATCATTTTTCAATAAATTGTACAATAATTGTACATTTGAATATCTACTTGCCATTATTCTGACTATGTTTCTGCTTTCAGAGCTAGTTATTACTTACATTATTACAAAAAACAGTAATAATTGAATGCAGTGACAATAATTTATGATAATAAAGAATGGACACATAGTCCTACAGATACAACCGGCCCTTTGAGGGTGACCAAACTGCTGATGCGGCCCCCAATGAATTTGAGTTTGACACCCCTGTTTTAGATATTTCTCATCTCTGTAGAATCTTAGACCAGAAGTGGTTCTTGTGAGAAAGTGACTTGTGAGAAAGTAACACGAAGGGTGAAAATAGAATATTTCAACCATTTTCATAGCAGACATTTCACTTCCCTTAATATCACTACAAACTGTTTTAGAGGTCAGTAGTACCCCAAAACCCTTTAAAACATTTCCCCTCTCTAATTCTTCATTAAAAGGTAAATGTACCCCTGACCATTAGCAAAACCCAGGACAGTGATTCTTGCATTCATTCCATAAAGATGCTGCAATTCAGACAGCAGTAAGTCCATGCCTAAGATAACTTTACACTGGCTCCCACAGCATTCCAGGACTCTTCCTACATGTGTGTTGTGTAGCATGCCAGTTATCCTTACTTGTTAGCTTACCAAGTGTTAAATAGTAGGCAGAAATAATTACTGGCTGATAAAGTTTATAGTGTAAGAATAAATGCCTGGAAACCACAAAAATCAAGCCAGTTAAGTCTTATAATTACTTTGTTTTGCTTAAAATTACAAACATGCCTGAGGTAAGCAATTAAAGATGCCAATAAAATTATTATTTAGTGTCATGACTTACCATGAAAAACCTAAAGGGCACATTCAGGAAGTTTTTAGCAGTCTGGCTATACTACATTAGCTTTGAAACAAGAGGAAAATTACTTCCAAAAATAGGCTTCTGCATGTCCAGTGCTATGGATTATAAATCCAGAGAGCTTAATGTCTCCAGGAGCAGCTGTTTCATTCCAGAATCCCAACAGGAACTGCACAGGTTTTGCTGAAACCTATAAGCCACTAACAGTTCAGTCTTGCACATATCTATTCAAAAGGAAGCCCTGTTGTGTTCATTGGACTTAGGCACTGCAACTTAACAAAGTTATGTGAATTGTCAGTGCAGGATCTTAAAATTCTTGGGGGGGGGGAAGTGTACAATATGATAATGTAAAGCTCATCTCAACCCATTTCTTTTTTGTGGAATCATACTTGCTGCTGTCCAAAGTTTTTAATTGTCTAATCATCTTGATGTCAATAGATGGATTAAATCTATTTAAATTTGGATATTACAAATAGCATTTTTTGTGGATATTGATGGAAATATAGATAAATTAGAGTTTAATTAACAGCTTTTTCATCATCACTAGTAGAAAATGCTATGTTGCGCTCGTTTTAAATAAAAATAGTCAAAACGGATTTGGTTTTTGAAAATGTCATTCAGTCTTGCACCAACAACTTAAAGCCCTCCTGCTCCCTTCATTGGCTGATGAATGTTCAGTTAAATTGATTAATGCTTGAAACCCTGTTCTTTTCAATTTGACGCAGCTTCAGTGCATCCTTTCATTGGCCAGGTCTGGACTTAGGCATGAATTGGCATATGGGCAGTTGTTACTGTGTTTCTGTGTTATGAAAGTGAGTGAAGCTTACAGTGAGATATGTGTGGTGTTACACTGGAGCTGTAGCTACGGTATTTCTACTTTTAGTAGAAACCACACAACACTTCTTGATATATCACAGGCAGTCTAGATGGAGCTCCAATTGGGACTATATTTGCCCTTCCAACTCAAACCCATGTTCTTAGGAAAAGCAGGCAGTTTGACTCTATCTTGCCACTGATGTTACCTGTAGCAGCTGTCAGAATTCATCTAGTGTCATTCATGTTTTAGGGATCAGCTTTGTATGACTTGGCATATTCATAGAAACATTGCTCCATGCCTCCCAATTCCAGCCTCCACACATCTATGCTTGGTGGGCTGAAATACACAATTCTAGAGTGACAGGCAGCAACAGCTGCCAATTACAACACGACTTCCTAACACCTGCTGATTGATCGGCCTCCTAGAACTCAGCTCAGTGTTTGTGAGACACAAACTGCAAACACATCTGCAGATAAAAAAGGCTTTTCTTGTAATGTTATGGGAGGAGGTGTTAGAAAAGGTATTTGTACTAGTTTGGGTCCAATCTTATAGCCTGTTGAAAAGGATGTGTTTCTGAAAGGTGTTTCATACTCTTTATAGGAAGGGAATTTCACAGTTGTATATAACAATATCGTATTTACTTGAGTCTAATGCGCCATCGAATTTAATGTGCATATCAATTTTCAGAACCTTGAAACAAAAAAAAATGTTTGCTGGCGAATGTAAATGTTCCATCGAATCTAATGCGCACCTTAATTTTCACCACGTAATTTGGCCCCGAAAGGTAATCATTAGATTTGGGTAAATACGGTAGTTCTCTATGTCTTTCATTATATGGAAAAATATTTTACATATTTCTCCATCCTGATGCAGCTCTCTTTACTGCCATCTGTCACTATTATCTGATTTTCCAGCATTTCTTAGAGTTGTACAGGTAGCAGCATTCTTTGTTGGTTGCTAGTGCACTGCTCCAAACTTTTGGCAAGCCAAAAAGGAAGCCTCGTGTCTAATTATGGAAAGCAGCTCAGATCTGATAGAACCTGGAATTCACTGCACACACTTCACTACTGTGTCTCATAGGAAAAGAGCATGAGGTACCTTCTCAGATCAGGCACTTCTTCTTTGTCTTGCGTTTCCCATTAGAATTTCAGGCTTATCAGCCTTTAACTAGTGCTATATGCATTGGTGTGGAAGGGAATGCTGCACCAGTTGAATTTCTGCCTGTCATATAATTGTTAAAGGCATAAAACCTCTGTGAGGAATCAATCGCCTTCAGCATGGTGGGCTACCAGTAAATGTCCGAATTGAGTGAACGTGTTCCTTTAAGCAGAAGTATTTAATTTTGTGCTGATTCTTCTGTGTTTTGTTTGTGTGCAATTCAAGTCAAAACAGCACTGTGTTCTGGGCGCATCAGGTAATGGGAAAACAAACTTCTGTCATCAAGAGGATTGTAGGTACCTGTTGCTAAGTCCATTAAGGATATTTATAACTGAGGTTTGATAGCCAGGATATGAAGTAAGCCAAAGACTCTCTGGCACTAGCAGTCAGCCCAGTTAAATGAACTGCAGCTTAGAGGATAACGCTCATGCTCTCTCAATATAGACACCTAATCTCCCATTCAAAAACATTTACTCTGTGTGCACATTTCCAGCTTACCTTCTATTGCTTTCTGTAAATAAGTGCAGTGTTCCCTTTCACACCTTTTGGATAGAGGACTGGTAATATGTTTCCCCTCAGGTTTTCCCCAAACTAAGTATAAAGGTAAAGGGACCCCTGATCATTAGGTCCAGTTGCGGATGACTCTGGGGTTGCAGCGCTCATCTCGCTTTATTGGCCGAGGGAGCCGGCGTACAGCTTCCGGGTCATGTGGCCAGCATGACTAAGCCACTTCTGGTGAACCAGAGCAGCGTACGGAAGCGCTGTTTACCTTCCCGCTTGAGCGGTACCTATTTATTTACTTGCACTTTGACGTGCTTTCGAACTGCTAGGTTGGCAGGAGCAGGGACCGAACAACAGGAGCTCACCCCATTGCGGGGATTCGAACCGCCGACCTTCTGATTGGCAAGCCAACAAACACCTGGAAACCTCATTAATTCCAGTAGAATTGTTTTGGATAACACTGTCATGTTGAAACCAATGGGACATTAAAAGACTTGGCATTGCTTGGATCTTGCCCTGTTAATAATATCCTAACAAAAGTCCCAAGGCACATTTTATAATTGGGTAATGCACTCTGTTGTTGAGAGACAATGAAGAACGCCTCTGAGAGTGAAATTAAACCACTGTGCTAGCAGCACTGAAGTGACCTCCCCAGGGCACAAGCCTGGGCAGTGTGTATGGAGGTCCTGGGCTGCCCAGATGACAAGAACCCCCCCTCTAGCTTGTTGATGTGGTCCAAAGGAAAGCAGAGCAATGTGTTTGGCACCACCTTGGTGATAGCTGAGTGCAGGGTGAGGACCAAAGGTGGGCAAACTACTGCAGAAAGAGCACAATGTGTCCCTACCAGAGGTACTACTCCTCCCCTAACGTCCCCTCCCCATACACATGCAATAACTGCTTCTTTTAAATTAACTTAAAATTAAAGAGTTTCAGCATGAAACTGTATGCTCCTTATCTTAGCTACTTCAAATGGAAAGTAACAATTAAGGCAAGACTACACCTTCATGTTGCATTTTACCTGGTTAAGATTTCACAGCTGTTTATGGGTGGTGATTCTTAGCAGTTTTATTGACATTATACCTAATTAAGGCTTTTTATTGTTAGAGACACAAAGAGTCAGACTCGAAGAGTCGGACACAACTAAACGACTAAACAACAACAACAGAAAATCAGTTCACAGAGTAGTCCTGTGTTTTATAAATGTAGAAGTTGAAGTCATCAACACTGACAAATGGAAGCCCATTTACCTAAGCATACTGTTTTCATGATGTAATATTTTTACTGGTTTGTTAACTTTGGCAAAGTTAGGTACCCTTTCCACAGAGCACTTGGAGTTTAGCAGACTTGTCTCCCTCCTCATTGTTGTTTGTTAGCAGCTTACAAACATTAGTAAAAGCTCACTTCCTCTCCCTCCCTCTGGTGGGCCACACAAACATACTTGTTCCCCAGATGGTAAGCAGAGGATCTGACAGGTTGTGGCTTGCCTCTAGCCATGCAGGAAGTGTGTAGGAGAGCTGGAAATTGATATGGTGTGTGTTCAGGTGCCAGTCACTGAATTACCCTTTTGTGAATATGGATGTACAAAGTAACATATTCCATTTGCCCTCTCAAACATAAGTGTTCAATTAGAATGTGATCAGGACATGGCTGTTTTACACCTTAATTTGCACAGTGATAATGCAGCAGACAAATAAACTCCCTGGTATTTTTCTTTGTGCTCTGCTGCGATAGACTGGGCTTGTCAATATGCGTCCTAATGCACATAAATGAGAGATTATTATTTTTTATTCACAGTAATTATGCTGTATTCCAGTTCCATACTTCCATCTCTTGGTCATGCCGAACTTATTTTCAGGGGAAAGAGCCAGTAAGACCAATGACCCTGTTCCAGGTCAGGGCAGAAAAGTTGCAGGAAGGAGCCTGCCTTGTTTTCTTCAGTGGCTAACTTGTCATGGCAATGGGGATAATTAGAAACCCATGAAATTTTCTACAACCATGAGGTATACTGATCTCTGGGAGTCAGACGGGCCCTACGCCCAAAGTACGGGGTAGGTTTTTCTTTTCTGAGAGTAGAATCACAAACTGCATCCTTTAGATTTCTCAGTGCTGAATGGCTGCCCCTCTCTTGCTAGAAGACCTACTCCAGAGCAGAGCAGGACTCCAGAGAGTCCTGCTGAAAGGCATGTTGAGATTCTGGATAGAAATGTTGCAAATATCCTGAGCATGTGCTAATATCCCCTTTGAAAATATGGCTCACCTGAATAATGAGATGGGTACCTGACCCCTCAAGTTCTCATGTCTTGATCGTGATCAAATAGTGTGTAGGAGATTCAAACATATGTTCTTTAGCCAGGAATGGCTGAATTTTCAAATTCCTACATGCCAGCCTCAGCATTTTAGGGAGCTAGAAACCAATTGTGTATGTGGCATTTCATTTATTTATTTTAAATAAATAAAATACTTAGTTAAAAAAGAAACAGAGTTACCCCAGCTTTGGATTAATTCTTGAAAGTGCTATAAAACCATAGATCAAGGGTGGCCAACTCTGAAGAGACTGCGATCTACACACAGAGTTAAAAACTGGCAGTGATCTACCCCCCTTTGGGGTGTTTAGGTCAAAGTTGTTAAGCTTTTTTTAGGAAGGAGGAAAGCCTCGAAGCCCCATTTGTTAAGGGTTCAGGTCAGAGTTGTTGAGCTCTTCTCAAGCGGGAAAGCCCTGGTTTTTTTTGGGGGGGGGGTGAAGGGCTAAAATGTTGAGCATTTTTTAGGGGAGCCAAAGTTGTTGAGCTTCTTTGAGGGGAGCCAGTGATCTACCACAGACATCCAGTGATCTACCGGTAGATTACAATCTACCTGTTGGACGTGCCAGCCATAGATGATTGGTACTTCTTGGGCTTTAGTTAATGCTATGTGCTTGTTCTCTTACAGTTTTACATGTGATACCAACAAAATGAGGCTGAGAACGCGGAAAGCTTCTCAGCAGTCAAATCAAAATCACACGCAGCGTGCACTGAGGGTGAAGAGAAAGTACTCAGATGTAGAAGAGAGCTTACCTGTTGGGGGAGGAAAACCTCAGAAAAATGAAACAGGCTTATTATCTTCAATCAAAAAGTTTATTAAAGGAAGCACCCCAAAGGTAAGCTTCAAATATTTTGATCATGCTAATCTATCTATGGAATATTTATCACCACAGTCTTCCCAAAAGGGATTTACACAAAAAAGTTTTAAAACCACAAAAATTCACAATAAAAAGAAATGTAAACATATTAGTTGTGTGTGGAATAAGCAGCCTCACATAACCAACATGCTTAAGTCTAATTAATGCATGAAGGGGTTAAGTCCATAGAGCAAGCTGTCGTGCCAAGCTTCGCTCAACTTGGAAGAGTCTACCTGAGAAGCTCCCATGTGAAGAGTTTTGAGTTGGTTGCTCCAGATCAGACTGCATGGCTCTCACAAGCCACTCTTGATTTCATATACCAGTAACCAAGGAACTTTCACCACTCTGTAACTAAGCAAAGTTTTACTTTCTTTGACTTTTTCTGAATGCTGTATGGAAAAGCACATAAATCTGACATTTGGAGAGTTTATAAGTAAACCATATTTAACTTACCAAATGTGTGGTGTTTTTGTATGCCAGTGGGAAACTTTGGAAAGAAGCCTTTTAAGGGGTCATTTTGGTACTCACTTTAACTGGCACATTTTAAGGTTCTGCAGCCTGTATTTCCACACTTTACTCTGTTGCATGTTTTGTGATTTCAAATCTCTGTTGGGGTTCCCTCACCAAAGAGTACTTGCCCTAAACTTGGATCTTGGCATCCAGGAATTCTCCTTCATACCTGTATAAATGTTGGTCCCTTTGAACCAAAATTGTAAACATAATGCCAGAATAAAAACTAGACCTTACAGAATAAATCTTAACAGGTCCACTGAGGCCTGTGTGTGGAGTGGCCCTACCAATAAGCTGGGGCATCTAGTTGCTCATATTAGGGATAGCTAGACTGCCACTTCATGAAGGGATAGAGAGAGATTTCTCAATGGGATTGGCACAGTAAAGCTACCATAGCCTTAGAATTCTAGTTCACTTTGTGGGGTGGGGAGCTTCCCATGCAAAATAAGAAGCAGTGAGTGGCCTGAAGCTGCAAGGCTGCTGAGCTAAGCAGGTGGGGAAGCAATCCTAAAGATAGTAAGAAAGCAGACTTGGTAAAGTTTCCTATGAAGGGAATTCCAAAAGCATGGGGCCACTACTGAAAAGGCTCTGTCCTTGCTATTTCATAAAGTGATCTCAAGTACCGTAGGTTATTATGAGAGCTGTCAGACCTTCATCTAACATGGCTCCAAATGTTTTAGGGATTTAAGGATCAGTGCCAGCACATTAAATTGAACCTGGAAATAAACATCAATGTAGCTGGTGTAGGAATGATGTGATGCAAGGGCAGGCAACCCCCAATGCAAATGCTAGCAGAAAGGGGCTTCCCTCCTCTCCTGCCTGCCCCCTCCCCCAATCTTATCTGGAGGGAACTCCCAGAACAGCACACGGTGGGAGAAGAGAAGGGATCATTTTGTTGATGGAACAATAAGAAGAGTGTGCAGATGAATTCCTCCCAGGGTGCTGGAAAAGTGATTCAGTGTGTCTTCTCAGTGATAAGAATGGAAACTTCCTGGAAAATTTCCATCATTCAGGTTGGTGACAATGGAGCAGACTTTAATTGGGATTATCTCAAGAAAAAAAGTTCCTCATCCACCCTATTCTTGTTTCACACAAGAATGCAGGACATTTTGTAAAAAGCTCATACTTTAGTAGAGCCATGTGTTTCTCAGTAACAGTGATTTCGCAAAGCAGTGATTTTGGGAGAGATTTAAAGGCAACATTTTAGGTTGTTGGGGAATTTCAGTTTGTAGTACTGAATATAGGTATAGGTAAATATAGGTAAAATATAGGGGGGGGGGAAGCAGCCAGTCCTCATACAGGTATTATAATCTTAGAATACAAGTGTTGAAAAGAAAGAAGTTTGAGCCTTCTGTTTCTCCCTTCCCTCCTATAGCATAACAATTTATATAATTGCATTTCCCCCCTCTTTTTTCTAAATATTTTTATTGAAACAAATTTAACAAAACAATTTATCAATCAATATACCCAATTACACCCTCCCTTTTATCCCCCCCCCATCCTTCCCTCTCCCACCCTCCAAGGACTTCCCTAAGCTCCCCTGGTTTGTTTATACATATTGTTCTCTGCATGTTGTAAAATTGTACATATCATTTACCTTATCTATCATCTGTTCTACTAATAAATTTGTGGATGCTTATTCAAAACCTGCCAAGGAGTCCAAATCCTTTTGTTGTCTTTTTAAATAATTTGTAGAAAGTTCCCATTCTTCCTTGAAGTCACGATTGTCCTTCTCCCGCAATTTGTATGTTAACTTTGCCAATTCCGCATAGTTCATCATTTTTTCTTACCATTCTTCTTTTGTTGGTATTTCCTCATTCTTCCATCTTTGTGCTAACAAGACTCTTCCTGCTGTTGTAGCATACATGAATAAATTCTTTGTTTTCCTTGGCAGGTCTTGTCCTAAAATCCCTAACAAAATTTTTCTGTTGTTTTTTTTTTACAAATGTAATTTTGATCATTTTTTTCAATTCATTATATGGTATATCATCTCCCAAAACTTTTTGACTTCTCTACATTCCCACCACATATAATATAAAGTACCTTCTTTTTCTTTACATTTCCAACATGTGTTTGACCCAGTTTTGTACATTCTTGCGATTTTCACTGGTGTAATATACCATCAATACATCATTTTCATACAATTTTCCTTCAATAGAGAACAATCTGTGAATTTGAAATCTACCTTCCATGATTTTTCCCAGTCCTCAAATTGTATGTTATGTTCTATATCTTGCGCCCATTTGATCATGACTGATTTGACTTCCTCATCTTTCGTTTCCCATTCTAGCAGAATGCTATATGCTTTCTTCAATAGCTTCACGTCTTCTTCTATAGCCTCCTTTTGTAATCTAGATTGTATAGCTAAACCCTTTTTTATTATCCTCCTTATACATCTCATTTAATTGTCTATAATGTAACCAACTCTGAAAATGTTCTTTAATTTCGTCATACTCTTTTCAATTCCATTTTCCTTCTTGATCTCTCTTCATATGTTTCCCTTTTTACCAAGCGGTTTGAGTAACGAAGCTTCAATTGGTGATAGCCATAGCTGCCAAGTTCTCCCTTTTTAAAAGGGAAATTCCATTATGCTGAATAGGCTTCCTCGCGAGAAAAGGGAAAACTTGGCAGCTATGGTGATAGCCACCAAGGTGTTTTTTGTTCTATTAGATCTTTGTACCTTTGTACTCTCATTAGTGATTTCTTAATTACATGATTGTAGAATCCTTTATCTACTTTCCCTTTCCCTTACCATAAGTATGTATGCCAGGGGTCCCCAGACTTACCGGCATTTGGGCCGGTTCCCACCGCGCCGATCGCGCGGAGGACGGGGGAGCGCGCGCGCGCATACGCACGGGCGCTTACTGGCGCGGCGGCGCGCTTCCAGGGTGGATAAAGCGCCGAAAATCCATTGTGCGCATGCGTATGGGCCTCCCCCGACCCGGAAGTGCACCAGAAATGACCTCTTCCGGGTCGGGAGAGGCCCATACGCATGCGCACAAAAGATTTTCGACGCTTTTTTCCCGACCCGGAAGAGCGCTGCCGCACTGCGCGCCGTAAGAGCGGGCGGCGGGGGTCGTCGCGGGCCGGATTGGCAGGCCAATTGGGCCGCATCCGGCCCCCGGGCCGTAGTCTGGGGACCCCTGATGTATGCCATCCATATCTGTTATTGTGACCTTCCAAATCTAATGCTTCTTCCTTTTCCAGTTTTATCCAGTCCCTAAATCACACCAAGCATGCAGTCTTGTAGTACAATTTAAAGTCTGGGAGGGCAAAGCCTCCTCTCTTTTTTTGTATCTGTAAGTATCTTATGTTTAATCCTTGGCCTCCGCCCCCGCCCCCAACTTAGAAATGCCCTTTTGCCATCTTTTGAGACAATCATCCTTAACCATTACTGGGAGTGTCTGAAAAAGGAAGAGCATTTTCGGCAGCACATTCATTTTCATTTCCGCAATTCTTCCTAGTAGGGAAAGGTTTATTCTACCCCATATTCCTAAATTCCTTTTTATCTCATACCATAATTTTTCATAATTGTCTTACACACGTTTATATTTATAATTCGTTCCACGGGTCTTTTCTTATAACAAAAAATTCGTCTAGTGAATCCCATAGGAATGCATTGATTTTTTTATATTTTTTTCCCCATAGGAACGCATTAATTGAATTTCAATGCATTCCTATGGGAAACCGCGATTTGCTGGACGAATTTTTCATAAAACGAATTCGTCTAGCGAGGCAACCTCCGCTCGAAAAATCCTTTCGTTAAGCGAAAATTTCGTTAAGCAGGGCATTTGTTAAGCGAGGCACCACTGTAATTCTAAATTTAGTAATTCTACCGTAATTACTAAATCATCAGCAAAGGCTTTAAATTTAAATTCACCCCCCCCCCAGTTTTTATCCCTATAATCTCTTTATCTGCTTCTAGGACCAAGGTGAACAGTAACAGTGATAATAGGCATCCTTGCCTGCTTCCTTTTTTGTATCTTGCATTCATTCGTTACCACCTGGTTTACAATTTATTTTGCCTTTTGTTCTGAATATATTGCTTGTATTCCTTTTAAAAAATTATATCCACAATTAATTTCTTCAAGCAATTTTTTTCATGAAATCCCAAGAAACATTATCAAAAGCTTTTTCAGCATCTATAAACATTGCTGCTTTAAAAAAAAAAAAAAAAACCTCCGGGTATTCTATCACATTCAATATATTTCTTACGTTCTCTTTCATTTGTCTACCTGGAAGAAACCCTGCTTGATCTTGATGTATATATTCTCCTAAAAAATTAGCTAAATCTATTAGCTAAAATATTTGCAAATAATTTATAATCATTATTTAATAATGAAATAGGTCTATAATTTTTTATTTGCATTAAATCCTGTTTTGGAATCACTGTTATATAAGCTTCCTTCCATGTTCCTGGGATTTCACCTGTCTTTAAAATCTCATTTATCACATCTTTCAACGGATTTGCTAATTGTTCATTTAATTTTTTATAATAATTTGCCGTTAATCCATCTGGTCCTGGAGACTTTTTGTCCAATTTATTGCCTCTAAAACCTCTTAAGCTGTTATTTGGGTATTTAAAATCACTGATTGTTCCTCTTTTATTTTTGGCAGATTACTGTTTTTTATATATTTCTCTATTTTGAAATTCTTTTCCTTTTTTATAC
Source organism: Zootoca vivipara (assembly GCF_965207765.1). Lineage (NCBI taxonomy): Eukaryota > Metazoa > Chordata > Lepidosauria > Squamata > Lacertidae > Zootoca > Zootoca vivipara. The sequence goes on along the minus strand of NC_142596.1, from coordinate 27,135,101 downwards.
AATTCTGAGAAGTATTTCATGAATGCTTCTCTTATTTCCTTCACCTTATCTGTAATTTTCCCATTTATATTGATTTTATTTATAAAATTTCTTTGTTCACTTTTTTTCAATTGGCACGCTAGCAGTTTTCCTGATTTATTGGCATGTTCAAAATATTTCTGCTTCATTCTTTTTATATTTTCCAGCTGATTTCTTCATTGTCATAGAAAATTGAGTTTGTAATATTCTAATTACCTGTTTTACTAACCCTTTATTAACTCCCCCCCATAATTTCATCTAAAATTCATTTTTCCCTTTTCCCTTTCAATTTCCTTATGCTTGAATTTTGTTGCATAAACAATCCCCTCATCACCGCCTTACTCATATCCCAAACTGTCTGTAATTTAATCTCTCCCTGGAGGTTTATTTCAAAATAATCCCCCAGGGCCTTCTTTGCTTTTACCATGAAATTTTGATCTTCTAATAAATATTTGTTCAATCTCCATCTAAATGTTGTTTGGCTTTTCTTTTGAATTTCCATTATCATGGAATTGTGATCGGACAGTGTCCCCACTTGTCTGTGGGGTTTTATTCATGGGGCACCTAGCCCTGGCGCTCACCCCCGGAGCCCTAACAACTAGGACCCTGTCATCTTTTAGTCAGACGACATAGAGCGCACCGCCATTCTGCTCCACAGCAGACCGGAAGTCCTCTATAATTGCATTTTTCTATAGAGCTGTAGAAGTACGAGGATTTTTTAAAAAACAAAACCAAAAGCTTGGACTTTGAAGATTCCAACTTGAGTCTTTGATCACACACAAGAAACCAACACACCTAAGCCTATCCAGCGCCGTGGTTCAGAGATCCCTCCAGCGCCCCCCCTCCTTTCCCAGCCGGAAAGCTAGAGCCATGCACTGCCTTGGGGGCGCTCATGTGCTTTGTTCGAGCTTTCGCAGAGCGGCTGGTGAACACAGGGCTGGCTCTGGTGTCTGCGGTGCCTTCTTCCACACAAGATGCTGTGGAAGGCTTTTTGCAGAAATGATAAGCAGACGAGCCGAGGTTGCTGAATGCATACTTTCCCCCCACCCAGTCTGTGGGAGAAATAGTTGAAGGACAGGACTCAAGGCCAGGGCCATCTTAAGCCACCTCCAGCTTTGCTGCCGGCAGCTTTGCAGGGCTGGAGGAGGCGGGCAGCGGCTGGAGGGTGGCTCCTTCGGCAGGAAAGAGTCGGAGGCTCCGGGCACGGTGCTGCTTCAGCACGGTGGGAGAGGGTGCCACGCCCAGCCTCTGCCTCTTCTCTGGCGCCCGGGACCTCAGTGACCACGGCAGGTGGAGGCTCCGGGTGTGCCGCTGCTTTGGTGCAGTGGATGAGGACAGTGAGCCGATGCCGGGAGTCCAGCCTCCACCTCTTCCCAGGCACGCTCCAGAACTGGGCGCGAACTTGGCGCCCTGGTTCCCCACGCCACTTGCCTCTATGAGCAAGACACCCCTGAACTTACATATCAGGTAATAAATTGTTTATGCTTTATTCTTTAAGGATGAAAGAGAACATCCTGCAAAGAGGAGTAGAACTGAACATGATATAGATGACAACTTGATTACATCCACTCCTCGAACAGGAGAAAAGCCTAACAAACAGATTTCTCGAGTTAGGCGGAAAAGTCAAGTGAATGGAGGTTTGTAAATATTCTACTCAAGTGACTCCTATGAGGCCTTTGGTCTACACCATTGAAGTAATTTAAGATTTTGTGTCCTGGTTTCATGGAAGAGAAAAATTGAGCCTGCAGTGCTAGAAGTGTGCATTGGTTATTGGGCAGCATATAAATATTTATATTTATTTGGGTGGTTTAGAAGTAAAGCTAGTGTCTTTATTGTGTAAAATACATTGCAGTATTTTTTCTTGATGCTTACAGTAGCCCAGTCTACAAAATGGTTGGGTCCTTAGAGAAGTTAGTTTAAGAAAATTCACAGAAGAAACTTTAATCCCCTCCTTTCCTTCCCCCCCCCCCAACACCTCTGGAGAGTATTGGTTGGCCATCCTGAACAATATTAGAAGGGCAGGAAGGACTCCTGATGGAAGGAAGGGATGGGCTGTGATTTTAATTTAGTTACTGTCTTAGGATCCATGCATGGTACTGGAGGATTTCTCCCTCCCACAGCAGCTCCCTGCACAGCATCAAACATTGTCCAGAGAAGATTTTGGGGGCCATCTGGGGCGGGGGTCTGCTGTAGGTAGAAGGGAACACAAAACCATATTTCTCGGACCACGCCACTTGGACCGTAACACACACTTTTCCCCTCCTAAAACGGAAAGGAAAAATGTCGCTGCGTGTTATGGAGTGAAGGCAGCAGCTTTCGTGCTGCCTGCTCCTCGGGCAAAGGGGGCGGGGGATGAGCTTTTGCCAGCGGAGCACGCTGGTGGTGGCTTCGGCGACGACTGTAGGGGGCAGAAAGGAACGAGAAGCTCTTTCTCCTTGGAAGCTGCCACCTGCTGCTTGCAAATGCAGAGCGCACTGGCAGCGGCTTCCGAGGAGGAAGAGCTGCTCGTTCCTCTCGCCCCCCACTGCCATCAGCGCGCTCCGCTTTTGCGGGCAGGGGGGGGCAGGAGAGGAACAAGCAGCTCTTCCTCCTCTGAAGCCGCCTGCCGCCACTCACAAAAGTGGAGCGTGCTGGCCGCGGCTTCCAAGGAAGAAGAGCTGCTCGTTCCTCTCCCCACCAGCGCACTCTACTTTTGCGGGCAGGTGGGGCAGGAGAGGAACGAGCAGCTCTTCCTCCTCCGAAGCTGCCCGCCGCCGCTCGCAACAGTGGAGCGCGCTGGCAGTGGCTTCCGAAGAGGAAGAGCTGCCCATTCCTCTCTCCCGCACTGCCGCCAGCGCTCTCCGCTTTTGCGGGAGGCGCCGGCAGGAGGGGCAGACGGGCTTGCCCCTGGAGAGCTGGCAGCTCCTCCCCCTTCGCCGTTGCTGTCGTCAAAGGGGAAGGGGGAGGAGCGGACAGCGCAAAAAGCACCGCTGTCCACTTGTCCCAGTTCGCCATTGCTGTCGGCAAAGGGGAGGGGGAGGAGCAGACAGCGCAAAAAGTGCCGCTTTCCCACTGTCCGCTCCTTCCCTTTCGCCGACAGCGACATGGGGGAGGCAGCATCAGCCCGAAATCGGGCTGTGTTGCCTCCGCAGCCCCCGAAGCCAGCAGCTGAGGGGAGGGGGAGGCAGCATCAGTCCAAAATCGGGCTGGTGCTGCCACCACAGCAGCTGTGGGTTGAGAGAAGAGGCCGAAATGGTGCTGCTGTTGTTGCTGCCGCGTCCCAGCCTTTTAGAGGAGGAAAACTAGGGAAAATTTTTTTTCCTTGTTTTCACCCTCTAAAAACTACCGGTAGGTGTGTGGTATGGTCCGGTGCATGGTATGGTCCGTAAAATACAGTAAACTTCTCTTAGAATCTAAAATTATTTATTTTGTTATAAACAAAGGCTAAAAAGAGTGTTTTGCCTTACTGAACAAGGGTTTGAAATGTTATGGTGTGTCCACTCAAACCTCTTGACAGAGTAGCCAACATGGTGCCCTCCAAATCTTGGGCTACAGCTCCATTGTCCTTAACCATTGGCCATGTTGGCTAGAACTGATAGGAGTTGAAGTCCAACAACGTATGGAGGGCAGCACATTGGCTGACGCCCCCACCCCACCTACACTGTAGTGGTTAATAATGTTTGGCAATGGAGCAGAGCACTCTTGCATAGCTTACAGCTGCAAAGTTGGCAGGATCACCCGCTCCTTTTCCTTCTTCAATGAAATGGGCTATATTGTTTGCATTGGGGACAGTTAATGCTTATCATGCTGAACTGCATTTTTGTTTTACACAAATGGATCACTTCAGAAAAGAAAGAAAACAGTATTATTTTCCTTTAGGAAGGAGAGGATCGTTGGGTGAGTTGGCTGCTCTACTAGGCAATAATATGCAAATTGAGCTGTTCTTACCTTGCGTGGGAGGGAAACTGACCCTTCAGTTTCCTTTCCCTGCCATATTTAAGAAGGCCCTGGCAACTGAGTGGGCAGAGCCTAAGGGTGCGCGGGTGTCTGACTTTAGTATCTATCTGATATTCCAGATAGATTATGGTGCAAGCAGCTACTATGTATTATTGGATGCATGTTGTGAGGAAATAACTATCTTTAATAGGGATTTGGTAGTCAGAGGTGACCAATTGTGATGCTGCCTGCTTTACTGCCTTGAAGACTACAGGCAACAGGATCTGCCTTAATCTCATCAGCTGTTTATGGGTTTCCTAGATATTGAATGGCTGTCTGGTGTTTAATTGCAGGGTTTTGTGGGTTTTTTGTTTGTTTTATTTTTTACTGTAAAACAAACGCAGAAACCTCTTGTTCCAGTTTTAAGAGGATTAAACTCCTGAAATAACTATTTGTTGAACTAAGCATATGCTTGTATGGATTGAAAATATTGTCTACTGAAATCATGATGAACAAAAATATTGCTATTGCTACTCATACATATTGACTGTATTTGGATGTAATGCCAGCTCCACCCTCACCTCCAGTATGGTTGCAAGGAGAAGTCTGCCTCAGGCAGCAAAATGTCTTGTTCTGGCCCTGGAAATTTACTTGAAGATACTGTGTGATTTGGTCATTCCAACCTATGTAGTAAAAATGACATCAGGAACAATGTGAGCATTGTACAATACTGTCTAGTCAAATGTTTTGTCTGCATTCTAGAAGCTGGAAATTATGAAATGACAAACCAGCATGTTAGGCAAAATGGAAAATTGGACGATAATCCCGCAACCGGCAGCCCTCCACGGACTACTTTACTGGGGACCATATTTTCTCCCGTCTTCAATTTTTTCTCACCAGCAAATAAAAATGGCAAGTATTATATACACTTAAAAATAAAATAGCAATTTAGAAAAAGTAATTTCCTGTCTCAATGCTGGGCAAAAGATAGGTATGATTTGATTACTCTTTTTTAAAAAAAAATATTTAAAGATTCTGAAGCTAAAAATGAAATAATGTTAATTCTTACCTAAGTGCAATAGCAATCTTTGAACTGAAAACATCATTTCAGGGACAGCCGGCTCAGACTCTCCGGGGCAAGCTGTTGAAGCTGAAGAAATAGTGAAGCAGCTTGATATGGAGCAGGTGGATGAAATTATCACTAGCACTGCAACTTCAGCCAATGGAGCATCCTATACTAGCCAAGCAGTGCAAGTCAGATCAACGATCAACAATGGCTTGGAGGAAGTAGAGGATGTAACTGATCGTGATTTGCCTCCTCTCACTGGTAAGAACCAGGCATATTTTGGTGGTTGTTTTTAAATCTTATGTACATGACTAATTTTGGGGGGGTTCGCCCTCACTCTTCTGAACCGAATGGCTCAGGGACACAAGATTCTCCATGACCAGCATGGTTGTGCGGTCTGCATGGCTAGCATTTTTTGGGAGAGAATGATGTCCTAAACTTCCCTTCCTTGGGATACTCCAAGCATTTCTATAGCCATAGACTGCAGGAGCAGAGAAGCTTTTATCTGGACTTATTATGTTGAACAGTGCTCTGCAATTTTGAATGGGAATGGTGCAAATCTACTTTACCTGAGCATGAATTAACAATCATTGTTATTGTTGTTGTTGCTATTAATATCATTCTTATTTATCCACCCTTCACACTAAGGTCCCAGGGTGGGTTACAACAATAAAAACACAATGTTAAAAACAGTTGAAAACGCCTTACAATCACAGAAATAAGGTGGGTCTTTAAAATGTACATCTCAAATATCAGCAGCCAGGGGAAAGAGGTGTATCTTCTGCCTTCACTGAAAGATATATAATGCCAGGGGCACCTCTGTGAGGAGGGAGTTTCACAACTTAGAACTAAATACCTTAATTGCATTGAGTGTCTTAGTGCCAAAGAAAGAAAAGAAAACCAAAGGGAATAACTCTTTGGTGGCTGAGAGTGTAGCCGAAGAAATGGATGGTGGTTTTCTCGCTCTTATGTTTGTACATTCTAGTTCCAGTGTGTCTATTGTAACATTCAAATGAAATTATAGCTGACACTTGAAAGTTAGCATTTAAGACTTTAATAGATTGATAAAAGCTGTTATTAGAGGTGAAACTGTTATATGTAGGACCATTCTGGGGAAGGTTCTAACTAATTATTTTAGTAGTATTATATTTTTACATATATCCCACCTCTCCTCCACACCAGGACTGATGGAAGCTTACACAGATTAAATAGAACAGACTAAAAAAAATTCAATCCTTAAATGTAATTTAAGGCAAAAATGGAGACTTGAAATATTTTGATTATTGAATATTCTACTTAGCTGCTAACTGGAGCTTGCCTCCCCTCTTCAGATGAACTAATGAGGAGCTTTTGTGTTTATTAGCACCAGTATCTCCGGACAGTGGTTACTCATCAGCTCATGCAGAAGGTGCCTATGAGGAAGACTGGGAAGTTTTTGATCCGTATGTTTGATTTCACTTTGTAATTTTAGATATGACATTTTGAGAAATAAAACACTTTGCCCTCTGAGTTAGCTTTGTGAGTCAGTGTTGAAGGCTGCAGTACTTAAAAATTATTTTGAACACAATACTGCAGCAGTTCTACAAGCCTCAGTTGTAGAGCCATAGCAGTAAAATCAACATTTATTTATTTGAACCCTCTTTATACTGCTTTTCATCAAAATTGATTTCAGCAGAGTTTACAAGGTTTAAGAAGAATAAAATATACATTACGTCCTCTAACAGCAAACTCAGCTAGTGAGCACTGACAAGAGTATGGCCAAAACTTGGCTGCTGAGAAACAAGGAAGAGGTATTGATGTGCTCAAGGAAACCATATGGTTTGCAGAAATGGGGGGGGGATAGGAGGAAATGTATGGAGGCATTTGAAAAAAAAACCCAAACAACCCAGTGAGGACTGCATGCTTACTGGTCACAGAATTATTGTTGTCTGGGGAGGGGATAAACTAAGGGGGGTGGGGTGGAGTAGAATAGAATAGAATATCTTGGAAGACATACAGGTACTTCCCCATTTACGCATGATCAGCACGTGCATGACTGCTGACAGGCGCACAATTTTCGGCATTGCAAGGGGGTAGAGCAGAATGGGGTGGGTTTATATCATCCCACTGGTGCATGCGGTGCCTCAGAATGTAACCCCCCCCCCATGTAAATTGGGATCTGCCTGTATGTACATAAAACGTTTATACATAAAAAAGACCTGCAGATAAAAGAAAAATCAACAGTCCTTAGATGAGTGAATAAAAAGGTTTTATCACAAAACATCTTCATTTGATGTGCAACATTACAATTGCACACGCACGCCATATCCCATTGAATCATACAGGAAAGTTTTCCAGGGCTTCCCAGATTAGTTGTGTGTCTATTTCCATCCAGATTAGTTGTGCGTCTATTTCCATCCTGCATCCAGTGGGGGCTGGGATTGCTGAAGATGTCTTCTTACTGCCCTGGTGGTCCATTACTTTAGCCTGCCAGGGTGGCTTTCCAAATGTGTCCCAAGAGTTGTAAAGCAGCAGTTGTAATAAATTACCAAACCATATATTGGTTTGCCTTTCTTCTAGGTACTACTTCATCAAACATGTTCCACCACTAACAGAAGAACAACTTAATCGGAAGCCTGCTCTTCCATTGAAAACGAGAAGCACACCAGAATTCTCTTTAGTTCTAGACTTGGTAAGGAATACATAATGGCATTAGTTTTGATAGAAAGGGGTGGGTGGGTGGGTGAGAGAGAGAGAGATGTATGCTGTACAAATTGCAGGTGGGGGGGGGCTTCATTTCCTAGCATACTTTATTTCTACCTGCCTTCTAAGTCATCTCATTTTCTTAATTCTTTATAGGATGAAACACTAGTCCACTGTAGTCTAAATGAACTGGAAGATGCTGCACTCACATTTCCAGTCCTTTTTCAAGATGTCATTTACCAGGTGATCAAAACCACGTTCCGGTGAAGTATAAAACTGCTTATATAAATTAAATGGGCAAACACTTGTCATGCACATGGTGTCTTCTTGCCCTCCTGGAACATTGGCAATTAAGCAGTATTGATTACATTCTTTGAAATTTTGTCAGGCAAGTCCTCAGATATTAGATGTATTGTGACACACTGCTTCTTCCTTGCACACTTGCATACTTTTACACTTCCTTGTCATTTATTTGTAAAGAGCTCAAGCATGAGGAAGCCAGAAGGCTTCCTCTTAGCTGTCCTTCTACATAGCAGCTTTTCTCCCTGCCAGCAGGTGGAGGCAGGAGTTCTGGAAGCTTAAATAATTTTACTACAGAAGAGCTCAGTGCAGACTTGCTTTTCTGCCTTGCCTGAGTAAAATCGACCCATGCTATTCTGCTCAGAAGGGATTAAAAATACAGACCTGGGAATAACTTGTGCAGATCCATCTCTTCCTTCGTAGTTAGGTGCTGCTTGTGTGGCAGGAGTTGCTTTTGTTGATGGAGTGCCAGATTGCTAGCTGTTGGTTGTGCTTCACAACATATTCTTAGCTTCCATCTACTGTGTGTACAACAATTCGGTCAGTGAAGAACAGAGGAAAGAGGAAGAGTTGGAGGTGTGTTCCAGCAACTGCCAAAGATGCTGCACTGACCCCGGCTGTTGTTCTCAGGTCCCTATTGTGTGATGTACCTGGGAGTAGCAACAGCTTCCCTCCATGTAGTTTGCACGATATTGGACTCCTCTGTAGAATCTTTGGAGAATGACACCAGGCACCTTAAATGGACACTTGTCCAGGTACTTTACCCTAATTTTAAAACTTGCATTTTGTCTTTTTGTTCTGTAAAACCCTCCAAAATTCTGAGGCTTAAAATGAGGTATTTCCTTTCCCCAGAAGAAATCATGTTTAGTGACACCAATATTCAGCTTCCTCTTTAATTAGATAAGTTAGGAAGTTACAGTAGAATATTTTGGATAGTAAAAGCAAGAGCTGAAATTTGGCTGATCATCTTTTCTGTGGCTTCCCAATATTACATCTTGGTGAGAACAGCTGAGAAGTAAACACTACTTTATGAGGTTTCTTTATATAAATATTGCTGAAGTGAGCAACAACACATTTGAGTCTTGGGTGGAATAAATGTAGAGTTCCAATTTTGCAAACCCCCCTTGGTCCTTGGGCTGGGTTCAGGGGGTATTGTTTGGGGTGGGGTTGTTGTTGCTGTTAATTTTAGGATTTTTATTTTGGATTTTACAATTTATGTAGAAAGTGTTCAATAGTTTTGATATTTTCTTTAGTGTTTAAAACTGCTTTTGTTACATTACTAGTTATGCAATTTTTTATGTGTTGTAAGCTGCCTTGAGCATAGTTTTACATTTGGAAAGGCGGCATAGAAATAAAATTATTGATTGATTCATTGATTGATTGAGTGATTGGTTTATTGGCAGTCCTTTTCTGCCTAGCACAGGGCTAGCACTACAAAACTTAATTTTTGCAAACTTGGACATTTAGTTAGGAGTTTAGTAACCTCTGCTCCTCAACCTATTGTAATCTTCTACCCACTTATTCCACTGTCAGTCTCATTAAAAGCTCCTCCAGACTAAGCAGGTTAAGAACTGCAGCTGTAAATGTTCCAGACCTGGTCCTAACCCTTAAGCATTTTGCCCTTCAAGCCAAATGCTCACATCTGGAAGTAGGTTTCATTGCTTTGAGGGGAACTAGTTTCCAAGTATGCTTGAAATTGCAGTCACAGCCATCTATGGCTATAGATAAACAGAGTTTGCCCCTATTACGCTTGTCATTTCTTCGATTTTGATATGGGCCCAGTGAAAATGGCAAGGAGGTTTGAAGTGTCAGCTTCATAATATTATTGTCAGTCTCTGAAAAACCATTATTCAGTCAAACTCCAAAGGAAAAAACAATAAAAAGCCTTTTGTGGACCAGAGTTCTCTTTATTTGCTACATAATTAATTTAGAACTAATTTGGTGCAAATGGTCACAATGATGATCAAGTGTTGTAGTGATGTGGTCCATTACTGCAGCTAAGCTTGATCTTATCTGGGGCTTTGGTCATCCAGAAGACTTCCTCCAAGATCTTGCTGAAAATCAGAATGGCAACAAGAGAGGCTTTTTTGTGGTTGTCCCCTATTTCTGGAGTGCTTTCTTCAGAGAGGCTCTCCTGGCACTAGTCTTTGTGGCAGCAGGCATACCTTTATTTCCTCCCAGGCAGTTTAGTATCTTCTTCTCTGTTGGTGCCCTTAATGCTATCTGCCAGGGTAGCTCGATTTTTAAAATTTTAATGGGGGTTGTGTCCATACTTGAGGAGCGGATTTTGTTATTAGTTTGTTGCTTTGTTAAAAACTTGGTTATGCTGTATTTATCTTACAGGTTGTATTTGCTTATTTGATGTTTTAAACTATTTTATTGTCAGTCACCAGGAGGCTTTGGAGCAGGTGACTAAAAATTTAATTAATAATAATAGGAAGGAAGGTTCAAGTGGTTACTTAACTGCACTAAGAATGACTGAGACCATGCAAGTTCACTCTTTTGCTCTCCCCACCCTTTTTAATGATAATCTTCTGTTGATTGCAAGGGCCTGTGGTGACAGTACTGAATCAAGATGGGGTTTAAATTATCTGTCATGTGCTCCTTTGGAAGATTGCAAAGATAGAAACGTAAACTCAAAGCTCTAGGTGTAATGCGTTTCTATCTTTGCAATCTACTGAGGAAGCCTAACCGGGGCGAAACAAAGGACATAACCCGGGAACCTTGTCTATGGACATTGGTTTGCCACGCCTGTTTGCCAATTGGATATACTGTTGTCACCTCTACACCTGATGTACACCTCCTCTTGTGGAATTCTAATATTATTCCTGCTTCGAAAGTACTTTTGAATTGACTTATCTCCACATGAATTACTTCATGAACACTTCATTTATTTTGGACTGAATCCTTGTTGATATTTTGAACATGTGGGTGTGCCATTTTTGTTGACTTATGTTGATTTTGTTCATCTGATAAATTCTTTGAACCAAGTTTTGAATAAGATTTTGCATATTCTGTTACAACAGCCAGTTACGCATGTTTACATAGCTGTCTTAAATTATTGACACCAACTGGAAATAATGTGAACCCAAGAACTTCTTTGTCAATTTTGCAGCCAAATATTGTTTCTTCTTCTGGATGGAAACCAATTCCTGCATTGCAGGGGGTTGGACTAGATGGCACTTGGGGGTCCCTTCCAACTCTATGATTCTATGAGTCAGTCCTCAGTACACACTTGGGTATAATAACTTGTATTGGCACTTGCAGAGGTTCTGGTGAAGGGATTGTTCATCAGTGAATAAGGCTTCTCTTTAGTTCACTAGAGAGCAACCTTCTCATGCCCTTCAGTGTGACTCACCACAGGCACTCAATCCACCCTCACTGCTGAATTTCATCCCCCACCCACCTGAGGGAACACAATTTGGATGGACTGGAAGGTATTCAGGGAAAGTTATCCCTTCCTCCACATCACAGTCACTCTTCCCATACCTTGCTAAAGAGCTGTTTGCCAGATTGGGGCATGCAGTTTACATAGAGAGGAAGGCGCCTGGGGATAACCTGGGAACACCAGAACATAGGAAGCTGACTTAGATTGAGACAGTTCATCTGCTGAACTCAGTATTTTCTCTCCCAGCTGTACCTGGAGATGCTGGGGATTGAACCTGGGACCTTCTGCATACAAAACAGGTGGCCCTTCCCACAATAACCTGCCCCAGGCAGCAAAGCAGATGAACAGCAAAGCATCTGCTACTGTATCTCTTCCATTTCTTGAGCCCAATTTGCTGCAATAGGTCGCTTTTGGACTTCATCTAAGGACCACGGGGCGATTTACAATATAAAAGTACAAAAATACGTAATATAGTGACAAACTAAAGCAATACCTCCCACCCCATTAAAGGCCATAGATCGTTTCAATTAGCCAAAGGCCTGGGAGGAGGGGAATGTGTTTGCCTGGCGCCTAAGATGAGGCAAAGGCACCAGGTGGGCCTCCCTGGGGAGAGCATTCCACAAGCAGGGAGCCACTGCAGAAAAGGCCTGCTCTTGTGTTGCCACCCTCCAGACCTCTTGTGGAAGAGGCACACAAGAGCCTCAGATTTTGATAGTAGGGTCTGTTTCAGTTCATATGGGGAGAGGTAGTAAATAGGAGAAGCCTTTCCAAGCTTTGCCAAACTGTATAACAGTTCCTCCAGCCTCTTCATCTGCCTGTAGCTGTTGTAAAGTGGTCAATTTCTGGAGAAGATGGGACACCCTTTGCACAGCACAGCTTCCTCCTCCAATGATCTCTGGCCTGTCTGTCATTTCCTCCCCCCTGCCCCAGATTGTAGGAAAGAAGGAGGGAGCTGCTGTGCACTTATTGCTGCTGCTGCTGCCTCGTCCTCTTCTTCTTGCAAAAGAACAATTTCTGGTTTTGTTTTGGAATTTTTAGTAAGGGATTACATTGAGAATGGAAGAGGAGGTAGGCAGGGTTCATTGCCTTTTTTCAATGAGGTTTGCTTATTAAGCAGTCCCCTTCCATCAAGACTCTATAGCCAGTGGAGCTGGTAGACTAGTAGTGAATGCAAAGAACTGGGACACAGATGATATAAAAGTTGTGTGGTCTGGGAAGGGGTTGCTTCCTGGGCTCCACCTATTCTCCCTCTCTTCTTGTCCTTTCTACTAAAATTCATACAGAATTTTGGAATTATTTCTCACCTTTATTTACTTGGCAACCTGGGAAATGGTCCTTTGTCACTTGATGCTGCAAGAGGTTAAATGGTGTCAGTGTGGGTGTGTAAAAAGTTCTAGGACTGTTGGGCACTGGGGTGCACTTCATTCATCTCTCCTTTTCTCCAGCCCCAGCCAACACCAGCCTTGCCCACAGGCATGCAGCTGCTAATCACCCACATGTGTCCTTTGTGAGCTACATGGTGGCACATCCCTGCTTTATTTAAACAGGGATCTTTGCTGATGACATTCTTGTAGAAGCTACAGAGTACAGCTAAGGCTTCCATCCTGTACACACTTATGTCAGGAGGGATAGTTTGGACACAGTAGTACTGCCCTTGGTCACCTTCTAGACTGGACTACACACTCTGTTTGGGACTACTGTACTCTAGATGTTGGTTCAGAAATTGTAGCTAGTGCAGGATGCTGCACCCCAATTGTTGCTGGAACACTGCATATTACACAGTGCATAACACTGCATATTACACAGATGAAGAAAGCTCTGCACTTGCTGCCAGTACATAATTGAACTAAGCTCAGTGTATTAAAAAGGTGTATTAACCTAAATGACCTGGTTACCTGAAGGGACTGCCTTGTTCCTTACATACTGTGCTCATCTGGAGAAGCTTTCCCGATTGTCCCGGTTATCCCATACTTTTTTAGTTTCTCCACATACCGAGGCTTTCAGTATAGGGGAACATGCTGAAATAGCATACAAAGACTTTCAGTAATTTGAAACACTGTTCCTATTGAAATCAGACAGGCACCTAGAATCCTGGTATTTTGTTGCCTGTAGAAAATTAATTTGATACAGTTTTGGTGAGACAAAGTATTCTGTATTTTATGATTCTATAATTTTAAGATTTTAAAACTTTTATGGTGATTTTACTGTACACTGTTTTGATACTTTTTATGTGTTGGTGGTTTATAAATATTCTTAATAATAATAATATGCTGCCTGGTACAATTGTCATTGTATCAAGTGCAATAGATGATGTTTTTGTATCAAGTGCAATAGATGATGTTTTTGAGTGAGTTGTAGTAGTAATTTTTATTGATTTATCATAAAACATATGGACAAACTAACATATGAACCAAACAATAACTGGGTTGTTTTTTGTTTTGTTTTGTTTTGTTTTCCAATTATACAAGCAAACAGTAATAAGAATTTTACACCTATCTAGCATTACTATTTCTTCTTCAATTACTGAATATAATAAGTATTTTACTGTAAATTTTCACTGCTGTGGGACTGTCCACCAACTATAGTTTAAGAAACACCTGCCATTTGAAGCAAAATGTCCCTATTGTATTCTTTGTATTTTAAAATTGCTTTTTCTTTTTGTTCTAGGTTTATGTGAGATTAAGACCATTCTTCAGAGAATTTTTGGAGCGTATGTCCCAAATCTATGAGGTAAAGGGACTTAACTTGGATCTTGTATGATTATCGTAGCCTTCAGCAGTAGAACAGATAATAACAGTGCCCTCCCTTCATTTTCAGATCATTCTTTTTACTGCTTCAAAGAAGGTGTATGCAGACAAATTGCTGAACATACTAGACCCCAAAAAGCAACTGGTCAGGTAAGCTTGATGACCAAGTGGTGGCTGTTACTTCTTTTTTTATCAGAATTGCAGCATAAACCATTATGATATAGAACCTGAGTGCATTTTAGTTATCATAGCTGAATACACATGGAAACGCATGTGGTGAAGATAAAACGCTGACAACAGGCTATTTTGAAACCTTGGAAACATTGAACAGTATAACAACAAATGGTGCCTGCAACAAAATGCTGCATTATCTCCCCAGGCCTTACTGAGTGCTCATGTTCAGGGTTTCCACCTGACAGCCAGCCATACCTTCCTCCAAGTTCTGAGGGGCTCAAGCAGGCCAGTTGGTTCCATTCCTACCCACCCCAGCCTTCCATTTCCTGGTTTTCTTTACCAAATTATGTCAGCATTCCATAGCAGCTTGCAGTGGCCACTGGTGCATAGCTTCCAAGTCTGGGTTAGAAAAATACGGGACCACAGCAGACCGACACCGGAAGTTGCGTAGAAGCAACTTCCGGTGCCAGCGCTGCCCGATTTCCAGCCCAGGAGCCGAGGCTCCATGAAGGTTGCCCAGCCACCCAGCCAGCCCTCTCCTCCTCCCTCAGCCCCCTTCCCTTTTCCTCGCGGAGGCTCCGGAAAGGACCTCCGGCATTCACCTCCTTCCCTTCTCAGTCTGCTCACAAATGCAGCAGCAGCAGGAGCAGCCAGCAGATGAGAGGTGCGCCACACACACACACGCCGAGCGAGCGCACACCCACCCACACAGAGAGCCTCCTCAGCCAGAGGCGATCCCGCTCGCCTCCTCTCCCCGGATTCTGCCTGCGCCTCGAGGGGTGCAACAGCCCTGCTGCCCTACCTGCTCCCTTCTCTCGCTTGCATTCCTTGAAGCGAAAAACCCCCGCACGCGGGCGCGCGAACTCCTTTAAGTTCCCTGGCACGAGCTGGCTGGCGAGATTGAAAGATTGTGTTGCTACCGCTGGCTTTTTTCCTTTCCTCCACCCTCAGGAGGAATCCACCACCCATTCCCTCCCTGAGCTGGGGGGGGGGAGCCCGTTGGAGAGGGACAGAAAAGCAGCCGATCCGAAGAGCGCACACGCTCCTCTGCCGCCGGGCGGGGGGATAGGGGCCCCGTGGAAGGGGCTCCCCGGGAGGAGGGCATCTCCTCTCCTTCCCCAATATTACATTAATAAAGAGGAAAAAGGCACAGTGAGGGGAGGGGGCTTGGAAAGGGATGTGTTTGTAGCAGCAGCCGCGGCAGCAGCAGCTGGGGAGGAGGAGGGCGAGCATTGATGGTGTAATAAAATAATAAACTGAAATCCTGGAGTTTGATGGGGGGGACAGGGAAGCAGAGCTTGAGCACGAGGGACGGGGGACGGGACAGACCCAGACCTGGAGAAGTGCGCTCGGTGCAATGCAAAAAAAACCCCAAAACACGCACATGCACACACCCTCCCCTTCTTGAACGTCCGGGTCTTGCAGAAAGGAGATCATAAAGGAGGGAGGAGGAGGAGGAGGACAGGAAGAAGAAGAAGAAGAAGAAGAAGAAGAAGAAGAAGAAGAAGAAGAAGAAGAAGAAGAAGAAGAAGAAGAAGAAGAAGAAGAAGAAGAAGAAGAAGAAGAAGAAGAAGAAGAAGAAGAAGAAGAAGAAGAAGAAGAAGAAGAAGAAGAAGAAGAAGAAGAAGAAGAAGAAAGGGAGAAGAGATTGATCATTTTGGATTTACAAGAGATCATTTTTATTACAGTGGGCGTTTGAAAAGCAGGCTCTGAACATTATCCACCGATAAAGGGGGTGGAGGGTTGGGAGGGGAGAGAGAGAGAGAGAGGCACAGGCTGCTGCTGCTGCTGCTAGAGGAGCCCGCCAGCAGCCACCGAGCGCTTCCCTCCGTCACCTCCATAGAGATTGGACCAGCTCACCGCCGCTTCTAGCGCGTACTGAGACAGCCCCACTAACTTAATTACACAGTGCACAGCCAAACCCTCCTTAGCATGCCGGCTACCAATCCCTGAGGGAGACTCTGCCAAGGCGGCCAATCACAAGGAGAGAAAGGGGCGGGCACAGAGCTGAGGAGGTGGACGAGGTACGGTTGGTTGACGGGAAAGAGCACCACATTCACAAAGACGGGCACAGTCTCGAGAAATCGGGGTAATTACGGGATATTTCGCCGTACGGGATGAAGCCGGAAATGGCTTTAAAAAACGGGGGTTTCCCGGGGAAATCGGGAGACTTGGCAGCTATGCACTGGTGACATGCTCAGTTCTCATTGGACTCTATGTTCCGGGGTGAGGGTGTTTTTAAAAGTGTATTTCTGCATACTTTAGGGTTCACTAAGCATTTTAAAATATTACTCTTGATTCTCAGTGACTCCATTTTGGCTCCCAATTCCCTGTCATCACTCAATCCCCTTGAGTTTGCTATTGGAGGATTTATTATCCATTTTATTCACATATGTGGTGGCAACTCAGATGATCTAGTGAAGGGGTGGGAAATCTGTGGGGGCCCTCTGGATGTGGTTGGTTACAACTCCCATCATCCCTGACCATTGATTAGCTGCTGGGGGTGCTGGGAGTTGGAGTCCAGCATCACCTGAAAGGCCCACATGGGAGAAAAATGGGGCTACCTGCCAATGAGGTAGCGATTCCTACATATATGAGGGAGTGTACTGGTAAATGAAAAATAGGATATTCAGTTGGCCTGGAATGGGGGTGAGGGTGAGATGGACTGACTTGCTTGAGTCCCTAGCAGCACCTAGTATCCTGGGGAAAAATATGTGACTGGCTAGAAGTCTGAAGAGAAGCACTCATGTTAATGATGCAACATTTTGTTGCAGGTCCCACTTGTTCCTTCTAATAGTGAACTCATGTGGCTGAGTGCAGACAGAATTGGGCTACTGAGGAACAGGAGGGAGGTATCGGCACGCTTGGGTGAACCCCGAGGTATGCAGCAGTACAAAACATTTTTAAAAGCGAAAAAGAAAAACTCCCAAATGTTTGCTGGGCATGCTCAGTAGTGTCCAGGAGCCACAGAATGTTGGAATATTGGGAAAGAAAAACAGAAACTTGGGAGGAGGGGTCGGTTGGCCTGATAGTGTGTACTATTCTGAAGGAAGACACGGCTGGATGTTTGGAACCCAGAAGATGAGCCATCCTATTTTATTTATTCATAATATTTATATCCCACACAATAACAAAAGTTCTTTTGGCAGATGATAGTAAAAATTAAATCAGTACAAATAAATTAGGCTCAAACATGAAAACTACAACAACATAAGAACAACAACTGAATTCTCCTGATGGACTTGTGCGTGAAAGATGGCAGTTGAGGCTTGGCTGTCTTTGGGTTCTCTCCAAATGTTACGGGATCATTGTAAAAACACTTCATCATTGCCTGATTTTCTTCCATAGTTAACAGCACAGGTGCTCCACCTCCTGGTCAAGTTAATCATTAAGAACACAAGGCCTTATTTGGTTTTGCGTGCTATATATATATTGGGTAAATATACTGTACTGCAGATAATTAAAAAACCAATTTTTCAGCCAAAAAACAACAACCTTTAGCTGTGTTTTGAACATCTATTTTTCAAACAGATATAACACCACACACACCAAAAAACTACCATTTAATAAAAAGACAATTCTTAACATTAAATCCCGTGAAAGAGAGGAAATCTTGTAAAAAACAGCATTTTCTTCATATACATTTTTCTTCATGTAATCTGAATGTGTTCTTTTAACCAAATACAGGCATCGACTTTTCCGTGAGCATTGTGTTTGTGTACAAGGAAACTACATAAAGGATTTAAATATCCTTGGTAGAGATCTCTCAAAAACTATTATTATTGACAATTCACCACAAGCCTTTGCCTATCAGGTGAGTGTTTTCTCCGCAGCTGGCTTTGGAGACCAAACAAATGCTAACGTAACTTCATCTGTCGCCTCAGCAAGTAAAAAAGCATGATTTTTGTTTTTGCATGCGGGGACAAGTACCTAATTCACCACAAAATGTATACAGGACTTTACAATTTGAAGGGCAGTTTGCTACCACAAAATTTCATGATAAATACTGAAAAAGTGTGCTTATGTAAAATTATGTGGTTCAATCAGAGTTAGGACACCACTGTTGACCTTATCCTGTATTAGTTTTGGTCATGTTAAGAGATTTGCCCTCACATGCCTTCCTGGATTAGGGGCCAGTTATTGTTTCAGCATTAAGCATGAAATCTCTGGAATGGAGAGGAAACAAAGTTTTGATATGATCTGTTGACAGAAATAGAAGTTGCACTGTATTGATTGTGGCTACAATCTGTAGTAAAGCAAGATGCACTGAAGTTTCCAACTTATTTCCCACCATTACTGTTTTTCATATTTGGGGACAGTTGGACTCATAGGGGAATTGCCGAAAATGAAACTCGCAGTAAGATGAGCTCCTGTTGCTCAGTCCCAGCAGTTCGAAAGCACGTCGAAGTGCAAGTAGATAAATAGGTACCGCTCTGGCGGGAAGGTAAACGGCGTTTCCATATGCTGCTCTGCTTTGCCAGAAGCGGCTTAGTCATGCTGGCCACATGTCCAGGAAGCTGTCTGCAGACAAACGGTGGCTCCCTCGGCCAGTAAAGCGAGATGAACGCTGCAACCCCCGAGTCGTCTGTGACTGGACCTAATGGTCAGGGGTCCCTTTACCTTAAATTATAATATGCATTGTGAGCTGAATGAAGGATGGGTTTATAAATTTAAATAAATTTAAATAAATAAAAACATATAAATAATTAAACTTTTCTCTGATATTTTGCTTTTTCTAGCTTTCAAATGGAATTCCTATAGAGAGCTGGTTCATGGATAAAAATGACAATGAGCTCCTAAAATTGATTCCTTTTCTGGAGAAACTTGTAGAAATGGTATGTGTTTCAGTGATTAATCGTTTGATATAATTTTCCTCTTAAAACTTGATAGCATTACATGTGTAGTGGCCCTCTGTTGCTTTCTGGGCATAATTCAGGAAGCTGGTGTTGATGTAAAAAGCCATACCTAAAAAACCATTGTTTGGGATTCCAGATCACCATGCAGGGTTTGCAAATATTTCTGTGCAGTGATTTCAGCACCACTGATCAGGTGATCACTGGCACTTCAAAACACTTAGCAGGGCTTCCTGCAAGGAGCTTTTCCTCTGCTCTTTGCAAGCCCCTTCAACTCCCTGTGGAGTTCCGTTTGGGGAGCTCGGTAGTGCAACAAGTCCCATGGAGCTTGAAGTTAGCATACGTCAGCTAATAGACTTCTGCTTTCTTGTGGGGTTGTCTGCACTATGGAATTCCCCATGGGAAACTTAGTAGTGCACCCAATCCCATTTGGCTTGCTCTAAGTGCCCATTCACCAATTAATGATGGGAGTAATCAGGAATGCACTTCTAAGGTTTGGCACTTTGTGCACCTGCCCCACACCTGATGCTGCATGTCTCATTTGGTGTGGGGCAGGTTGGTGTGGTTTGGGGAAAAGAAGCTAGAGCAGGGGTGGGGTGGGGAGCCTCTAGCCTGCCTGGCTTAAATTGCCCAGCACAGGTTCCAATTTGGCACATGGGTTGGAGGTTCTCCACTCCTGCTATAGCTTCTGCATTAGTTAATGTAAAGTCTGCCAAAGCTCAAGGTTGAACGCTTTTAGGAGGCCGAGCAATGTGGAATTTTGCAGAGGATGGCTAGAGTAGTGGAGCTGCCTTTAGTCTCTGGAATTGGGCTGGAGAGGAACAAAAGTGAAATCATTCACTGGATTTTACATGCATGCAAGAAGTCAGTGTACTTGGAAATTCTTCATAGAAGTAGGTTTAGGCATAGCATTGAGTAAAAGGGAGTTGTGGAAAGCTGCAGGTGAGCAGTTGAAAATTAGAATCTCTGTTGACATATTTTCTTCTGCTGTGGTGGTGAACTACCATACACTTTACAAGTGGAGCCGCTTCTTACATGTGAGACATGGAAGTTACTGGTTTTTCTTTCATTGCTTCTTTTTAGAATGAAGATGTTCGACCTCACATCAGAGACAGATTTCGCTTGCACGACTTACTACCCCCTGACTAAACACCAATGCTTTGCCAGGTAGCTGAAGGAGAAGAAAATGCAGGACCTTTTTTTTCTTTTTTCTTTTTGGACTAAAACAAAAACATTGCCATTACTGTTGAAATTTTTGCATTTTTGTACCCTGTCTCGCTTTTCTTATCTCTGGTGCCCAACAATAATCAAGGGTTACAGAAGAACTTTATATAATAAATATTCGCCAAATGGAATCCATACAGTAGGTAGGCTAGAACAGAAGCGTCTTTAGAACTAGTGCAACTCCAATAATTTTTTTATGTACAGGACATCTGCCGTTTTTAAAGAATTCTGTTTCTGCCACCAGCAGTTTGACCTATAAATACACACACAGGATTTTATGAAATAACAGAGATTGAAAATGGACTCTTTTTCTTTTCTCTCTGTTTGGTGCTCTCTAAGTGGGTTTATAGCCACTTTGTGTTACTTTTAAGATTCTCATTTCAACAGGAATGGCCAGTAAATGTTTTTTTTTCCTGTTAAGGTTTATAACCTTCTTACATTTTTGACTTGTATTAGAGTTTAGAATTTCATTATGCATTCCTTTTAGTTGAGGCGGCTTCATAGTTTTTCTGGGAATAGCCAAGTTTTATTAGTTTTTTATTATACAATTGAATGGCCATTTTCCTGCTTTGACTGCCTGCATACTGTATATTTGTTTAAAAATATTATCTAGTTTTATTCCATGTAAGTTTCATTTAGAAATCTGTGTTTAAATATATATTTTTTGTTTCTGTAATATTCTACTGTAGTGGAAATTTTCAAAAAAAATCAAGAGACTGGCTAGATAAGAAAAAATATAAGAATTACTAATATTCAGAATATTTAAACCATTGTGATGGCATGTACTCTGGACAGAGATGATCTATTGTGGTGGTGCACATGGCTGATGGACAAGGATCAATACCTCAGAGTCTACTGGGCATAATACAAGTCCTTGGGGAGAGCTTGTTTGGTCTAATGCAATTCAGTTACTTCTGCCTTCAGTGTCCTCCAAGAATGAATTATTGTGGAGAGCAGTTCAGTATTTGAAACTGTCTTGCGTGGGTTGGTCTCTCTGCTATGCAGCTTGTTACAATCAACGCTAAACTTCTTGCCTAGCAGGGACAGGGCCACCACAATAACTGTGCATAACCCTGTGGTTCAGTACACTCCTTTGCCACCAGTGCAGCTGATATGCTATCAGAGTGGTTTTCTATGCTATATGGAAATGGTTTTCAAGCCTTGGTTCTCTAATGCAGCTTGTACAAAGAGGCTGATATTTTTTTAATGGAGTGTAATCTCCTTTTTAGGAGGCTTTTTATGGAAGGGAAAAATTTGTAAAAGTTAGTAAGCTTTGCCTCTAAACTGCATTGACATGCCATAGGCTCGGGCTGTTTTTGTGTAAAGGGTGTTGCAGAATGGCACTTTTTCTAAAGAGAAGTTTGATATTTTGTATGCTTGTTAAAGAAAGTACAGTATTGGAAATTAAAGGTGGACAACTGATAATTGAGAAGTATGTCAATTAATTTTTTATGTATATTACCTGTTTACTTGTACAATTTTATTGTACAAATTACACGCAGCTTCATTTTCAAATGAGTCCTTAAAATAAGGAAAATCTTTTTAGGAAAACATTTAATTTTTGTATTTTTTGATTTTAAAAGGCATGAGTTATGTCAACTTTTTCCAATGTATTAATGAAGATTTTAACTTTTCATCAGGTTGAGTGTTTTCTTACTATATTATCTGTTGTATATGTAGCTAGCACACATTGTGTCACTGAACTGTTAAAAAAAAGTAAGCATGTAGAGCAAGCCTGCTTTGTGGAAAATCATTATTCATTTGAAACAAAATTTTGGTGGATTTTCTGCAGAAAGAAAGAAAGAGAGAGAGAGAAGGCATTTGCTATCTAGAATGCTAAAGGTATTTTGCTTGCAGGAAAATGCTACAAATTCATTTTAATGAGAATCTCTGAAATGTATTTATCTTTAGGGCATCTGAACATCTTTATGCTGTTTGTCTTAACGTCTTTATTGAAATAAAATGTAAATAATGTTACTAATTTTATATATATATATATATAAATGTGTATATACATATATATGTATGTATAATAAATTATATATATGTATGTGTATATTTATATTTATATATATATATACATATACATATATAATTATAAATGTGTATGTGTTTGCAGAGAAGTGACCCCACTCCCTTCCTGTTTTGCTAAAAATAGGGATATAGATACATTTGATTTTGAAAACGTTAAATTTTAAATTTCCCACATAATTTTTTTTAAAGGAAGATACATCTAGTGATAACCAAGAAACACTCCCTTATTGCTCCTACCGATGCTAACAAGCCACAGCAGTTTTTCCCAGTGGTCTCTAGGAAGAGGCATCCCATGCACACTCTTTCTGTTCACACTTGAATACAGAAATTGACCGCGGAGGCTTTGCAGGGACACCTCCCCATGCTGAGTTTCTTCAGCTTGATAGAGGCACCAGCTAAAAGTGGGATGACAGCAGCACGATAATGGCAGCTGCGATGGGAGCAAAATGTACCTGCCTCAGTGGAAGGTAGGCACAGAGAGATTCTTTATTTTCTGCAGTGCACAAATAAGTGAGTAGAACCTTCTCCCCACCAAATAAATAGTTAGACATTTTTTGGTGACTTGAAGGAAAAACTGTACAGCATCTTTTTTAGAGTACCTTTCTGAAGCATTTGTGCATTTCCAGGTTTTTTTTAAAAAAAATCCATTACAAACCCCACTGCTTTTAGTGAAGCTGACACAGTGCATATTACAAACCTGCCTGTTCTGTGATGTCTGATCACTGAAGAGAAAAAGAAGAAAGAATATGAGCTTTTACAACAACGATTATTAGAAATTGTAGGGAAAACTACAGTCCTACCTAGGACAGCTAAAATCAACCATTGCAGGCTGCTCTGTAAATACATATTAAAGTATCATTTTGTAAGTTGGTGCAAGTCTGATTTTTAATTCCCATTGTCCCTTTTCAGTGGAAATGTAAAAATGCTACTATGGTTATTGTAAATGTCATACGGTGTTGCGATTTCAATCTTTTGACATGGTTGGGTTGTTGTTTTTCTTGAATTTGGAATAACTAAACAAGGTAGTATGGGAAGGTCTTCCTTTTGTTATAGAGAACAAATCATTTAGGCCAAATCTGGCATTTTGAGAACTATCATTGAAAAAATGCAAAGGACACAAACTTGTATTCCATCACTTACTCCTGCTGAATTCCTACTTGCATAAAGAAAAGTCCAAAGTTGTTAAGATTTTCCTCATCTGTCACCCCCACCCCTTTAGCAAAAGCACCCATCTTTGATTCTTTTCCAAATGGACAGGCAGACACAGCTTAAAACTGCTGCCTCCTTTTATGTTCCATGTGCTCAGCAATCCCTGTTTCCATTCTCTGGAGGTAAAGCTACAGCTGTAGTTATGGTTTGCCAAGGCAGACATTGTGCCATGGCCTAGTTAGCACAAATCATGGTTTCTTAGTCCAATATCTGCAAAGTGTGCTTGGTCAATTCAAGTATCAGCCCAAACCATAATTAAGCTGCTTCAACTATATTCTGGTGTGGCTATTGAGCCGTATCAAGTTCTAATCTGCTAAGAATTATTTTTGGCGCACTTTCCATTTGCAGGGTTTAGTCTGGGTTTGGCTATCACAACAAGCTGCTGCTACTTTGTATTCATGAAGATTTGAGCACTTTCAGATCAGCGTCTTAATTCTTCATTCGCTGGCTGTCATGTTTTGCATCCTTTTGTGAACTGGTTTCTGATGCTCAAAATGTTAGTCATTTGTGCATTTTTGGTGCCTTTAAAAACGAAGTTAATTATGAATATAGTTTATGATCAACCAGTCACATATAAAAATGAACAGACTATTAAAATAAAAATCAGAAAGCAGCCATAGATTGTCTAAAGCAAATCAGAATATTTAGGCATTTTGCAAATGGCTTAGTAATTTAAAAAGGAACCCTTCAATGAAATGATCAGTATAGACTGAATGTTATCTTGAGAAGGACTGTGTAATGGGACATACCAGTTTTTCTAGCTCACTGATTGAAACTGATAACAAGAATATATGCCACTAACCCCACTGTTTAGTTATTACAAGGGCATAATATGTTATTTCTACTATACATTTTCCTTTGTTTTAAGTTTATTTTTCAATGATTTTGCATGCATAATATGGCTGACATTGGTTTGGGGGTTAGAGGTGAACAGCAAGAACTTAAAACCTAAAGCAAAATCTACTACTAACCCCCAAGCAGCCAATGACATTCCTTAATGGCTTAGGATATTGAATTTCCTCATTCAAGTAAAAATCAGAAATGGGACAGCAAGTCATCTGGCACCACCTATCCACAACTCCAGCTTTTTTTAAAAAAGAATGAAATCCTAACAAAAAAATTCCAAAGTTAACGGGTGTGCAGCACTTTGTAAACAGTAAAAATTAGATCTATTATCTTACGTACATCTCCATAGGTTTGTGGATCTCTGCTATTATTATTATTTACTTATATGCGTTGCCCCAACCACTCTGGGCAGCTCCCAACAAAAAAATAGTAAAAACACAGTACAGAATCACGAACAAAAAACTTCCCTGAGCAGGGTTGTGCAAGTGCTTAGTTTTGAGCATGCTCAAGACATCAGGTTTCCTAACAAATGCAGCTTTATGTTAAATTAAATCTTTATCTTCTCTTAGAAGTAATTCACACACAAAGGGAGATTTACTCTTTTTAAATACAAAAGGGGTGGTGGTGGCAAACTTACGTTTGTTTTTTGTTAGAACCTAACACAACCTCTGCTAGAGTGGTGCCTTCAAATGATTTGGACCATTAACTCCCATCAGCCCCCAGGTTGGCAAAGGATGCCCTGAGCCAAGCTGAATCAAAGAATCTCAAAACCCATCCAGGGGCAAAAAGCAGAGAAAGCCCAGGCAAAACCGATGAGAGCTGTACTCCAAAACACCTTGAGGACACCAGGTTGGTGAAAGCTGCTGCAGGTACATAGAGTACCTGCTATTCACTTCGCTAAAGTGCTTCTCGTTTATAGGCAGGCTTTTCAGAGGCACTTGAGAAACAAGGTTGGACTAGATTACTCTTCCACCCTTCCAACTGATTCCAATCCTGATTCCCAGCAACCTAGAGGCTGCTAATCTGTCCCTTTTGATTGCAGCATCCAGGGCAGGCCTAATGTATTCTGCAGTCTCCTGTCCGGCTGCTAGAAAATTGATCACACAATCTGAAACATGCATGTGCTTAGGGTGTTTTAAAAACCTCTGCAGATTCACAGAGCTGCCAGGTGTAACTCTTGACCAGGGGTAGGCAACCTAAGGCCCGGGGGCCAGATGTGGCCCAATCGCCTTCTCGGGAAGTACCGTGTTTTTACATGAGTAGAATGTGTCCTTTTATTTAAAATGCATCTCTGGGTAATTTGTGGGGCCTGCCTGGTGTTTTTACATGAGTAGAATGTGTGCTTTTATTTAAAATGTATCTGGGTTATTTGTGGGGCATAGGAATTCGTTCATATTTCCCCCAAAAATATAGTCTGGCCCACCACATGGTCTGAGGGACGGGTGGACTGGCCCACAGCTGAAAAAGGTTGCTCTTGCTGATTAGAGCTGAGCAAGGAGGTGGCAGGGTGCCCCCTAGAGTAAAAGGTGGGAATTTTGCCTGTTGCAAAGTCCTGAGCCTCAGTGAGCTCCCACTTCAGTCACAGCAGTTCAAAGCAAAAAATAAAGGAGGCAGGCATACTTGGCCAGGCTGGTTGCCACTGCCAGCTGGCTATTCTAAGTCCAAGTTCAAATACCACACTGGTGCCTCTAGCTGTCATTCTGCCAAAAGATGAGAGCCTGAGATTGAATTAAATAATAGGTAGGGTAGTGACTACCTGTCTTGACAGTGTCATGTGTGAAATGGCTCTCAGGATAGCAGTGAATAGCAGCTGAGCAAGAGGCAGTAATGGTATAAGGCTACAAAAAGCCTAATGTAACAGAATAATTGTTTTCAAGTAACAAAAAGCAACAGTCAACTTTATTCTGCATTAGAAGCCTTGAAAGTGGAGACAACAGCTGGGAAAGGCCAGTAGACTTGCAGTAATGCAAAAGTGAAGGGGACTAAGACAGGCTGCAGGGTCACCAGTTCAAATCCCTGCAAGCATAAGTGTTTCATATTTTCTATAAGTCCACTGTGTTTTCTATTTTATGGGCTGTCTCATGGAATATGGAGCAAACTTGTTTTCTGCTGCTCTAGAGGAGAGGACCCAAACCAATGAATTCAAATGACAAGAAATGAGATTGTGACTAAACATCAGGAATAACTTTCTGACCGTAAGAACTGTTGGGACAGTGGAACGGATTTCCTCAGAAAGTGGTGGACTCACTTTGATGGGAGGTTTTTAAGTAGCGGTTGGATAACCACCTGTCAGGAATTCTTCAGCTGTAATTCTTGCATTGCGCGGCATTAGATGACTCCATACAGTTCTATGATATCGTGGAATGAACTCCACGGGCTCCTCCCTCAAGGGTTAGCCATCCCCAGACATTGCACTTGGAGCTCAGGGCCTCCCCACCAGCAACTTTTGCCGCTGCCTCTGCTTAAGCTGTTCTGCCTCCCGCAAGCTGGCCATGCCAAGAATTCTAGGGCCTGAGGCTGCTCCGCTTCCCCGATCTCCGCCCTGCAACCCCTTTCGCTTTTGCGCCGTGATTGTGTCAGAGCGTAAACCATGAGGTCTGGGGCTGTTTTTCTCACCCGTAGAATACATGAATGTCAAGGCGGCGGCCGGAAGTCTGCAGAGACTCCTCTGCTTTTTCGGGTAACAGGCGGCAACTCCCACCCGCCCTTAAACCCTAAACAGAACCGGAAGCTGGGTCCCCGTGGTCAAGTTATCGTTTTAGTAAATCTATGGCCAACGTCGCCGTCGTGGTCTAGGAGGGGGCGGAGCGGGTCGGCGGTACTTCCGCCTATTGCTCCGCGTCGGCCTTCTGTCCCCCCTCCATCCCGGCATGCTCCGCGCGACTGACGTCTACTACTACTCCTCCTCCCTCCTGCTTGCCTGACTGGCCTGAGCGAGCAAGCGGGCAAGATGGCGGCCGAGGCGGATTCCTGGGGTAAGTCCGACCTGGCCTAGTCCGGCCCAGCGGCGCGTCTCTCTCCCTCCCTCCCCCTTCCTCGTTCCCTCGGCCCAGCCCCGTCTGCTGACGCTGCTTTTCCTCCTTCTCCCGCCACAGACGTGGACTCCTTCGAAGCGCCGGACCCCGTGGCCAGGCGGCTCCTACCCACGCCGGCCGGGGTGGTGGCGGTGGATCGATGGGCCGGCGAGGACGAGGACGACGACGTCAAGGTGGGCAGCGGAGGGGCCCCCACTCAGGCCTGTTAAGAAGCTTCTCCCCTTCCGGCCCCTTGTAGGCCCGGTCGCTATGGAGACGCCTCTGCCTCCCCCCACGACAGGGGTGGGGACTTTGAAGCGGATGAGGGGGGGTCTTCTCCGAGCGGGGGGGGACGTGTTGGATCTGCCTCCCCGTCCTTCCTCCGCGGCCCTCCATATGTCGTGCTGGGTCTCCCGGCTCGGGAAAGGGGCTGATGACTCAGCAGGAAAGGATCCTGTATGTAATGGGGGTGGGGGCTGCTCAGGCCGCCGCCTGCTGGACCGCTTCCGCTTCTGCCATGTGGCGGCCCAACAGGTGCCGGGGCTGCTGCGTGGCTGGTTCGAGGGCTGCTCGGCTAGCGCGGCCTCTCGGCGCCCCCTTTCAGTCCCTTGCCAGTCGTTCCAGGGAGCCCCGGACGTGGAAACCGTTTTCCCAGTCGATCTGGGAGTTTGCCCCCCGCGGGAGAAGCCGTGTGGGACTTGGTTGTGGCTCGGCTTTGGTACTTGCTCATCTAGGGCAGGATTTGGCCCTGGGGCATGTGGCACAGCCAGGGCCAAATGCTTTACGCTGCCTGTACAGTGTGTATGTGAGGAGGGGAGAGCGGGCCCAAGAAGATCTCAGCAAGTTCTGTATGGCCCCGGCCCACTGAATCGGGGTCATCTTTGTAGGGCACCCCGCTTTTTTCTACGGACTTCAGACCTCTTGCCAAGTCCTGCTTCTCTTGCTTGCAGCTGGCTGGGTCCGTTTCGTGGCTTAGGCTGTGGGGCTCTCTTGCTCACAGCCCGCAGAGAGAAAGGCAGGTGGGATTACCCAGCTGTAGCTACCCGCTGACCAGTCAGTATCTAATTACTATATGTTTTGGAAAGAGAGTGAGATCATGAAGGGGAAGGGCATAAAGCTGGGGGCAGCCACCATCTCCTGCACAAGGAAACATTACACGCTGGTGTCCAGGCAAGTGAAATAGTTGTATCAAGCTTGTTCAGACTTCAGGGTAACCTAAGAACATGAAATAGTCCCCCCCCCCAAAGTTTTAGTATCTTTCAGGAGAGGAAAATGCAGCAGTTCTTGTTGAGTTTTGCAGATTTCACCTTAAAAGGAGACAAGACAAAGCATGAAACTGTCAGGCAACTGTACCTTTCTGTGATGTAGGAGGGGGCTTAACAGAAAGCTGGGGAACCATGCAGTGTTTGAGAGGGAGATATTCCTATTGATCAAGCCATTCTTACTGGATTTGTCTGCAACAAAAATCATGGGTGTGCTAAAATTCTTAATGATGGATGGGTTTTTAATATATTTTTGGATTCTCTTAAAACAACCTAGAACAGTAAAATTGTCCATGTCTTGTCATATTGGAGCACAAACTTTGGTGCTTTGATGGAAGTTTAATGTAAGTTAATAACCCTGTTGATGGTTCATGTTTGAGTCTCTTCTGTTCTCTGTTAGCTTCCTCTGATGCAACTACCTTGCCAGATTCTTTCAGAATGAGGATATAGTTTATATATAGTTTATTTCTATAGTGGTCATATTCTTAGAGCTGGAATAACTGTCAGCCATGAATTTGTTTTGTTTTTCTGGGACTACAGCCATGGTTGTATCAGGGGAGCAAATGGACTTTGGGTAGGACCATATGTTCAGCCTTGCCCTTATCAGCCCTGGGCATGGATGGAGGTGTGTCAAGCCAGGCAGAGGGTGTGGCTGTTTGTAGGGTTGCTGCTGAGAAGCTATAGACTCTGGAAATGGGATGTCAGAGGGCCTGTCCCTAGAATATGGCCAGGCACACTAGTTTACTTGTGGGAGATGAGCGACTGCTTGATGTGTGTCATAATCCTGCGGGTAAAAGTAGCCACATTCAGTTTCCTTGGCTTATACTTCAAATATCTGTTGACACTTGTATATTTTGTCAGAAACTTTATTTGCAAAAGATAGGTTGGTCTCTTATCCACACAGAGTGAGTTTTTCAAGGATGCAGAGATGAGTAACTTGTAAATCAGTGCTGTTGATTATTGAAAAAGCATCCCTTGCTACTGTTTCAAAAACAGGTTTGTAAATAACCACTCCTTTGGCTGCAGCAAATAAGAAATTCCAGACAGGGAAGGCAGTTCTTGTTTTATTGTTAGTCAATTGCAGACTGGAAAAATAGTGTGCAAGGGAAGATGATCCAGCTGTGCTATGAGGGACACTGCTGAGCCAATGTGCCATGTGTTGGAGCTGCAGCTCCAGCAGAACTCCTGTGTTCTGGCACTTGCTGGGTGAGCAAAGCACTCTGGACTGGGAAGTCCAGTTCCACCCCTCTTGTTTTTCACTTATGTTGGTAATTAAAGTGTTCTACTTGGAGTTAGCAATTAAGTGTGATGCTTTGTTGCAATTCAAGGCCGGAAGGACCCGAGTCTGCAGCTGAGCTGGCTCCAGTGAGATGCAGAGAGGCCATCTTGCAGCAGCTATATTAGCTTAAGGGTGCTGTCTTAAGATGTCTTTGGTGGAAATAGCTAAGCAGCTGATGGCTGGCTTTAGCACTCCGGTTGAGGGCTCCTCCCTGGAACAGCATCCAAACAGGGCGAAGTTCTATA
The DNA here is from genome assembly GCF_965207765.1 of Zootoca vivipara. Classification (NCBI taxonomy): domain Eukaryota; kingdom Metazoa; phylum Chordata; class Lepidosauria; order Squamata; family Lacertidae; genus Zootoca; species Zootoca vivipara. The sequence goes on along the minus strand of NC_142596.1, from coordinate 27,104,845 downwards.
GCTTTTTACACTGTGGGAATGTTTCTCATTTTCCAAGGAAAACTTACTTTTTGTCCTTGGAAAAACAACATTTGAGTGGGTCATACTGGCTGAGCTTGGCCTTAGTTGAGAGTCCATCTCTCAGTTCCTGTAACTCTTAAGAGTGGGAGCAGTGAGGCTCTTAAAGAGCAGAGTCATAATTCTACCAGCTTCCCTTGCATATGGCCTCAGTGATCTGAAGTGGTGGAAATGAACCTGGCCACTTCAGTGGTAAGCCTGGTACCAAGTTTTCCACTCGGGTTCCAAAGACTGCATTGAATTATTTGAAAAAGGATCTAGTGTTGGGGTCAGGGGCTGCTGCATTGGGCATGATTGCTGACAACCAGTCTACCTACTCTTTCCCCCATCTAGGATAACTGGGATGATGAGGAAGAGGAAGAAGAAAAGGAGGCAGATGTAAAGACAGGTGAGAAATATGGCGAGGGGCGGGACTCTGCTCCTTTTGTGGGGCAGGAGGATGCTGGTTGTGGCTTGGGCAGCCTTATGCATGTTTCCTGCAGATGGGATTGGATACCTATGGATGATGTGTGGGTAGCAGTTCTTGTTCTGAATCCTTAGCACTGAAAAATAAAATTGAAGGAAATAATGTTGTGCCCTGTTTGCAGAACCCAAAGTTTCAGAAAAGAAGAAAATAGCAGAAAAAATAAAAGAGAGGGAAAAACTGCAGAAGAAAAAGCAAGAGGAGATTAAAAAAAGGGTAAGGCATTTCTGAGATAGGAGAGGGTGGAGATCCTATTTCCTGCACCAAATAAATTTCAGTGCCTTGATTAAGTTTTACCTGCCCTTTTGTCTTGTTAAGGAGTGAGCCCCAAAAGCCTTTGCCTATGAGGATGTCAAAGAGCTGGGGGTGGGAAATACTTTTCTGAGTTAGCAAAGGCCAGCTCTGTCCACACAGTGAGATCTTTGTCTGGATGTTCCAAATTTGTCCAGTGAGGTCACACTGAGCTGCTCCAGTTGCTGCTGCTTTGAGTGAGTTGCTACATGTGTAGCTGTCCCAAGTCAGTTCCCTCTGCTTGTATGTAGATAACCTGGTGAGGTTAGCTTTAAGAGGCACCCTCCAGCTCCCCAGGTGAACATGACTTCTCTGAGGGGAACGCCCTTGATCTTGCTGCTGGGATTTGTAGTGTTGTATCTTGCTTAAAGACCAGACACAACAACAGAAAGTATAGGCAAACTTGATTATAATTGCAAAAGAAAGTGTTTTGCAGCTAGCAGAAGAAACCAAAAACTGCAAGAAGTTTTCATAACTGCCAGCTGTCACACTGGGTAAATAGGGATGACCACCCTGAGCACTACAGGGGTCTTGTGGGTGTTTAAAGGCCCCATCTTGATGCTGCTGAGGCCTCTTTCCAGGCTCCAATAAGGAGGGAAGGGGTGTTTGTATTTTAACCAAACTATATTGACTTTAGAGCAGGCATAGGCAAACTAGGCCCCCAGATGTTTTGGGACTACAACTCCCATAATCCCTGACCACTGGTCCTGTTAGCTAGGGATGATGGGAGTTGTAGTCCCAAAACATCTGGAGAGCTGAGTTCGCCTATGCCTGCTTTAGAGGTATTTTATCTTGTTTTTCATCACTGTTGTGCCTGGTAATGGACACAAATAACTGAAGAGGTGTGCATGCACACAAAGGCTCATACCAATGACAAACTTAGTTGGTCTCTAAGGTGCTGCTGGAAGGATTTTTTTAAATTTTGTTTTGACAAATAACTGAATGATCGAAAAGCTAACTTGTGCAAAAAGGGGGGTCCATTTGACCCTGTAGAAGCAGTGTTATTACAGTCTCACATGACTATCCATTTCTAGTACTGTAATACCTAGGGGATTAAAAAAACATTTTGCTTCATACTGGACTCTGCAACTTTTGCTATGTTGTTGCTTAGTTATATATATAAACATTAGCAATTATTTTGAAGTTTCACTGTTTTAAATATAGTTGAGTAAAGCAAGAGTTAAACCTGTTTGTGGTACTCCTGCATGCTCAACTCAGTGGTCAGATTTTCTTCAGAAGGGGTGTTCATGTAAGGACATTAAAGATGCAAAATATTCCCATTGTATGCTCGCTATATGAATGCCAAGCTTGTAAAGCCCACATTAAGCAGCATTGACAAAAGAGCTGCTGCACATAATTGATCTTGATTTTATTACTTCTTTCAAGTTAGAGGAATCGGAAGAATCTAAAGAACTTACGCCAGAAGAACAGTCAGCAGAAAAACTACGGCTGCAGAAATTGCAAGAAGAGGCAGACCTTGAGTTAGCAAAAGAAACCTTTGGTAAGTGTTAAGAGCCTGCTGTGGAGACATGTATAGAATACACAAGGATGTTCTGTTGTCACATTTGCCACCAGGGAGCCTGATACTTGAAATCGGGTGGGTGGGTTTGCTCCTCACTTCTGGGCACCACAGAAATGTAATTGATTTTTGCCACACTGTCTCCAACACCACTTCGATCAATTGGGTGTTCTTTCTACAGGTGTAAATAGCACGTGTGGAATAGATGCCATGAATCCATCTTCCAAAGATGACTTCACGGAGTTCGGCAAATTGTTAAAAGAGAAAATTACACTGTATGAGAAATCCCTATATTATGCTGGTTTTTTGGAAGCATTAGTTCGAGATGTATGTATTTCACGTAAGTATGTTTATCACAAATTTGCACTCTGTTCTTCTAAACATGTGGAAGAGATAAAATGGGGATCAATTGGGAAAGGCTGGGTGGTCAGGTGGGGTTAAGCTGGTGTTCTTAGTCTGTATAATACGTCCTGTGCTGTTACGAAGACTGTTACAAACTGCAGCGCTTTGGGCTTATTTGTGACATATTTTACACTTGGCTCCCCTTCTACTCCGTTTTGCTGTTTTTCGTAACAGTCAACATCCTTGTGGCATTTTAGTTAGTCCTAATCAGCATTGCCTGAGGGTTTGGGGGATCATAATCTCTATTTTCTCTATTTACTGTAATCTCTATTTACATTTATTTACATGGCCACCTAAAATATTTCCTGTGATTGGGTTGTGCCACTATGATCAGCCTTGTCCTTTGTATCTCTGTCACAGCAGCTGGGAGACTTAAGGGGTTTTCCTTTCAGAGATCATGAGAGCTTGTGAGCAATTGCTTATTTCATCTGTCTCCTGTTTTCCACTTACACGCAGCATAAGGAAGAGCCACCTTGACCTGGGAATATTGACCCAGGGCTGCCTACCCTGCTTGGCAGAGGGGTCTTTTTCAGCTCTGCATTTGAGGTGCTTGTAACCTGGAGATGGCAGAGGCTGAACTTGTGGCCACAAGCATCTGAACACCCACAATGCTTTGCTATTAAGCTTCAGCCCTTCTTTCCCTTGGCTTCTTTTCATTCTGTCTGAAGCATTTTTTTTCCTGAAAGGGGCTTTCTGTGGAGATCTAAAATGCCACACTTGTTTTGTAAATAGGAATCCCGTTATTCAGTAAAAGAAACAAACTGGGTCCAGTGCTTGGAAAGCCATATGAATGACCCTCCTTAACTGTGCTTTTATTTCCAATTTAGTGGAAGTTGATGACTTGAAAAAGATCACAAATTCCTTGACAGTGCTATGCAGCGAGAAGCAGAAACAAGAGAAGGTACGTCTTGAGCATATTTACTTTGATAATGCTTGTGTTGGGTGCCCTCTAGGTGAGGGGTCAGCAAGGTTTATCTTGCCTGGGCCGGTTCGGATTGTGCACCCGCGATTTTCAGCGTGTTGCGGCACCACGGAAGCAAGTTCCCACGTCACACCAATTTAGTGCAGCGCACGGGTAGGCAGCTGGATTTGGGTGTGGCTCGTGGGCTGATCAAACGGCCTCTGTGGGCCGTTTCCGGCCCCTGGGCCTTAGGTTGCTGACCCCTGCTCTGGGTGATGCCTAGCTTCTGTAGAATGCTTCTTTCCAGTGACCTTGGTAGCATTCAGTTCTTACAACTTTGTAAGTTGTTAATCCAACTTTCCCCAATTGGGTGCCCTTCAGGTGTTGTCGGACTCCCAAGTCCCCCTCATTCCCAATGGCTTGGGATTATGGGAGCTGTAGTTCCGTGCTATGGTCCATGGGGTCACGAAGAGTCGGACACGACTAAACGACTAAACAACAAAGTTCCATACATCTGGACCATGCCAGATCAGGGAAGGATTGGAAGCATTGATGCTAGAACTCTTTGCCATCTCCCTCTTACCATGTGCATCTTTGCAATACCTATGCTGAAGCACCCCAAGATTGCCATGTTTAATGTGTTCAGTTTCTCGATTCTCGTTGCCCAATTAAATCCATAATTTTTCCTGGTGAAACACAGTACACACATAGTCAGTAGATGATACATAATACCGTGTTTGACTACCTCTTTCTCTATGAAAGAAAATCCAAGCAATGCCCATTCTTTTATTTGTAAACCACTTTGCGGGTGGTGGGTTTGTTTTTAAGAAACGAGTGGCATATAAATTGCATGAAATAAATACGGTAAATCATATTCTGTGTTTATAGAAAGTGCTGCTCTCTCTTCACTAATTGAGGGGAGGGATGCTGAGCCTGGGATTTATTGATCCCTTCCTAAACTGCTTCTGTCTTTCCCACAGCAAAACAAAGCCAAAAAGAAGAAAAAGGGGGTGGTGCCAGGAGGTGGTTTAAAAGCGACTATGAAAGATGACCTGGCAGACTATGGTGGTTATGACGGTGGCTATGTACAAGACTTTGAAGACTTCATGTGACATTTCTTCTCCCTCCTGTTGTCTTTCTGTTGCCCATAATCCCTTAAATGTGTAGCACAACTTCTTTCCTTTAAATTCTGCCAAATGCTACAATCAAAAAAGGGCAGTATATTTGTGCTGTTGGGTTACCTTGTCGCCACTCAGCTGCTGAAGCATTGGGATGCCCATCTCGATGCCATGGGAGTACAATTATGAGGCTCAATTGCTTAATCATAGGAAATAATGGAACTTTGTTCATGTTTGACTTCATAGCAGCAGAAGCAGCACTGAATTGGAAACTAATTAATTTCAACAAGGCCAAAATTGTATTCTTACCAGCACAGTTTAGTCATAACAGCCTTAACTGTACCTCTTCCACTGACTACCCAGACAACAAAAGCAGTTTGCAGCAAGGGGGCATGGTGTGTATTTAGTATTAAAAATGGCTTTTATCTATTAAACTAGAGCTTGAGGTGTTTCATTAGGTTGGCAAATGGCCTGAGGGAGAAGATTCTGCACTTGGACATCGGAGCTTTTGAAAGCAGCAAATAACCCTTTCTTTGGGTCAGAACAGAGGCTGGTTCTGTTGCATTGGGCAGGGGGAACTTGTGGCTTAAGTCTAAGCAGTTTAGTTTATACACATTTTTTTCCTGACTCTTTGGGAGAATTCTTTGTCACCAGGTGGTGGCTTTAGTTGAGCTCTCACAAGACTTTGCTGTTTTTCATTTTTTTCATTTACAGGAATCCTGCTTAGCAAATTGCAACAGTTACGACAGTTGGGCAAATTGTTATGTTAACAATTATGACATCTGCAATGTTTTATAAAAGCAACTAATTTAATAAAATCACTATTGTGAGGACTGAGAGCTTTGGTTTGGCTGTGATTCCACCTCGGGCAAGAACTGTTGCTGGATTTAGCTGTAGGCAAGGTGTATTGGGGTGAGGGGCTAGACAGGTGGGCAGGCATGGTTTGGGGAAAATAGCTCGTGTCCAGAGATACCCCTGCTTTCTAGGGTTAAAAGGCTGTTATTTAATCAGGTGCTTATGGGAAGATTTATTAATTTTAATTCACCAAAAAGCAATAAAAACCATCAACCTGTAAGAGGTTGCCATTTTTTCTTTCTTCCTATCACTTACGGTTTGCCCCCACTAACAGCTACAACAAGCTTGCAAATGGATATGTATTTGAGGAGCAAGCAAGAATTGTAGTCAAGCAAAGATTTCTTTCCCCAAAAGAGCTTCTTTGGCTCACTATATACCCCAACTACAGGGAGCCTTGGGACACAGGTGGCGCTGTGGGTTAAACCACAGAGCCTAGGGCTTGCTGATCAGAAGGTCGGCAGTTCGAATCCCCGCGACGGGGTGAGCTCCCGTTGCTCAATCCCAGCTTCTGCCAACCTAGCAGTTCGAAAGCATGTCAAACTGCAAGTAGATAAATAGGTACCGCTACAGCGGGAAGGTAAACAGCATTTCCGTGCGCTGCTCTGGTTCACCAGAAGTGGCTTTGTCATGCTGGCCACATGACCTGGAAGCTACGCCAGCTCCCTCGGCCAATAATGCGAGATGAGCGCCGCAACCCCAGAGTCAGTCACGACTGGACCCAATGTTCAGGGGTCCCTTTACCTTTACAGGAAGCCTTGTAATGTTCTGTAGGCTTCACACAAGTAAACACTGCCATAGCTCAAAGCTATATTGGTGACTTTAGAAACACACAGCAAAACATGGAAGACCATTTCTATAAACACTCCTCCCTCATTTAACTACCTTCCTACCGACAAAAATGCACTTTATAGAGTGGTACCTTGACTTACAATCCGTAAGACAATCCGTTCCGCAGCCGTCTTCGTAAGCACCCGTTCTGCGCATGCGCGAAGCACAATTCCACACTTCTGCGCATGGCGCGCGCGGCAAAAAGACTTCTGGGGTTGTCTACTTCAGAAGTCAAGTCGTTCAGTTGTCGAGATACCACTGTAATTTAAATACTGCACCAAGACCATCACACAATGCCACTGTTGTTGATGCTCTTTTGTTCTAAAAGATAGCCAACACCAGTGCCCGGCTGTTACTAAGGAACAGCTTTACAGAAATGAGCAAGAGCAGCTCTTGCACTGGAGTCGTAAGGGTTAGAGGAGCTCCGCACTCTCAGATAGTGCCTGCAAGTTTCTATGACACTCCACCTACCTTTGAGAACGTTAAATTATACACAACCAGGGAAAACTAGGTATGGCAAAGTTTATACCATATGTTCAATATTAAATCTGCACAAAAATTATTTTTATACAGCAAATGGTTCTCCAATAATCATATCATCCAGCAATATGCAAGGGGGAGAGGTTACTGAAGAGAAAGCCCGCCCTCAACGTTTTGTAACCCAGAAACAGCTACAGTTTCAAGAGCCAGCTTAGTTTTTAAGTAACCTCTATATTCAACACAAGGATTCCCAGAGAGAAAAGCTCTCCTAATAAAAAGTTCTAACTTCAACTGTCAAATTTACTCGAAACCAACCCTGAGGTTAATTATTCCTCACCATTTCATGCAATTAATTATTGTTGTTGTCTGCTTTGTTGCACGTTTCAGATACTGAAACAAATCTAACCACTTCTGCACAAACCCCTGCCTGTACTGACCGGAGTTTCCTACAACACCAGCAACGGCTCTGGCTCTTCTTTCTTCCAAGCATTGTCTAGTTGGCCAGCAGGTCCTTCAGACAACAGCCTGTCTGAGCATCTTTTAGAAGCGTGTTGACTACGTCATAGAACTGGTTGTCATAAGCCAGCTTGTAATACACGTAGATGTCATCACAGTAGGTCAGCAACCGCTTCAGGTTTTTCAGAGCAGGCTCATTGCCTGTGTGCTGCTTGAACCTGGAACAGAAGGTAACAGAAGGGTTAGACATAAGCCTCATCCCCCCACTCTGCCCTCTGACAATATCCCGCTTCTACCTACCAGCTAAGTGTAGCAAGGGAGAAAGGTGTTGCCCTTTGGGACAAAAAGGTGCCCAGTGGAGGAAGAACTCCACTTTCAGTACAAACAGTATGAGTTCATCTTACCGGGGGGGGGGGGGGGTTCCAAGGGTCCTATATAAACCTTGGAACTGCTCCTGTGTCAACCTGGAGTGGGCCCTGCTTCCCAAGCACAGCAGAGAGCTTAAAAGCTCTGCTTTGCTTGCATTTCAACTTGCAGGATTGCAACCAGCAACCTTCAACCAAGGATTAGAGTGAGGATCTTGACTACAGAAAGCCTGATTTGGGGAATGTCTCCCACTGGGAGAAGTGGGGTGCAAATGGTTCCCTTGGACTCACTTCCGGGCTATTTCCTCAAAGGTGCTGGTCTTGAGCAGGCCACGCTGCTTGTACTCCTCCAGGTAGCTGAAGTCTCCCTTCAGAATCACATGCTGATACAGGACCTCAGCCCAGTCTGGGATGAAGTCGTAGGCCTCAGCCACAATGGCAGCCTGGGGAGAGACGGAAGAGAAATGCCAGCTGACATCATCCTCCCAGGAATGTGCAGTGTCCTTCCATCAATAGGGCACAACAGGCTCTTGTGATGGTGCCTGGCATCCTTACCTGGTAGAACCTGGGCAGGGACATGATACACTCCAGCAGGCTCTTCCTGCTCAGATTGATCAGCTTGGTTCTGTGGCTGCTGTTCAGGAAGTGGAGTTGCAGGGTGATCAGCTTTGTCAGCTTGTTGCAGCGCAAGGACTGGCGCACACAGAAGTCCTAACAGAAGGGAGTCAAAGATGCACGGATGAAGCTGAGTGTGCTGCAACTGCCTTCCCTCCTCCACACCCACACTTGCAAACATCTCACTGGTCACAGCCCTCTTCACACATCTGATGCCACCTCTGTAACTCTACAGGACACATCAATCCCTGAAGCAAACACAAACAAGGCCCTGCCGCTCGCCTTTCCACCTTCACTCAGTCCCACTCCCATCTTGCCTTGGAATAGCTTTCTGCAGCATCTATGTAGAGGGTCAGGGCTTTCATCAGGAGCTTCTTCAGAGTGGGCACATCCTGCAGGCACTCCTCTGAAAAGGAAAGAGGTGGTGAATGCCCTCATGGCGTGAAGGCAAAAAATACAGAGGACCAAATGCCAAATCCAGAGGGAGGGAAGAGAGGTAGCAAGTGAACCAAAGATGTATCCACCAAAGCCAATGCAGGCACCTCAGTGAGGGCTCAAATGATAGGAGGCACAAAGCAAGCAGATTATGCCTTTCATTAGATCAACCTAGGCTGATTCAGGGCAATGTGTACTTTCAGGTATAGGCCTCCCTAATGCCAAGTTTTAAACTTGCTGTGGCTCAACTGGCCTTTGTGGGTTTTTTCAGAAATTTAGCCATATCATACATGTGAGGGGGAAAGAGTACAGAGAGCCCCCCCCCCCATCCTGAGGAGCAGTTCCTCCACCAGCAGCGGCGCCAGCGGGGAGGGGGAAGAGTCCAGTGAGGAAGGAGTAGAGAGGAGACGGGGCTCTGGCAGGATAACAGAGCCTCTGCTGCATGTGGGAGAGGAAGAGAGAGAGGGAGAAGAGGGGGAGAAGGAAAACATGGAAAGGAGACCCTTTTCCCCTCCGGTTCCGGAATTACGCAGGAGGAAGCGAGGGAGGAGATTTGGGGTGCCCAGACTCTTATGTTGGAAGAAGACGTGAAACATGCCATTCCAGGGTTCTGGGTCTGACTGAGAGCATGTGTCGTGTATAGCTCTAGCACTATAAATAACCTGCACTTAATAAAAGCATGAAAAGGCAAAGGTCTGGAGAGTCGTTACTCTAGAGTAGTCGCAACGCATCCCCTGTGACAATACACCTTACTGAACAGATTCCCCGTGCTAAATTTCATACCGCTAGGATGAACAGTCAGTTTTATGGCCTATAGAATTTTGGGGTCTAGAATGATACAGTTGCTACCTTGAACTATGGAGCTGCTCTTGTGGTTCCATCACATCTTCTTCTTTACAAGAGATGAATAAAGAACCTCTCCATCACACTGCCGAAGTGCCAGATGAGCCCCAAGAATACAGAGACTGCCCATCTACCCACCGCCGCCACTTGTATGGCAACTTACCCCACAGCTGGGATTCAATGAGCTTCAGCTGGGTGTTGGCTGCGGCCTCGTGGTTCTCCCCAATCTCTCGGCACATGCTGAAGCAGAGGGCAATCATGTTGTGCTTCTCGCTGTCCCCCGGGCGATAGCGCTTGATGTAGTCCAGCAGAGCTGTCTTGAGGGTCCCACTCTGCCAAAGTGGGAGGGAGGAAAGGAGTGGATGTGACAAAAGAGGAGCTGAGAAAGCTTGCAGCTTAGAACAGGGGAAACTAGAGCTCTCAGGCAGACGCCCCCCCCCTCCAAAAAACAAAACAAAAAAACAGTGTATTTAAAAAGGATTAGAGGAGCTGGAGCTACAAGTGTTAAGAAAAGGAATGGCTGCATTTAAACAAGTGAGCGAGAAAAAGCCACTATGAAAGGAGAGTTTTAGCTTTATGGCTTTACTATAGCAGGGACATTCTGGAGTAGGGATGCTGGAATGATTTGGCAAGAAGGTAACAAATGGGAAGACTGAAGGCACTGCGGGGCAAGCAGATTTTAGAACTGAGAATGAGCCTTCAGATAAATACTTTGAGCTGCATACAACTGCCACCTGTCCCAGGCCAGTCAAGTTCCCTTCAGAATAAAGAGCCAGCACATATCCTGGCTTCAACCTCCCTCCCTTGGATCACTCAGGATGATGATCCCCATGTGATGTGTGTGTGTGTGTGTGAGAGTGTGTGTGTGTGTGTGTGTGTGTGTGTGTGTGTGTGTGTGTGAGAGAGAGAGAGAGAGAGAGAGAGAGAGAGAGAGAGAGAGAGAGAGACTAAACTTCATCCACATCCTGCTGAAAATAAAGGCTTCAGACTCAAATGACACATTTGCATTTGGATTCCCTCTATTGTCCCTCTGATGGAAGGGTTGAAACTCTTTAGAAAGGATGAGGCAGATTTGCATCTCCTGCACTCACCGGATCCAGCTTTTTCCTCATGAGCACCTCAAAGTAATGCTTCTCGTGCAGCAGGTCAAAGATGTAGGTCATTTCGTTGTATCTGCCGATGCCAGTGAGAAGCCGAACCTTTGGTAGGAAGAAGAGATAAGAACTTGTACAGCAAGGCAGGCAAAAGGGCCTCACTCTGTGTCATCATGCACACTGAGGTAAGCCAGGTCATGGCAGCCGCCAGCACCCCTCCTTAGGGGGCACAGCAGAAGTCTGTGGAAGGTTAACGATCAGCCATTTCCAATGGCTGGTCAGGGGAAAGCAAAGGCAACTTCCCTACCAGGCCAGGGGAAGCCAATGAAGGTTGCACATGCTGCTTCTTATAAGAGGAGCTACTTGTTACTTGCTAACATCAATGCAGAGGACAGAAGAGCATGGACCATCTGTGGGAGTCACATTTCCCACAAATAGGGCAGCTTTAGAGCAGTCATTTACCACAAGGCCATATTCTTCGTTGGGTGCCAAATGCTCCTCTGTGAGCAGCCGGGCAGCTTGCAGAACCCGCGTGATCCCTTCCATGTGACAGGTCAAGCTGAAGCAGTTGTGGGCCAAGATCAGCAGCTCTATAGCTGAAAAAGGAGGAAATCAGCAAGCACTTTTTTTTTTTGCACTTTTGCAGGTGCTCTCCAAGACAACAATGGAGACCCCCTCCCCTCCCCTCCCCACCCCGATTTAAGTTTCTCCCTTGGCCAAAGATTTGTGGCATCTGGTCCCTCAACTGCAAAGCAGAACAACAACTGTCACTTTCACATACACTGGATGGGGACAGCAGCTCTCGGAGGCAAAAGCTCCTCAGCTGCTCATAGACAAAGCCTGTTCCCTGCCTTGAGGACAGTTAGGTGAAGGCCACTCCCTTCCCCCCCCCCCCCAGAATTGCTAAATGCTCCTTTATGAAAGGCTCCAGCAAAAACCTGTACTACTGCAAAGACAGATGGAGAATGGCAGCATGTGGGTCAAACCCTTCACGACCACAACTCCAGCTTCCTGGCATCAATGAACATGATCGGGGGTGGGGGGGGTGTGCATTTTCCAGATGCAAACCACACAAAGACAGCAAACAGAAAAAAGGGCACGAGAACCCTCCTCCTGAGACCTAACCCTACCTATGTTTATGTAGAAGCATAGTCCCAAGAACCTGAGTAAGATCTGAATTCAAGTAAGCAGGCTTTGGATCGCAGCCTTAGCCATGCAGCATGCTAGTGTGCTGTTACTGGATGTTTAATCCCTGGCCAAAAAGGATCCTCCACCCGCCCATCACTGACTTACTGCAGGCAAGTTCCCCGTGCGGCACAGATGAGATCTTGTCCAGTAGCTTCATGCCAACCAACGTGTGGTCCTGGCACAGTTTAGCCAGCTGCAGGAATGTCTGGCTCTCCTCTGCTGGGTTCAGAATTTGCTTTTGTTCTGTATATACAAATGACATATTGGTGACAGGATATTCTCCAGCTGACAGGGGGAAGGGGAAGAAACAGCACCGCCTCCACTCTTGCCCAAACCCAATCCTAGGAGTCTTTCTGCCTCCCCACAAGTTATAGGATTATTTTCCTTGGTCAATAACAACAAAGCAGGACTCACTGCCTTTCCCTTGCAAAGGGGCTAGCAGCTCTCGGGTGACTTCCTCGGCCACAATCTCCGCCACGGTTTCCAGCTCCATTCCCTGGGTAGTGACAAAGGCCTGGGCTTTTTTGCACCTGTCCGGCTGCTGAGAAGACAGGATCACCCGAAGCACCTTCTCGGAATCGTGGGCAGAGATCTCACTGAAGGGGCAGCCCAGTTCCTGCAAAAGACCATGGGGAAGTCTTACGTCTGGGATCCTGAGGAGCCTCATCCTCAAAAGGCCCCTTAGTGCCATGCTGGCAGGCAAGGCCCCCACTAGAGAGATCCCACGACTCCCATCACTGCAGCACAATGGCTGCCCCTCCCCAGTTCCCAACCCGCACGCACCTTGGACAGCTCAAACAGGCAGAGGACCTGCCGGCAGTAGTTCCGCCCGTGGACACATTCCGCCAGCAGGGCCTGCAGGCTGCCCACCACCTCGCTCTCTGGGCCTGGACCTCCCACAAAGGACGAGGACTCAAGGCTTGAGGCTGAAAAGGAAATGGAGACTCTGAGTAGCAAGGAATGAGTAGGCTGAGCAGGATGTTTGGGCAGGGGGAGAAGACAAGGCTGGAGATGGACAGGGCAAAACTGGGAGGAGAAAACCAACAGTGGGTGGGATAAGGGCACATTTCATGCTCTTCTGAGCTCTGGAGGCTAGAGATTTTCAAACACAGGGATTCTTTAGCTGTGATTCCTATATTGCAGAGGATTGGTTTAGATGACCCTTTGGGTCCCTTCAACTCTACACTGCCATGATTCTATGACAAACTTGAGCATTGGAAATGCTCAGTCATTCTCAACTGATCAGCTGCCACCCTCCCTTCTCCCCCCCCCCAATTTTTGAAGGAAAAACATTGCAGCAGTTTTGAATGCTATGAATACTAACCTACATTTCTAAAGAACGGGCAATAACAAGACCCACAAAATGGCAGAGAAAGGAAGAAATGGCCTAGGAGAATCCTCTGTGGACTCCTGAGGAGAGATGCTTTTGTCCAATTTGCAGCTCCAAACACTCCTGCTACTTACTGCTCAGAGATTGTTTCTTTGAAGAGTCCTCTCCCCCTCCATGATTCTTGTCCTTCACCTCCTCTCTGTCTCTCGCTGCAAGGATGGCATGAACCTCTGGGTGAAACTCACTCGGAAGGGCTTCTCCAGAGGCCAGCGCTCTGCAGTGCAAGACTAGCAAGACATCTCGACTGTAGAAGTTAAAGTACCGGCAAACCCGGCTGGCCTCATGGATGCTCCCCTCGTCCAGCAGGCGCCCAACCAGAAAGCTCAGCGATTCCACATCAGCTGCAGAAAGTGTAGCTTGCAAGGATGCATTGTGCGAGGGCAAACCCTCCAGCTGCAAGTACTTGGGCACGTTCAAGGCAGCCAACTTGGAAAATGAAAACTCCTTGGCTAAGGAATCAAAGGACACTTCACCGCTCATAGAAATCTGGTGTGAAAATCTGTGCTTGGCCTTCTCAGGGCCCTGGTTCAAAGTCTGCTGAGCAATGCGGCAAAGCCAGATTTCTTTCTCGATCCCTTCCAGCTCCTGAAGCGGAACTGGATCGCTTTTGGCTAACCAGTGGCCAGCCAAGGTCAGAAGAAGTTGCCTCTCCAAGATGCCAGTTGTTCTCCCCTCATCCAAGGACTCCGACAGAAGGTCTGCCTGAGCTAAGAAGAAATTGGAGGCCACTTGGGTTGAGATGGCATTTCTCACATAGTTTTCGTGGCACTTTTCCCAGAACTCGAGCCTTGTCCGCTTCTGAGGCCAGTGTCCAATTTGTTGCAAGAGGTGAATATTCTGGAGGACCTGCAAAACACACAGAAGATCTAGGGATTCTCAGCTCCATCTTTCCATGACAACCAATGAAAGGAAGCTGAACTAATGATTCACCAGCTATGGCCATTCGTCGATAGGGAGACCCTGGCTGCAACTCCTGTTTAGACAACATGGGACTGCTCTTGAGAACTGTGTGGAGATGGAAGATAGTGACAAATGTAGCTGCTAGCATCCTGATGGGCCTGATGGCTCAAGAACATGTACCACCAGCTTTGAGACCTGCGCTGGTTGCCTGATTATTACCGGATACAGTCCAAGGTGATGGCTTTGACAAACACCTCTTCCCCTCTCACTGCCCCACAACAGGAAACTACAAGCACCTCATTCTTGGTCCCCAAGTTCCCTTACTTGCTCATTTGTAAGGCAGCACCAGATCTGGAACCGAGCCACCAAAACTAGGGGCTGAGTCCGATAGATGGGAAAGCCACATTCTAAATCTGCCTTGGTTGAAGATGGAAAATAATCAACCAAAACATGAGTTGTCAAAAGGTTGGCGCACCTCTTGAATTACCACATTGTCCACAGGCAGCTCTGCCAGCTCTGCCACCTTCCGTGCTATTAGGAAAGAGCTTTGGTCCTGCAGCTCCTCCAGAATTCTTCTGCACTCCTTCTGGAAATTCTCTGGGGTGTAACTGCTCAGAATGGCACAATCAATGGAGACAGGAGAGTCCTTCAAGGTGAAGCTGAGGGCACTCAGCTTCTTCATATCGGGCCCTAAGCACAAAAGCAGCACAAAAAGAGACAGGTACTTAACTGGATTGTCTGTGCTTTAATGACGCAGCCTTTTCTGGAAAGGGGCAAAGGGGATCCCCATCAAGCTGCCCATGCTGTGGCCCTTTGCTGAGCAACACTTTTGGCAGAAGTGAAGTGGAGGGCAACGAAGGGAGGCCTAGGAAGGGAGGCCTTTTCGGCTGCAGAACCCCAACTAGGGAAGGCCCACTTGGCATCCATATTTTTATTTTATTTTAGACACCAGACCAAAAACCTTCTTGCTCACCCCAATGCTTTTAAATTGCTGAAGTGCTGCTGTTACTTCTAATTCACTAGTTTAGTCCCATGTTTTACTTCTTCTATCTTTAACGTTCACAAGCCAACCTGGAATCATTTTAGATGAAAGGTGGTATAAAAATGAAGCAGAAGACAACCATCTCTCATGCAGATCAGTCTCTGCCTTTCTAAGCAGCACTGAGGATGCACATGACAAAGAGAGTAGAGACTGGGTTTCCCAACATGCCAAGGACACATGTCCCAACATGCTTTCACACATGTCTAGCCCTTTTTCTGGTCTTCCAAACCTCCTGGATTTCCTTCCTATTTCCATGCCCCGGAAACCAATGAGTTGACTACACTTAAAAGCAGAATGAACTCAGCAGCTGATGCTCCTTTACTACCACCTCCCGAGGGCTCGTGTCAGGCACTGAAAGCAGATTTCAAGAGGAAGTCTTGGCTGTGCAGGTAACAAATTACTGACAGGGAACCAAAGGAAACTGTCCTTACCATTAGGAAGAACGGTGTCCGTATCTGCAAAAAGCTGAAGGACCTTTCCTAGCTCGTACTGAGTCCTGCACTGCTGGAGCATCAGCTCAAGAAGAAATGAAGCCTGCGACACCAGCCAGGGTACAGGTAAGAGGAGAGGTGGACCTTCGAGTAGGGCTTGCAGCTGTGCAAAAGTCATTTTGAAAGTTATCCAAGTGCCAAAACATGCCTCTTCCCCAACCCTCTCCTTCAGCTCTCTGACAAATTAAGCCAACTTGTACAATGCAAAGCTGTAGTATGGTAGGGAACTGGGAAGGATGCATCCAAGGAAGAAGGGTGGGGAGCCATACATGTGTGTCCGCATGCTCAAACAATCCTTCAACTGGAAAAATTAAACCTCACACACTCAAGAGAAGACCATGCTCTAGCCTAGAGATGCTAGCTACCTCTGTAATTAAAGAGTTGGTTTCAAAAGCTTCAGCAAGCAAAGGGAAGGGTCTGCTTACTCTTGAAATACTGGCTTGGAATGCAAGGAGTCTGCTCTGCGCTTCGCTGTAGTTTCTGTAGTCCATGCACAACTCATACAGCTCCAGGATCATCAGCAAAGGGGAGTCCTGAATAGATTGATGCAAATTTATGTTCAACATTCTTCACAAGTGTTGCACCATTTATTTAAAAATGCACCTCTGACATTGAACCCCCCCCCCTCCGCCAATCTAGCTCCTGAGGCTCTGAAAGTGTAACCACAGCAAGGGGCAGAAATTGGGCCATTTCCCTTCCTTAACTTGGAATGGAGGGTTCATTTGGGCTGCTCCATGTGCAGTCTCCATGTCTCTTGAAGCTTTCAGTTTGAAGAAATCACACACACACACACACACACACACACACACAGGAACCCTTGTTGCATTTATTTTCAAAGGCATTCTAGAAAATGTGAAGAAGCACAAGTTAAACAAATGGGAGTTGCATGCTGGGGCGGTTTCTGGTGCACCCAGCAGAGGCAGCCCAAGTAATATCAGGTAAAGGGACTTATAGAGTTACCTTCAGAAAGAACTGAAAGCCACGAAGAAGAGTTTGGATTTTCTGCCTCTGGAGAAGTGTCTGCCAGAGGGTGGCCAAGTCCTGAAGATCCCATTCATGGGTTTCAGCCGAGTCTTCCAAATAGTCTGTCACTTGGGCAGTGGTGGAGCTATCCAAGGAAGTTATGAGCCAAACACAGAGGCAATGGATAATACTGGTGTCCTTCCAAACAGGTGGATGTGGCCAGAGAGGAGTGGGAAAGAGGTAAAGAAAGTTAGATACAAGGAGGAAGTGATCCACCTTGAGGAATGTACTTGCAAATATTTCTAAAATATCACACTGATGCTATACATACGGCCTACGGAAATAAATCAACAACAGAAGCACAGGGCCATCCTCAGAGGATTCTTACCTGGAAGCATGCAGCAAGCACGCTCAGGATGGGAGCCTGGTGTTTCACAGCTTCACTCAGAAGGCAATGCCAGGGACGCGGCTGCTCCTGACACCAAAGGAGAATGCGGACAAGATCACTGGTGTGGGTGCCTGGCTTTTGCTTATGCCTCAGCCAGTGGGAGTTGCCACCCTGACCGTCCTCCAATGGAGTAACTGAGGACTGCAAATCCTCCAAGGCCAGCCTCAAGTGGTCCTGCAGAGGAGGGGGAAACTCCCGGAGGATGGGGACAACCTGGGGAAGGAAAAGAACAAAGTAGGTGAGCAATATAAAGTGAACAAACAGCACAAAGTGGCAACCAGACAACGGTTTATTGAAATCTTCACCAACCTGGTGCCCTCGAGGGACTGATGGGAGTTGCAGAACAAAACACCTGGAAGTCTGGTTTATTCTCTTGGGCTCATGAGTCACAGCAAAGTGGTACACATACCAAACACAAATTAGAACTCTACTATATTAATGCCCTTATAGATTTGTACCTGTCTTTCTGCTGCCAGGGCAAATGAAGCCACATTAGTGATCTCTCCCCCCATTTCAAAAGCATTGTCTGTTCAAAGGGGCCACTGCAAAGACTAAACCCCAAATTAATAAAGATGGACATATCGTTTTTGCCTGAAGGGCCCCTTACCTCAGAGGGTTGGTAGTTGTACCTCTGGGCTTCAATGAGGAACTGCAGCCATTCGCTGGATCTCGCACACACCTTCAGATATGACATGCTCAGCTTGAGGCCATGCAGCCTGCAAAACTGGGCCACCAGAGACCATTGCTTCCTTGCCTCGCTGGATGTCCTATGGGGAAGGGCTGTATTAGCTCTACTGAAACAGCCAGTAACTTAAGCTTCCACCTCCATGAAAAAACACTTGCCAATAACAACCAAAACCATCAAGGGACTAGCACAACAGCCCTCTAAAGAAAAGGCAAGTGAAGGCACAGAACATTATGCATGGTGTGCAGAAAATGAACACATAATACTAGACCACACTTGGGTCATCCAATCAAGATAAATGGTGGAAGAGTAGAGGCAAACAAAAGGAAAGACATTGCAAGAATTTGTTAACAAAACATAGCGATGGCCATGAATCTGGGTTGCTTTGAAAGGGGTCAGCATTCACAGGGAACAAGGCTATCAAAGGCTACTGGTTATGACAGCAAGATATTACTACCTCCAGTGTCAGAGGGGGCATGCGTATGAATGGCAGCTGCTATGGGCGGGAGAGTGCCATTGCTCTCATGCCTCAGAGGTATCTGGAAACAAGCCTGGATTAATTGGGCCCTTTGCTTCGTACACTCTTCTTTGCCCCTCCTTGCTTTGGTGTTCTTAACTACCCCTCTCCACCCCATGACTCAAGTGAACGTGGAGATACAGGAAACTGGAAACACAGAAACAGCATTTGGAAGGGGGGGATCTCTCTTTGCTAATACACAGCTAGCAGGGATTCCAGGCTAAAAAGTAAAGGGGGTGGGGACAGCATGCAAGCTATACTCGATTTCCTCCTTTTTCTTTTGTTCTGTACATCACACTTCAACCTTAAGCTGTATTTGTGGTGTTCTATTATGTTATTGTTATTTATTGTTTGTAAGCTGCTTTGAGATTCACTTGAATGAAAAGTGGCATAGAAATATAATAAATCAAATCAAATCTACTCAAAAATCAAATCAATCCTTCCAAATTTGAATCCTTAAGTCTTCACAGAAGTAATATAAGGCCACAAAGAATGTATAGCAAATTCCCACCACTGGACTCAAAGGGCTGACTCACTTGCTTATCTCCTGGTGCTCCATCTTATCCCACACAGCTTCCTCCAAGCAGACAAGGAGTTCTTCTGCTGCTGTTTTTTCTCCCTCCGCCAGCTGAGTCAGCTTTTCAACTGCAAACAGAAAAGGCAAACATTTTGCTTCATGTGGCTGCAGAATACTTCAAAGTTATACTTTTCTTCCAATAGGTTATCTACCTTTGGTTTAGCTCAGGCATAGGCAACCTTGGCTCTCCAGATGTTTTGGACTACAATTCCCATCATCCCTGACCACTGGTCCTGTTAGCTAGGGATCATGGGAGTTGTAGACCAAAATATCTGGAGGGCCGCAGTTTGGGGATGCCTGGTTGAGTGCTTTTATTAATATTATGTATTTTTGTTTTGCTGGTATTCTAACCTTGTGATTTTATGGTGTCTACTTTGTAAATCACTTGGAATTTTTATAATATTATACAGTCTACAAACTGATTAAATAAATATAACAGTTCTAACTTCACTGTGGATGTGGACTTTGCCATTCAGGAACAAAAGGGCAGGGGGCTTTCTGCTCTTGTGCGCCCATCAAATATTACACTCTTTTCTCCAATATAGAAAACATGTAGAAGAAACGCTACCCAAGGACTGCCTGATCGAGTTATGCTGAGGCTCCTCTCTTCGAGACATGAAGCTCAGGATCACGTTGGCAGCTTTAACATCCACCCGGAGTTTGAGGCTATCAAGGCCCAGCAGCTCCAAGAAGCAGGCGCAGGCAGAAGCCACAGAAGGCACATAAAAGAAGGAGAGGGCCAAGGAATAAGCATCATTGCCTGCTTGCTGGATCCTAGGGAAGAAAAGGCAGCAGTCATTAGCATCAGATTAGCAGCCAGATGGGTGGGGTATAAATAATAAATAAAATAATAATAATCATCATCATCATGCATCTGGAACAGGAGAGAGGTTGCAAGTCAAAATCAAAGCCAAGGGGACTGTATGCAGGTCAGGAAAAACCTGGGGTCCAAATATGAAAAGTACTTTATATAATTACCCCTTCTTACAAGGCAGCTTACATCTATCTAAAACAACACAATACCTTATCGCAAGACAAAGATTACTCTATAGAAAATGTTCTGTCAAGAACATGAGAGGCTCCTTTCCAAATCTCTGCTGCTTTCAAATACTCACAGCTGCTTAGGAGTTTTGCTCTTCACCAGCTGTTGGACTAAAAAAGTCCCAAAAGCAAATGAGGGGCGTTCATGACGCAAGAAGTAGGAGAAATCCAGACGTTCGACTACAGCATATTTGTTGACAAAAGGGGCACTTGAGAAGTGAGGAAGGTCACTACAGGTATCTAAAGAGAAGGGAGAACAGCGTGGTGAGTAGACAGAAAAATAGCAGGCTCCACAGGCCCAAATGCCAAACACAATTTTAAAAAAATAGTAATCTGTAAACAATTTAAATTACAGGAGCAAGACAACATGGCCAAAAACCATTTAAGACCAAGTCTTAATAATTGGCAAAATGACCATACAGAAATTTTCTTGTTGCCAACTTTAGGAGAATGGCAGTCTGGGACATCATTTAGATTCAAGATAAACAGCTAAGAGGCAAGAATACAAGCTTGCCTAACTCTAGGACTCCACTTCACCTTTTGAAAGATCAGATGCAACAGGGAGAGCAAAGAAGATTCTGCTGGAAGCAAAACCTCTCAGCATCTTGTCAGCTCCTAGAGAAATGTCTATTTAACAGAATGAAATATTGGGAGATTCCACCCACGTATACTTTATACTCACTTTAAATGGTAACAAGATACAGCAAAAGTTACCTACCAGGTATGACAAGCGTATTTGCTGACTGCCAGCCAAACAATTTTGTGGGATCAAATGGAACTAACGACTGAAAAAATAGAACACAACATTAATTTCAAGGGCTGCTTAAAATGCAGCAAACATGTTAATCCAAGCTGCTCGACTGAGCACACATTTTGTGCAGCAACCTACACATGTAGTACAGCTGCTG